>NC_136420.1:217148240-217748240 GCF_052625555.1 Lactuca saligna
ACTGTTACGATACTACATGAAGTCATCCACCCTTGAACAATTCCGCCGCTCTGGTTTGGGGGTGTGAGAACGGTCCAAAAAGGCATGAAAGAATGGAGTCATGGCTTACTATGTTTAATTTTGTTAGCTATGGCCCAACAAGACCCATTAGGCTCAAAATGACTCATTATAGGGCCAAATGGTCCAAAATGTTATGGATTTGTAAATTGGTTCCATTTAGAATCCAAATAGGGTTTCAAAGCCCAATATAGTTGAATTGGATGCTTATTGGTCCATCAGGCCCAATTAGGAAGTCCTAGTACAATTTGGACTTAAACCGGAAATCTTAGGGTTTTCAGACTCTTTGCTGAATATGAAAGGTGAATTTAAATGAGCACTGAGTGATATTTACTTAGAGTATATGTTTTACAATATTTGAATGGTTACACGAGAATAGAATTTCCTAGCTAGAATGCTAGTTGTGACATCATCCCCCCTCCCCCCCCCCCCCCGTTAGATGGAATTTCATCCCGAAATTCTTTTAAAAACTAGGTTTGCAAAGGAAGGAACAAGTGAGGGTACTTTTGCTTCATTTGGTCTTCTCGGAATGCGACTTTTTTTGTACGCTTCACTTCTATATACATAATATCGACTTGTTCTTCGACGAACATGAGATTCTCGTTTATCTCAATATCTTCCAAAGGGATGACAAGGGTTTCATCTGGTAGACACTTCTTCAGAATCGAGACGTGGAACACAAGGTGTACATTGCTAAGCTCGGTTGGCAGATGTAGGTTGTAAGCCACTGGACCAATTCTGGCAAGAATCTCGAATGGTCCAATATATCGTGGGTTCAGTTTTCCTTATTTACCAAAACGAATCATTCCCTTCCATGGAGAGACCTTTAACAGCACGCGATCCCCGACTTGAAATTCTAATGTCTTTTGTCGCCTGTCAGCATAGCTCTTTTGTTGGTCTTGCGATGTTTGAAGTCGAACTTTGATTTGGACTATATTTTCGGTCGTTTCACGGATGATTTTGGGTCCTGTAAGAGTGTTGGCCGGAGATTTCCCTTTTGCTAATTTAATGTATCCCACATTGGCTCCATACAGGGGAGATCTACATTTACGACCATAGAGAGCCTCGAAGGGAGAAACCTTGATGCTCGTGTGATAACTATAACGCCTGTAGATCTGGGCTAGTCAATTTAGATATAATAGGGGTCTAAAACGAATTTTCGACAAAATATTATTTAGAATAAATAATCTTACCCAAGTTGTAGAATATGTCTGAAGGGTTCCGTACATATAAAGAACACCGAAATCTGAGTTGTAACAAAGAAGTTAGGGTACGTCGAAGTTTTACGGCAAAACCGACACTACACCAGGAGATGTAAATAGTGAATTTATGATGGAGGACTTTTTAGCCTTAGAAATGTAAACAAAATTTTTAGTATATGTTAAACCAAGAACATACCAAAAAGAATGCCCAAATCTGACTTCATATGAGGAAGTGATCAATTTTCTAAGATTAGGCTTAGAAGTGCACAGCCCAAAACTCGAATTTTAGATCGAAAGGTTTTTAAGCCTACACGACCTAAATGAGAAATGAGGACATGATTAATAGGAACTCAACGGTAAAAAGACAGATGAAAACAGAGTCCGTATGTACAAATTATGAATTTTATGCGAACATTTAACAATATAATCTACTCATACTGTTGAATTTAAGATTGGTCGAGAATTAGCCAATGGAGTCAAAACGAAAGTTGTAGATCTGATTATGACCTACGCATGGATATAAAGAACGTCAAAAATGGAACTTGTATGTGAAAGTTATGGATTTTAGAATTTGGAAGTGTTTTGTGCGAAAATCGGTGACGTGACACAATCTTGGCCATTTCTTTCTCCCTAAGTCTTGCCACCGGATGGTGACATGTGACACCAAGTTCAGCTATATTTCACCCTAATAATAGAACATATCTCACCTTCATTTTCTTTAAACATTCCCCATTCTTTCTTCTCTTTACTGTCTCTCTAGAACTTCTCTCTAGCCTCGAAACCGCGCGAAAAGCCTAGGGAACCTCCCTAGCACGAGGTGGAAACCCAAGAGAGCTCGATGGCTCCGAGAAGAAGAGCTTATCAACTCGGGAACTCTGCTCCAAGCAAATCCTGATTTTCTATAAAACCCGCTGTAAGTGAGATAAGCCTACTCTATATTTAATAAAGCTTTAATTTTATTATAGTAACGTTATTGGGAACTTATAATAAGTACTTGGGCTATTATTTTGGGTTATATAAGTATTGTTTGATGCTTATATAATAGTAATAATAGTTAGACTATTAATTACTCTCGACATACAATAGAGTAAACTTTAGTGGTAATATTACTACGTTTCGTCGAAGGAAATTATTGTTAAAAAGCGAAGCGCTGTCTATACGGAATCACCACATTTTCAAATGAGTGCACGGTCCCTTCATCTTACACATAGATATGAAGTAATTTATATAAGTTACGTGCTATGTGTTCATATTATCTGTATACTTGCTATCTATGCTAGATGAACAATTTTGTACAAGTTTTATATGATTTAAACTGTATATATGTATTTATGTCTATATAATATGTTGGGTAAAACATGGGTAGATGAAATATGAGTTGGATGATGAGTTGAGAAATGATATAGACCGTGAGGTAAGGGTGATAGGTGGATGATGTGAGAAGCCTTGTTCCTAACTGTTGGCCCCGTTATCTAGCAGAGTATAGATGACAACCACGGACTATTCTAGACATTGACGTGTATTGCGAGTGGACACTAGCATGCTTGCAACCTGTAGGTGTTGTGAACGAAATGTTCACCGGTGTACTCTAAAAACCCATTAATATGTATTGCAAGTGGACTCTCAAAAATGATACTATCAATAAACGAGATAAACCTAGCAGTTGTGCTCGAACGATAATATGGTGAGTTGCGCCTCATATAGAATGTCACAATTATGGCAGCTACGCCTAAGTGATAGAACTAGCAGTTGTGCCTGACAGCTGTGTCACTGACAATGATGGACTTTGTATCTATTCCTTAGGAAAAGTCCTTAGGAATGTATGAACAAGAAATAGCTGATTCTTTGGGTAAATCTTTAAGAGTAAAGAAGATAATGGGGATGGGTAATTGGGTTAACTGTTTGATGATTACACATAATAATTATATTATTGTGGGTTGAAAACCCTATGTACTCACCAGGTTTCCCAACCTGACCCACTCAGTTTATTTATATCATAGGTGTTGATATGAAGTCACATTACACCGAGAGATTAAGGGGATATAGGTTACTAGTGATAATGAATGTAAGTTCTATTTATGCTTATGTATCTGTATTGACGATGACATCCTAATGGTTTAGTTGAATAAAAACACATTTCTTTGGAAATGCTTTGATAACGAATTTATCATGTTTTACTGGGTACAAATTCCGCAACATTTTTTATTAAAAGAAGTACTCTGATTTTTTATAAGGCACAAACAAAATCGGTCTTTTCTGGCCGTGAAAATGGAATGTCACAGATGGTATCAGAGCATTAGCTTAAGCGAACTAGGAATATGAATTTATTTCTAGACTTAAACTTATAATGCTAAGCAATGATTGTGAGGAGTGTGTCTTAGGTAATACACCTGAATAAACACAAACACTAGCTTATTTAGGGAAAATGTCTGACATGCTTTTATGTGCTAAATGATTTATGATGCTTTATAATGCTAAATGTATGATCGGATCTATGGTCTATTGCCGACCAGATGTGGAAACTTTATGTGTTCAGATTTCTAAACGTTTAATTATGGTATTAGAATTGGCATGTAACTTTTCGGTGTAATATGTAGATTTACATGTCGATCGTAAATAAAATATTTCATATTTTAATTTTTGTCACTACACACCGAACGTCCCACTTGGTGTATAGATCGACATGGTAAGCAATCGAAGCGGAATTGGAAGTGGAAACCCTCAGCCCAAACCAGAAGTGATTGAGCATGCACCAGAAGTAACAGCTGCACCTGGGCCAATCATGATTGAAGGGGTATAGGCAATGGTGCGGATAATGTTGGATCAACAGATGCAAGACACACGGCGTTTACTTCAACAAAGTAAACACGATCATACTGTGCCGTTATGCCAGGCCCTTACTCTTGAGGCAACCATGTGGATTGCTAAGTCTGCCGAATAAATGATTGACGATATGATCACCAACAAGGTTGAAGTTGGAAAGAAGAGGAAATTTGAGGGGTCTTCAAGTTCTAACAAGCACAACATGTTCTCAAAATATAGAGGATGAGGTGAAAAAAAAATGGTGTAACAAGTATGGAAGGAAACACAATGGGATATGCCCTAAGTGATTGCTTCAAATGCGGGAAGAATGGTCAGTATGCCCACAAATTCTCAACCAAGCAGGTACTTTGCCTTAATTATAGTGGAGAGGGACACTTCAAGCAAGATTGGCCGATGCGAGCTACAACACCAAATGTACCGTTGAAGAACTCTGAGAGATGCAACGAAGAGGTGGCTTGCAACAAATGTGGAAAGACAGGGCATTAGGCCGACAAGTGCACATCCAAAATGAGGGTGTGCTACGAATGTAGCAAAGAATGACATTTACTTAGGCACTGCCCGAAGAAAAATGAAGCAGCCTAAGCGAATACACCTCCATGACCAAAAAAAAGTATCCTTAACGAAGCAGCTGACAATGCAATGGATCAGAAGTGAGAATTGATAACTGAAGATCGAGTCATGAAGTAGCCATAGTATCGTATGGGTAGCCTATTAAAGGCATATTCTAGAGTAAACTTGAGCACCTATGTAATCGTTTTGAGCAATAATATAAAACCTTCGTTTTGTTATCTAATGTGTTGAATGATTGTGTGATTTTCATGAATGGTGACTTGGATAAAATGCAAGACAATACTTGGGATGGGTATGGGTAGGTGCGAAAGGTAGTAGAGGGCTATAATATCAGAAGCACAGGACTCACGCTTGGATCAGGGACAATCACAAGGTTACCAAGAAGCTAGTAATTGATAATGTTTTATTCAAATATGTCGTTACCATCATTTCATTAATGACTAAGAGGACGATTATTATTTCGACCCTAGTTGTCATATCGAATTGAGTTCAACTATGATAAGTTTGTTACCTGGTTCAGAGAACTAAGTTTGATGTAGCATCTGAACTAAGCCGAAAGATTGAAATAGAAGATAATCAAAGCGATTGGTAGAGGTATTGCGATAGTTGCTTGTAGCTAGAAATGCTACCTTTTAAGATGTGATTAGAACATGAAGAAATGTATAGTCTATTGTGGAAGAGTCTAAGAGACCTGAGTCTACACAAGGGAACATCCGATGATAAGTCAGTAGAATATGACACATCAGTCAATTGTACTAATTAAATAACTTGTCTTAAGTTTTTTAAGAAGAGGAAAAAGTCTCTAGTAAGGATCGATATTGTGACTTGAAGGTCATAATTTGGAGTCTAACGTGATATAGGGAGCAAGTGAAAGATCGAGCACCACCTGCAATCAGGAAGTCTTAGAGTTAGATACTTGTTCGAAGAAACATCAAAGTTATGGTTATTATTTAGGATGAAGAGATAACATATGGATTCATCATGTGAGCCCTGTTTCGTTGATCATTCCGGGACGTAATCATCCGAAGGGGGAAATAACCGTAATGCCTGTAGATCCGGGCTAGTCAATTTAGAGATAATAGGGGTTGAAAACGAATTTTTGACAAGATATTATTTAGAATAATTAAACTTAACCAAGTTGTAGAATACGTCTCAAGGGTTCCATACATATAAAGAACGCCGAAATCCGAGTTATAACGAAGAAGTTATGGTCCGTCGAAGTTTTACGGCAAAACCGGCATGACACCGAAAGACTTAAAAAGTGAATTTACGATGGATGATTTTTTAGCCTTAAAAATATAAACAAAATTTTTAATATACGTTAAACCAAGAACATACAAAAAAGAACACCCAAATCTGACTTCGTATTAGGAAGTTATGAATTTTCTAAGATTTCGCTTAGAAGTGCACAACCCGAAACTCAAATTTTAGATCAAACAGTTTTTGGCCTACACGACCAAAATAAGAATTGAAGATACCATTAATAGGAACTCAACGGTAAAGAGACAGATGAAAACAGAGTCCATATGTACGAGTTATGAATTTTACGCGGACATTTAACAGTATAATCTTCTCATATAGTTAAATTTAATATTGGTCGAGAAATTGCCAACGGAGTCAAAACGAAAGTTGTAGATCGTATTTTTATCTACGCATGGATATAAGGAACGTCAAAAATGGAGATTGTATGTGAATTTTATGGATTTTAGAAGTCGGAAGTGTGTTGTGCAAAAATGGATGACCCAACACAATCTTGGCCATTGTTTTCTCCCTAAGTATTGCCACCAGATGGTGACATGTGGCTCCAAGTTCAGATATATTTCACCCTATAAATAGAACATCTCCCACCCTCATTTTCTTCACACCTTTCCCATTCTTTCTTTTGTTTACCCTCTCTCTAGAACCTCTCTCTAGCCCCAAACCCCCCCCCCCCCGAAAAGCCTAGGGAACTTCCCTAGCACGAGGTGGACGCCCCGGAGTGCTCCACGGCTCCGATAAGAAGAGCTTTTAAGCTCGGGAACTCTGCTCCAAGCAAATCCCGGTTTTCTATAAAACCTGTTCTAAGTGAGCTACGCCTCCGCTATATTTAATATACCTTTTATTTAATTATAGTAATGTTATTAGGAACTTATAATAAGTAATTGGGCTATTATTATGGGTTATATAAGTATTGTTTGACGCTCATATAATAGTTATAATGGCTACATTATTGCATAGTCTCGACGAATAATAGACTAAACTCTAGTTGTAATAATACTAGGTTTCGTCGAAGGAAATTATTTTTAAGAAGCGAAGTGCTGTCTCAGTTTGGAATCACCACATTTTCAAGTAAGTGAATGGTCCCTTTCATCTTACACATATATATGAAGTATTTTATATAAATTATGTGCTATGTGTGCATTTTATTTGTATACTGGCTATCTATGTTGGATGAACGATTTTATACCTGTTTTATATGATTTTAACTAAATATGTATTTATATCTACACAATATGTTGGGTAAAACATGGGTAGATGCACTATGTACTCACCAGGTTTCCCAAACTGACCCACTCAGTTTATTTATATCATAGGTGTTTATATGATGTCACATTACACTGAGAGATTAATGGGATATAGATGACTAGTGATAATGAATGTAACTTCTATTTATGCTTATGTTTTTGTATTGACGATAACATCCGAATGTTTTAAATGAATAAACATACATTTCTTCGGAAATGCTTTGATAACTAATTGATCATGTTGTACTTATTAAAAAGAAGTGTTGGGTTTTGAGCATTCTAACACTCCTATGGTGTACATGCAACCCTAGAAACTGTGGATCTATGTTTGACTAAGATACATGCAAAATGATTTTTCAAGATTCATAATCCTATCTAGCATACATGGGGATCTTTTATTCTACTACTTAGTAAGAATTACATACCTAGCACCTCAAGTGTGATGCCTCAAATGCTTCACACAACACCAAGTACACTTGGAATAAACTCTAAGAGAATAACAACACTTCCATTTTCAGCTATCCCTCTATGATTCACTCTAGTGGCTGAAAATGGTGAAGAATTGCTTCTTTATATAGTATGTTACAATTAGGGTTACACCATGTAAACCCTAATTGTCATGGCCTTTCATTTGCATGACCCATGGGTTATGTAACCCCCATGGAGCATCCATGGAGCATCTTATGGGTTTAACCCAACTTGATAATCCATGGAGCCTTGGCCCACTATATAAGTTATGTATGATTGACACAATCAACAAATATATTTAATTAGTCTTCTTTTGATCACATAATTAATTCTAAATTAATTATTGATCAATAATAAGTAAAAATTATTATTCTTATTATTAATATATTAGAACTTATAATATATAAATAAACTATAAGTATCTTATTTCTCTCATTTAGTCTATCCAAGTGCATGATGCCATGCAACCGAAATGGACAATGCCGGGTCGGGTCAAGTACATACAAAATATAGTTATGGACTTAGACATTATATCCAACAGTCTACCACTTATATAAGTCTAATAATTGTAGTTGCAAGTATGACTTCAAGAACCGATCAGCTATCGTAACTCTTTCAAGGTCTCTCGAAACTGAAAAGATGATGGTGTGCCATTTTAGATAAGTGATCATATAATCCTCTGTTCTAGATATCAGCCTGACAAACAAATGGAACAATGTCTTTCTATTATCTAGTAGTTGTTTCCCGATTTCCGATTTGTTTGATATAGAACATAATTGAACAAATCAATTTAATACTGACCGAGCCCAGTACATCGGTCAAAATAAAATCATCTAGCGGCCTAGATACCACTTCTAATCTAAGAAGGAACAGATAAACTTCGACTCATATGTTTGCTCTACTACTTGTTGAATTACACACAAAGGTACGTTTTATAACATCGAGTTACCAATGTGTTTGTGTACAATAAATGCATAACCAACTCAAAGGTAACAAATCATATGTCTAGGTTTGAAGCCTTATATGATATTACCGTCTCACGATCACTCGAGATAACTTACATGAAGTGATACCAGTGAGTATGGGTTGAATCCAATACTCAGAACTTATGAGCACTCATGAGTGTTATAGCCCCCTTTGTCCAACATCTTGGACCTCTACAAACCAACCCATGACATTCTTGATTCATATGTACTTCCAACATATGATTGACTGTGGAGAATTTGAATAATATGATATATACCATAGCATAATTATTCTGGAAGTCAAAACATGCAAAAAGAAATACTAGTAAATGATTGACAAGAGATAGCAACACTTTACTTATACATAACAACATTTATTTATCATCAAATGTCAGTTACATTTTACATATTTCAGAATTATCTAACTTCTAAAAACTAATATCATCGCTTAGCCCTATGCTCCTAGCATGCTAAAGATGCTTAACCCTACTCAGTCCCTTCGTGAGGGGATCTGTCGAGTTCTCATCTGATGATAGCCTCTTTGCCACGAGAATTGCTTCTTCTATTCGATGTCTGATGATATGATATTTTATGTTGACGTGTGTAACACCTTGATACTCAGGTACTAATATTAGTAATGCTTTGTTCAAGTTTTGAAGGACCTATTCGACGAGTTGGCTTCCCCACTCGTCGACTAGTAGCGGGTTAGTCCGCGAAGTTTAATGACCTGCTCGCCGAGTCCAGGAACGCACTCGACGAGTAGATTCTGGCAGATGAAACCCTAAGTTCGGGTCCATGCGCCCTATTTAAAGTGGTCATTAGTCTCCCCCAACTTTTCCTTTACAGCTCCTTATCTTCAAAAACTCTAATTCGTGTGTGTGTGTGTGTGATCTTTAGTGGGTTTAAGCTTGAAAGAAGGACTTGGTGAAGGGAAAACATGACGAAGCAAGCTAGAAGCAGCAACGAACTCGTGGGGATTCAAAACCCACCCTTGTGAAGCACTCCCTGAAAGTATTAGGCCATTCCTTGGCTCATTTCCACCTAAACCCCTCTTTTGTATGAAATCTAAGAAAGGTCTTTTGAGTTAAAGCCAAGACCTGAAATTGTAACTTCAGATCTGGACTCCCTTTGGACTTTGGATGTATAAAGTTATCAATTGTGCCTAGCACAAGCCTTCCCCTCAAGTGTATGACTCCATTCTAAGCTTAGATTGCTATTTGAGAGCTTAAAACCTTGTATGCCCGTAAAGTTTGCAACTTTACGTGAGAAGCATAACTTAGAAGCTTGGATCTATAATTTGGAAGCTTTGCATGGATCAAAAGGGTTTGCATGGCCTCAGATCTGTAGGAACTTGGTGAGTCACATAGGGAGACTCGGAGATTCTTATGAAGATAGGCATGGACTCGATGAGTTGGATGAACGACTCGGCGAGCCTGATGAATGCTGCCATAAACTTGACGAGTTAGATGAACAACTCGGCGAGTCGGATGAAGATTGCCATAGACTCGATGAGTCGACTAAGATTTCCCTCATCTATGGAATGTACGTGGACGTGTCGAGTTTCAAGTGGGTAAACTTGTCACACCCCCAAACCAAGGATGGCGGAAACGTCTGGGGGTGGAGGACTTCATGTATAGTATCACAACAACGTGTATAATAGTGCTCAAAGTAAAAACAACCACCATATATATAATTGCAAAAGTTACACCAAAGTATATGTTTACATGTTTCAAAAGCAATTACATTATGATGACAAAATAATTTGTTGACGGTTTAGCGTCCCATCCTCAAAGCGATGAAGTTTTCCTGTTTCACTGATTTCCTGAGAATACAAGTAGTTTTAAAAGAGTGTCAACACAAAGGTTGGTGAGTTCATAAGAGTTTTGTTTGAAGTAGAAACTGTTTTTCCTTGTAAAATCGATTTAGTTTGATTTCCAGAAAATCCAATATTTTCTTAGTTAAGTATGAATAGAAATAATCCTACATGATGCTGTAATGAACCCTAGAGTAATCCGTAGAGTTCCTCTATAATCGTCCAACATATAAAGTTATATAAGGCTTAACTTAGATAAAACGTTGAATATAGTGGGTCTGCCCTAGGTCCACAACCCAACGAGGAACAGGAGATGAGGCGGGCACCACCAATTTTAGGCCAATCAAGACTAAATTCTTATATGACTCAACATATACGCTCAGCGACTATAGTTGAAGTCTAACAATTTTAGAGGAAGTGTAGTTTTAATATCATAATAGCTTTGTATAGAGACCCGGCACTTTGTATTTGTACCCCTTTTTGTATAGAGACCCGGTACTTTGTATTTGTACCCATAGAGATAAAAGGTGATTTTAAATCGACATAAAACTCATTTAGGTTTTAAAAATAAAATCCCGTAAACTTATGGATTGTTCCCTATGTGAGCCGTTATAATCATACTATGACTATGTGAACCTGCCACGACGTTCTCAGTGTCGCGAAAAATGAAATGACATTTGTCACCCGTAGACCTGCAGGTCCCACTGTAGCTAGCAGCGAGGTGTGGGGTGTCAAACCCAATATAGATCTATATACAAGTATCACGTTCTCCCTCAAGGAGATTCTGATTATAACTACCAGGAATTATATCCCGCACTCGGACGTACGGGGAGAGAGAGAGAGAGTCTCACCATAGGTTAACAAGTTTACTTGAAATGTGTGTGAATATAAATCTTTCTTGTATGAATGTACCCTTTTTGTACGAGTGCGTTGAGTGATGTATCCTAAACTATACATTTTATCTAAAATGTATGTAATATGTATGAATTCTTTTATGGAAGTGTATTAGTATTGTGAATTTATCAAACTATACATTTTATAGTCTAATAATACGTGTTCCAAAATGAATGAATAATATTTAATATTTAATATGAATGTCTTAATTCCAGTTCATAATGATAATCTAACACGGAAACACATTCAAATATTAGAACTTATGATTATACACTTTGCTCAACATAATACAAAGTGTTACGATATTTACATGCTGTTGGCTAACTTTAGCCATTCTGCCCTGTATTTGGAAAAATCATAGAAAAATCATACGAAGTCGAAAACTAGATCCGTAAATTCTGAGAGTTCACAAAATGTGTCTAGTTTTCTCATAAATTTTATCTCAATTTATAATGACCTCTAACTTGGGTGAAAAAGTCCAAAATCACAGACTGGTCCGGATTGTTGTTTGAAATGATAGGCAGTTTTGTAAAAATCGCCATAAATTGTAGAAAAATCGTATGGAGATGTGCAAGTAGCCATTTTAAAGCTAAAAACTTGAACTATTTGCACCTTGTACAGTTTTGAAAACAAAAATGTGTAAGATGCCCAAAACAGTCCGTGAATGGAGTTGAACTTTTCTGATGAAGGCTGTTAGAAAACTTTTGATAGGTTCTTAGTGTTTTAACTTGTATTCACCCCCTGAAAACTTGAGAAATCATGAAAATGTAGGGGTATGAACTCACCTTGAGTGATTTCAGTAGATGATTGTTGAAGAATGGAAGTGTTTAATTCAAGAACACTTGGAGATGCCTTGAAGGTTTTCGAGAATCTAACATCATAGTTAGGGAGTTTGTGTAAGCAACCAAAGATTTGAGTAGAATGAAGTGAAATAATAATAGGGAGGATGAATTTTTACTTACTAAGTGTGGAAGAACACTTGAATCCAGCCTTGGATCTCGAAAATTTGTGTAGAAGAGTTTGAGAGAAAAAGTGATGTTTGTTACTTAGTGGAATGAGAGAAATGAGAGAAAATGAGGAGTGTGGTTGATTGTTCCAGCTCAAAAACGTGGGAGTGAGTGAAATTTGAGTGTAAGGGAACATTGAAGTGACATAGGTAAGGTGGGGAGGTATGGCTGGTCATAGAGTGGGTGTGGGGTGGTTGCTTGTGACTTTGATTTTTTTTTATTTTTTTTATTTTTTTAACTTGCAAGGCACAATGGAATATATTACTCCTATACAGGAAATTGACTCAATCAAGGACGATTTCACAATTAAAGTTCGGATCATACGTCTTTGGACTCAAAAGTCAAGAACAATGTCTTATAATAGTCTATATCCCATTTTTAGTTTAATTTTCTAAATATATGTGTGGTTGTCTATGTGTGTGTATCTCTTTAAAAATTCTGCAATTTCATCATTTTATGACCCCCATTTGCGAAGTTGAGTATTTATTTCCAAAAATGCGAAACTCCAGGGACAATATTTGAAATCTTCTGTTTTCTTCCCCAATTCGCATTCTACTGTGAAATACTTCGCATCTTCATTCTTACACCCTTCGCATCCCTTCGCATTAATCACCTTCGCATTTTCATTCTTACACCCTTCGCATCCCTTCGCATTAATCACCTTCGCATTTTCATTCTTACACCCTTCGCATCCCTTCGCATTAATCACCTTCGCATTTTCATTCTTACACCCTTCGCATCCCTTCGCATTTTAACCTAATTAATCAAATGCGATTCACAAAATTTCTCATTCCAGATGCGAACACAGTTTAGTTCTTGAACTCTAAACTTGCGAAATCAAAAATTCATATGTTGAACCCATATGCGAATATTAACCCAATTGACTTCAAATTGATTCATCGATTAGTACGAAGGCTCAGGAAATTTTTAACACAAACTTTTCTCCTGTGATGTTTTCCCATTAACATAGCAAGTTATACAATACGAACATAACACTAACCCTAATACACAAGGTTTAATAGAGTTGACCGGCTTGACTTGATGACTTGACTTGACTCAAGATTGACGATTGTCACAAATTGACCCGAATATGACGGTTGTCACAAAACTCGATGTGTAGCCCTAGATTATCGATCGGACTATGACAACCCAAAGTTCATTCCATCATTTTTAACCCTTTTCGTTAATATATTCGTCGTTTTCAATTTTGTTTCTGTTACGTCGTAAAATTAAGTTATAATTGTGGGATTTTTTATTATGACTTAATGGGTGTCCAAACGTGTTTAGAATCGACCATATCGGGTTACCACAACTTAATCGGGTTCGACCAAAAGCATCGTATAACGTCGATGTCAGGTAGAACTCCACTGTGTCCCAAACTTGCAAGATATTTAAAGTGGTTTAAGCTTCCATTTGAAGCTTCTGCTCTCTCTCACTACTCTCTCTCTCTAACCTCTCCCCTCCAATCCATGTTTCAAGTCCAAAATCATTAAATTTAAGCTCCATATCATCAAGTTAACCTCTCTAACTTGTTGTACCACCTTTCTAGCTTCCAAATCCGAGTTCAAACTATGATTTAGGACCATTTTCATGTGTTTACGGCCCTGGAACATGCTTGGGTCGTGATCACACATATAATGGGTTTTTGAGACTTTAAACCCTTCCTGTCCACTTTTGGAGCTTAGATATGGCTAAATGGCTTAATCGACTAGACTTAGAACACCTTGAATCCAATTTTTGGGGAGTAAACATGAGTTTACTGCTCAAGAACATGCTTGGGCCGTAAACTCACCTTTATGGAGAGTAAACTCTTGTTTGAGTGTTTAAAAGCCACTTAAACACACTAATAGCCTTGGATTAAATTCTAGAATCAACCACAATTGATTTAGGGGCCTTAAACTTGATGAAAACCATGCCTTGGAGAGTCCACGGCCATAAACCCCAACTAGAATGGGTTCCCGGGTCGTAAACTCATAAACATTAGCCAAATGATGCCCTAAATTCATTCTAAGGCTTGTAAAATTGGTTTGAATCACATGTGATTGATATAGGGCCACCAAATCTTGAAAGGAATGGGTATATAGGAGCTTACATCTGTAAAATCCTTGTTTAGGGTCGTAAACTCCCATTGATGGTCCCTTTGGTGGTTTAACTCAATCCTATCCCTTAGATTAAATCATAGCAACCCTTCCCTAGTGTTATTGGACCATTTAGCACCATAAAACCCCACATCCATGAGTTCACGGCCGTGAAATCATGTGGAGTTGGTCTTAGTGCAGAAAACTCCATAGGGAGTTTACTCTTGAAGATTAAATACATTTTCCAAAGTCCTACATGTCCGTAGATGTCACCCGGGTCACTCCAAAAACTTGATTTGAAGTGTTTTCTCGTATTGGTGTGTATAATCATATCTAATTAGTGTTTTAATGTCTAATTAGATACATTTGTATACCATTTCATATTACATAGGTACCTCATGTGTTATTAAGCCCCGAACCGACACATAGCATCCAAACCGACACGTTTTCTCGTCTGGTGAGTTCATACCCCTACCATTTTTTGAACGTTTTCACTGTTTTCAGCGGGGGAATACTTGTACTCAAAACTTGTTTTGTGTTTCATATTACATATGCTTTTAACACTGGCAGTCGTAACAAACAACCGTTTGAACATACATAATACATTATCATATTATTTGTGAAAAATATTGTAAATTGTTGTATTTTACATTTTCACAAATGGTTTCCCACATTAAAACAGTTAAAAGCATAACATTTGAACTTTGAACATGAAACGTAGTACATTATTTTGTCCTCGGTAACACTCCACAATGATACGCAAGTGGAGGATAGTCATTGGATCTTTCTGTATTATTACAAGTAAATTTGTTATTCCTATAAATTGGAGACATCTCCTTGGAGAACACTCACAGAGATACACGAGTGGAGGACCACCCCTGTAACCAGAATCCCTTAGATAGGGAGCATGACTTAAGTGTATAGATCTATATGGGGCTGACTACCCCGCACCTGGCTGCTAGTTACAGCCGAACCGAAAGGTTCAAGGGTGACAAAAGTCATAAAGTGAGATGGGCTACTTATTGCCATATTTAGTCTATCGTATGGTTATGGAACTCATAATTTGGATAACAGAGATTTACTTTTTAGTAATAATGTATTTCAGCAACTAGTTTACCTTGTACTTATTAGTTTTATATACACGTTAAAACTAACGCATTTCAGTATGCATCTTTTATGTTACATTTCGTGTTGGTAAACTAACATACATGTCACAAGGATAACCAGGTTTTCAGTATACAACTTTCACGTTACATTTTAGATCGGTAGTCAGCATTTATGAAAATATGGCATTTTCCTGGATAAAAATTGAATACAACCCGAAACTGTGTAACTTTACATAAAATAAAATATGGGATTTTCTTGGGTTGTAACCTTATCAGAAACCGAAAGGAAACTCGTACATTTTCAGAAAACAAAACCGCTTATGAACTCACCAGCTTTATGCTGATTTTCAAACTGCTTGTATTCTCAGGTCCGCATTAGACAGGTACACGATGATCCTTTTGTCGAAGACGGAGTGCATCGAAGATACATCTTGCTTTTGTTCATATATATACTTATGTATCACACTTGTACAACTTTACTTTTTAACAAATGTAAATTTTCATATGTAATGTAATGGTTGTTTAGTTTGCTTACCATGTGCATTGGATTTGATACTCAACGTGGAGTCCGCCCCGAAAATGTTTCCGCCTTGGTTTTCGGGGTGTGACACGAACCTCGTGAACTCGACGAGTCACCTCGGTGACTCAATGTGTAGAATATTTTCCCTGAAACTCAGCGAGTTGCTAGTTGCACTCGGCGAGTTAGGGTCAACATGGACTGTTGACTCGATCTTTACTGAAGTGGACCAGGGAGGATTTTGAGGGTAATGACTTGTTATTATATATCGCTCTTTAGGCAGTTGAGTTGGAGCAGCTCGTGGGGTATATTCAGTCGAAAAGTGTTAGTTCAGCATTCTTGTCAGGTGAGTCTTCTCACCATACCTATAGGTCTAAAGCACCAAAGTCGGCCCATTATGTGATTACAGTAGATGTGATAGATATTCTGTGTTTGCTGTGATATGTCATTGCATGTTGTACGAAGACCCCGAGGGAAGCTTGTGGCATTAGATGTAAGACCATGAGGGGTAGCCCATGGTAGTCCTAGGTGAAGACCATGTGGGGTAGTCCATGGCATTGGATGTAAGACCATGCAGGGGAGCCCATGGCAGTCATAGGTAAAGACCATGTGGGGTAGCCCATGGCACTATTATAGATTTTATGTATAAATGGCTTATGTGTTATGTGTGTAGTTTTTATGGCTATCAGGATATGTGTTGTATGGATCGTGTGTGGTATGCTCTAGGGAACTCATTAAGCATTTCACTTACATGTTGTGGATTGATGCAGGTACTTTGGAGCCTAAAGGCAAAGGCAAGGCATGACGATGTGGCGCGTACTCTACCTCTCTTTTGGATGTTTTGGGACCCTCTGATGTTTTCAGTAAAACACAACAATGATGTAATGAATGTAAATTGGAAACAAGTGTTTTGAAGGACCAACTCGACAAGTTGGCTTCCCCACTCCTCGACTAGTAGCGGGTTAGTCCGCAAATTTTAATGACCTACTCGCCGAGTGCAGGAAGGCACTCGACGAGTAGATGCGCCCTATTTAAAGGGGTCATTGGTCTCCCCCAGCTTTTCCTTTACAGCTCCTCATCTTCGAAAACTGTAATTCGTGTGTGTGTGTGTGTGTGATCTTTAGTGGGTTTAAGCTTGAAAGAAGGGCTTGGTGAAGGGAAAACTTGACGAAGCAAGTTAGAGGCAGCAACGAACTTGTGGGGATTCAAAACCCACCCTTTTGAAGCACTCCCTGAAAGTATTAGGCCATTCCTTGGCTCATTTCCAGCTAAACCCCTCTTTTGTATGAAATCTAAGAAAGGTCTTTTGAGTTAAAGCCAAGATCTCAAATTCTAACTTCAAATCTGGACTCCCTTTGGACTTTCGATGCATAAAGTTATCAGTTGTGCCTAGCATGAGCCTTCCCCTCAAGTGTATGACTCCATTCTAAGCTTAGATTGCTATTTGAGAGCTTAAAAGCCTTGTATGCCCGTAAAGTTTGCAACTTTACGTGAGAAGCATACCTTAGAAGCTTGGATCTATAATTTGGAAGCCTTGGATGTATCAAATGGATTTGCATGGCCTCAGATCTGTAGGAACTTGGTGAGTCACATAGGGTGACTCGGTGAGTCTTATGAAGATAGGCATGGACTCGACGAGTTGGATGAACGACTCGGCGAGCCCGATGAATGCTGCCATAAACTCGACGAGTTAGATGAACAACTCGGCGAGTCGGATGAAGATTGTCATAGACTCGATGAGTCAACTAAGATTTCCCTCATCTATGAAATGTAAGCGGACGTGTCGAGTTGCAAGTAGGGAAACTCGATGTGTAGCCCTAGATTATCGATCGAACTATGACAACCCGAAGTTCGTTCCATCATTTGTAACCGTTTTCATTAATATATTCGTTGTTTTCAATTTTGTTTCCGTTACGTCGTTAAATTAAGTCATAATTGTGAGATTTCTATTATGACTTAATGGGTGTCCAAACGTGTTTAGAACTCATATTAACACTCCATATTAGTAATCGGAAACATTTTAGAATCGACCATATCGGGTTACGACAACTTAATCGGGTTCGACCAAAAGCATCATATAACGTCGATATCGGGTAGAATTCCACCGTGTCCCGAACTTGGAACATATTTAAAGTGGTTTAAGCTTCCATTTGAAGCTTCTGCTCACTCTCACTACTCTCTCTCTAACCTCTCTCCTCCAATCCAAGTTTCAAGTCCAAAATTATTAAATTTAAGCTCCATATCATCAAGTTAACCTCTCTAACTTGTTGTACAACCTTTCTAGCTTCCAAATCTGAGTTCAAACTATGATTTAGGACCATTTTCATCTGTTTACAGCCCTGGAACATGCTTGGGTCGTGAACACACATATAATGGGTTTTTGAGACTTTAAACCCTTCCAATCCACTTTTGGAGCTTAGATATGGCTAAATGGCTTAATGGACTGGACTTAGAACACCTTGAATCCAATTTTTGAGACTTTAAACCCTTCCAATCCACTTTTGAAAGCCTATGGAATGTGTAATTGGTTTAATTAATTAAAACGAAAAATTTTCTTTATAAAATTTGGGTTGTTACAAGTTGGTATCATAGCCTTGGTTTGAGAGATTCGGACACATCCTCAAATGTGTCAGGACTCAAACTAATGAAGTGGTAAATGTTTTCAAAAGTAACTTAAAAAGGATTTTAAACCCAAAAGAGGAGAGTACAATGCGCGTGATCAGTGGAGCCAAGTATGTAGTTTCCCAATTACAATAGCCATGTTATACTTATAATGAGCTCTGTTGATTATGTGAACTTGCTAAGTGTATGTGAAAAAAAAAATTATATACGGTTAGGATTCACAGCCTCAGAACGGGTGATTTAGCCTTATTTCCTTTTCCTTGTTTGGATATGGTCTTAGGGCGGAAGCCTAAGACCTCTGATTCCTCGAATAAGGGCCAACAGGGCTAGGGCGAGTGTGCCAAGTGTGGGAGATTTCATAGTGGGGCTTTTCGGACAGTCGGGATGTCAGGATGCTACTCTTGTGGCCAACAGGGTCACTTGAGTACGGATTGCCCCAAGAAGGGCTTCGTATGTTTTCACTGCAACCAGACAGGTCATAAAAAGGCTGATTGTCCTAGATTGCAGGGTGCAGGAGGAGGATATGTGGCAGTGCCTGCGCCCACCACTATAAGGATTACAGATGGCCGCCGTAAGGCGGAAGCTCCACCAGTGAAGAGCCACGCTTTCCAGCTGACTACCGAGGAGGCTCAGGCAACACTAGATATCGTGGCTGGTATGTGTTCATTATTTTCTGTTGAATTTATGATAAATGTTTATATGTATGCCTTTTATGCTTCGGGTAGGGACCTTCTTGGTAAATGGTATGTTGGCTCATGTTTTGTTTGATTCGGGGGCTACCCGATATTTTGTGTCTCTTGTGCCTAGTAAGAAGTTCTGAGACGCACCGGGGACACTGGATACCCAGCTTGAGGTAGAGATTGCAGATGACCGCACTGTAAGTGCTGTAAGGGTATATTAGGACTTTGTTCTGAATGTGCATTGCGAGAGGTTCCGCATTGATTTGGTCCCCATACCATTGCGAGGATTGAAAGTGATTATTGGGAAGGACGGGCGGGGGGCCAATAGGGCCATGATCGATTGTGACTAGTAGTTTGTCCATGTTCGAACCCCAAGGGGGGAGAACTAGTTATCTAGGGCGAGAGGGCCTCGCTAGGCCCGACCCTCTATTCGGCTGCAACGGCGAGGAGGTTCTCGCAGTAGGGTTGCATGGGATTTTTGGCATGTGTTTCAGATATATGGGTGGAGGCAGTGACGGATATCGATAATGTACCAGTGGTGCGGGACTTTCGGGATGTTTTCCCCGAAGAGTTACCCGGAGTGCCTCCAGAAAGACTAGTGTAGTTTCTAATAGATTTGGTATCGGGTCCCGCCATGATAGCAAAAGGCACATATCGGTTGGCACCACCCAAGATGCAGGAATTGTCTGCACAGCTCTAAGAGCTACTAGACCGCAGGTTCATCTGCTCGATTCGTTCTTCGTGGGGAGCTCTAATCCTCTTCGTGAAAAAGAAGGACAGATCACACATGATGTGCATCGATTCTAGGGAGCTGAATAAGCTGACGGTAAAGAACCGCTATTCCTTGCCTAGAATTGACGAGTTGTTTGACCAGCTCCATGGGGCATCATCGCTTTCTAAGATTGATCTTCGGCCATGGTATCATCAGATGAGGATGTACCGAAGATGGCTTTTAGGACTCGTTATGGGCATTACGAGTTCGTGGTGATGCCACTTGGGCTCGCTAATGCTTCGGCCGCATTCATGGACCTCATGAACCGAGTGTGCAAGACGATGCTGGATCGGTCGGTGATTGTTTTTATTGAAGACATCCTGGTCTACTCTAAGACCAGGGAACAACATGAGCACCATTTGAGAGAGGTACTGGAGACCTTTAGGATGGAGAAGCTATATGCAAATTTATCTAAATGTGAATTCTGGTTGTGGGAAGTACAGTTTCTGGGTCACATCATCAATCAAGATGGTATTTCAGTTGACCCAGCAAAGGTGGAGGCGGTGATGCGATGGGAGGTGCCGAGGAATGCCTCTGAGATTCATAGCTTCTAGGGCTTAGCGGGTTATTATCGGAGATTCATCCAAGATTTCTCCAAGACTGCTGTGCCATTGACCCATCTGACCAAGAAGAATGTGACTTTTCGATGGGTTGAGGACTAGCAGAGGGATTTTGAGACCTTGAGATGGAGGTTATGTGAGGTTCCGATTCTAGTTCTTCCCAAGGGTTGGATGACTTAGTAGTGTAATGTGATGCATTTATTTCAGGGTTGGGTGTGGTACTGATGCAGAAGGGGAACATTATCGCATATGCCTCGAGACAGTTGAAGCATCACGATCCTAATTACCACACTCTTGATCTGGAATTAGGGGCAGTGGTGTTTACCCTCAAGATTTGGAGGCATTACTTGTATGGGGTGAAATTCATTGTGTATACAGATCACAAGAGCTTAAAGGATTTAATGGACTAGCAGAACCTAAATATGCAACAGACGAGATGGTTGGACATTCTTAAGGATTATGACTGCGAGATACTATATCATCCAGGGAAGGCCGATGTGGTGGCCGATGCGTTGAGTCACAAGGCGATGGGGTCGCCAGTCAGAGGTATCTGTATAAGGGTGACGGTAAGTCCTCCCTTGATTGACATGATTCAAGGGGCTCAGGTCAAGGGGTAAGGAAAGAGAACTGGAAAATGGAAAGCATTCGAGGGCAGTATCCTTTGTCTATTAAGGATAGTCGCGGCGTGTTGACGCAGTGTGGCCGAGTGTGGGTATAGATGTCACGGGGAGTGAGGCAGAGACTGTTGGAGGACGCACATAAGTCCAGATTTTCTATACACCCATGTGCAACAAAAATGTATAAGGATTTGACGTGGGGTTATTGGTGGCCCTGCATGAAGCGAGAAATCGTCGGGTATGTGGAGCAGTGTTTGACCTGTAGGAAAGTCAAGGCCGAGCTCCAACGACCTCATGGAAAGGTTCAACTGTAATTTATTTCCCATGTGGATGTAGGAAGAGATCACTATGGATTCTGTCATGAAGCTACCGCGGACATCGAGCGGAGTAGATGCGATATGGGTAATCGTGGATAGATTGACGAAGAGTGCCCACTTCATTCCGTTCTTTGAGAGTATATCTGCAGAAAAGTTGGCGGATGTTTATGTTCGGGAAGTGGTGGCTAGGCACGGAGTGCTAGTATCAGTGGTTTCAAATATGGATGTTCGGTTTACATCCAGGGTTTGGAAGAAGTTCTATGAGGAACTGGGTACCCAGCTGCATTTTAGTACAACATATCAAACCCAAACCTACGACCAGAGTGAGAGGATGATCCAGACACTGGAGGACATGCTGCAGGCATGCGTGTTGGACTTCGGAGGATGTTGGGATGCATGCCTTCCACTGGCAGAGTTTTCGTATAATAGCAGCTATCATGCCAATATTAACCAAGCACCATTTGAGATGTTATATGGGCGGAGGTGCAGGACCCTAGTGTATTGGGACGAGGTTCGGCATCGGGTTTTGGGGAGCACGGAGGTGGTACTCGAGACCACAAGATTGATTCAGCATGTACGCAACCAGTTGCGGGTTGCGCAGAGCCGTCAGAAGAGTTATGCAGATCGACGGCGATCAGACCTCGAATTTCAGGAAGGGGACTTTGTATTTCTAAAGGTGTCGCCTTGGAAAGGGATTATTCGGTTCCACAAGAGGGGCAAATTGGGGCCCCGGTTCATAGGTGCGTTCAGGGTCATAGTCCGGATAGGCAAGGTGGCATATCGATTAGAGATTCCATAGGAGCTTAGTCGGATTCACAACACCTTCCATGTATCCCAGCTTTGGAAGTGTGTTGCCGACGAGTCCTCAGTCATACCCTTGGACAACCTTCAGTTGGATGGGAGCCTAAATTACATCGAAAGACCAGTTGCTATTTTGGAAAGGAAGACAAAGAAACTCCGGAATAAAGAAGTGAAGTTGGTTAAGGTGCAATGGAAGCACCGAAGGGGTTCCGAATGGACCTGGGAATCGGAAGATGAAATTCGAGGTTTCTACCAGAAGCTATTTGAACTAGTGAGCTTTGACGACGATGCCTAATCCAAGTGGGGGAGAGTTGTAACACCCTGATCCTCAGGTGCTAATATTAGTATTGCTTTGCTCATGTTTTGAAGGACCTACTCGAGGAGTTGGCTTCCCTACTCGTCGAGTAGTAGCGGGTTAGTCCGCGAAGTTTAATGACCTTGGCTTCCCTACTCGTCGAGTAGTAGCGGGTTAGTCTGCGAAGTTTAATGACCTACTCGCCGAGTCCTGGAAGGCACTCCAAGAGTAGATTCTGGCAGATGAAACCCTAAGTCCGGGGCCATGCGCCCTATTTAAAGGGGTCATTAGCCTCCCCCAGCTTTCCATTTACAGCTCCTCATCATCCAAAACTCTTATTCATGTGTGTGTGTGTGTGTGATCTTCAGTGGGTTAAGCTTGAGAGAAGGACTTGGTGAAGGGAATACTTGAGGAAGCAAGCTATAGGCAACAAAGAACTCGTGAGGATTAAATATTCAGTCTTGTGAAGCACTCCGTTAAGGTATTAGGCCATTTCTTAGCTTATTTCCACCTAAACCCCTCTTTTGCATGAAATCTAAGAAAGGGCTTTTGATTTTAAGCCAAGATCTGAAGTTGTAACTTCAAATCTGGACTCCTTTTGGACTTTAGATGCATAAAGTTATTAGTTATGCCTAGTACGAGCCTTCCCCTAAAGTGTATGACTCCATTCTCAGCTTAGATTTCTATTTGAGAGCTTAAAAGCCTTGCATGCTTGTAAAGTTTGCAACTTTAGATGAGAAGCATACCTTAGAAGCTTGGATCTGTAATTTGGAAGCTTTGCATGGCTCAAATGGGTTTGCATGGCCTCAGATCTGTAGGAACTCGGCGAGTCTTATGCAGATAGGCATGGACTCGACGAGTTGGATGAACAACTCATCGAGCCCGATGAATGCTGCCATAAACTCGACGAGTTGGATGAACAACTCGGCAGGTCGGATGAAGATTGTCGTAGACTCGACAAGTCGATTAAGATTCGCCTCATCTATGGAATGTACATGGACGTGTCGAGTTTCAAGCGAGGAAACTCGACGTGTAGCCCTAGATTATCAATCGGACCTCGTGAACTCGACGAGTCACCTGGGTGACTCGACGTGTAGAATATTTTCCCCGAAAGTGAACGAGTCACTATTTGCACTCGGCAAGTTAGGGTCAACATGGATTGTTGACTCGATCTTAACTGAAATGGACTAGAGCGGATTTTAAGGGTAATGATTGGTTATTATATGTTGCTCTTTAGACAGTTGAGTTGGAGCACCTTGTGGGGATATATTCAGTAAAAAAGTGTTAGTTTAGCATTCGTGTCAGGTGAGTCTTCTCATCATACATGTGAGTCTAAGGCACCAAGGCCGGCCCATTATGTGATTATGGTAGATGTGGTAGATATTCTTTATTTACTATGATATGTGATTGCATGTTGTATGAAGACCCCGGGGGAAGCCCGTGGCATTGGATGTAAGACCATGAGGGGTAGCCCATGGCAGTCCTAGGTGAAGACCATGTGGGGTATCCCATGGCATTGGATGTAAGACCATGCGGGGGAGCCCATGGCAGTCTTAGGTAAAGACAATGAGGGGTAACCCATGACACTATTAGAGATTTTATTTATGCATGGCTTATGTGTTATGTGTGTAGCTTTTATGGCTATCAGGATATGTGTTATGTGGATCGTGTGTGGTATGCTCTGGGGAACTCACTAAGCATTTCGCTTACAGGTTGTTGATTGTTGCAGCTACATCGGAGCATAAAGGCAAAGGCAAGGCATGATGATGTGGCGTGTACTCTACCTCTCTTTTGGATGTTTTGGGACTCTCTAATGTTTTCAGTAAAAGACAACAATGATGTAATGAATGTGAATCGGAAACAAGTGTTTTGAAAACCTATGGAATGTGTAATCGGTTTGATTAATTCAAACGAAAAATTTTCTTTTTAAAATTTGGGTTGTTACAATGTGGTTGGATCTCCCGTGACCCCTTGGTTCCTTTGCTAAGGGAACTACACTTTCAGTATCACAGAAAATTCTCATGGGCTCCTTAATAGATGGTACAACTCCAAGGTCTCAGATGAAGTTCCTTAACTATATAGCCTCCTTTGCTGCTTCACTTGCTGCTATGTACTCTGATTTGAATGTGGAATCAGCCACTGTATCTTGCTTGGAACTTTTCCAAGTAATTCCCCCTCCATTTAGGGTAACGTCCCAGCCCGAATGAGATCAGAAATTATCCCTATTAGTCTGGAAGCCAGCATCACTATACCCTGCTACTTTCAAGTCATCACTCCCACCAAGGGTAAGGTCCTCGTCCTTAGTCCTTCACATGTACTTGAGAATATTCTTTACTGCAGTCCAGTGAGCCTTGCCAGGATTACTCTAATATCTGTTAACCATGCTTAAAGCAAAAACCAACATCAGGATGAGTACAAGTCATATCATACATGATCGATCCTACAACGGAAGCATATAGGACTTGACATATCTCAGCTATCTCTTCATCTGTACTCAGGCTCTGAGTTTTACTCAGTCTAGCATTACATTGAATAGGTAATTCTCCTTTCTTGGAATTTTCCATACTGAACCTCTTCAGCACTTTGTCCAAGTAGGTACTCTGACTAAGTCCAATTAGTATTTTACTCATGTTTCTTAAAATCTTTATCTTGAGCATATAAATAGCTTACCCTAAGTCTTTCATAGCGAAACACTTCCCAAGCCAGGATTTCACTTCCTGTAAGGTTGGGATGTCATTTCCTATGAACAGTATGTTATCCACATACAGTACCAAAAAGCTAACTATACTCCCACTACCCTTGACATATATACAAGATTCATCTTAACATCTCGAAAAGCCAAACTCTTTGACTTTGTGATCCAAACAAAGATTCCATCTGCGAGGTGGTTGTTTCAATCCGTATATGGATTTTTCAAGCTTACACACCCTATTAGGGTATTCTGTACTTACAAAACCCTCTTCTTGAACCATGTAAACATCCTCATCCAACTTTCCATTAAGGAAAGCGATTTTGACATTCATTTGCCATATTTCATAGTCATGAAATGCAGCAATGGCTAACATAACTATAATAGACTTAATCTTGGCCTTTCGTGCCTTATAAGTGTGTACATTACCATCCATATCAGTCTTCTTCTTGAAGATCCATTTTTACCCTACTGTCTTACAACCTGGTACATTGTCAAGCAAGTTCCAAACTTGATTGTCATACATCGATTGTATCTCGCTATCCATTGCCTCTTTCCATTTTGCATACTCAGGGCCTCCTATGGCTTCCGTGTAGCTGTTAGGCTCTTCCAGATTTAGCAGTGTATTATCACTGATAAGCGTATCACCTTCTGCAGTAATATGGAAACCATAATAAAGCTTAGGTGCATTGCTAACTCTGCTGGAATGCCTTAGAGGTATGGACTCTTCAGTCGGCTCAACAAGAGTTTCCCCCTCAGGTTGAGGGTTAGGGTTTGAGGTTCCTTCACCGCTTGACACTTGAACTTCTTCAAGTTCAACTTGCCACCCATTGTCTCCTTGGCTTATGAGTTCTCTCTCTCTCTCTCTCTCTCAAGACTCCACTACTTGCTACAAAGACCACATTCTCATTAGGTCTGCAGAAGATATATCCAAAAGATTTATGTGGGTAGCCGATGAAAATACACCTGTCACTTCGAGGTTCGAGCTTGTCGTGAGCCTTGCATCTCAAGAAAGCCTCACAACCCCAAACCTTTATGTGGTCTAGATTTGGAACTTTTCCAGTCCACATATTGTTAGGAGTTTTGGCAACCTACTTTGCAGGGACTAGGTTAAGGATATGGGCGGCAGTCTCTAAGGCATACCCCCCAAAATGATATTGGTAGCAAAACTTGACTCATCATGAAATGAACCATGTCCAACATGGTTCGATTGCACCTCTCATTTTCATAACTCATGTGTTCTTTTAATGATTTTAGTTCAAGTGTGACCCTTGGTTTTCCATAACTTGATCAAGAATTAACTAATATGGAGGTTAAAAATAATTTCTATGATCATCTAAATTCATAAGTTCAAGAACATGATTATCAAGAATTTCAAGAATCATAACATACTTATATAAAACTTGTAATTTTTAATAATATCCATTGTAAACGTATTAGCATAAACATTACACAAACTAAAAAAAGTTTTAAAACACCAAAACAGTTTAGGGTAATGTTTCTAGTCCATTTGCAGCAGCATAACTCAAAAATCTGAACACTGCAGCATGTACTCGTCGAGTGCATGAACTGACTCGACAAGTTGCATGCTTTCTTCTTGGACTTGTCGAGTCTCCTCTTGGACTCGGCAGGTTCATTCTATTTTTCATCAAGTATGAAACAAACAAGCCTAGGCTCTAATATCACTATTGGGTTTTGAGCATTCTAACAATCCTATGGTGTACATGCAACCGTTGAAACCTTGGATCTATGTTTCAGTAAGATACATGCAAAATGATTTTCCATGTTTCATAATCCTATCTAGCATATATGGGGATCTTTTATTCTAATAGTTAGTAGGAATTACATACCTCTTTGTAGCTTGGATTCCTTTGAAACCTTGTGAGCCTAGCACCTCAAGTGTGATGCCTTAAATGCTTCACACAACACCAAGTACAATTTGAATAAACTCTAAGAGAATAAGAACACTTGGATTTTCGGCTAGCCCTCTTTGATTCACTCTAGTGGCCGAAAATGGTGAAGAACAACTTCTTTATATAGTATGTGTTACAATTAGGGTTACACCATGTAAAACCTAATTGTCATGACCTTTCATTTCCATGACCCAAGGGTTATGTAACCCCCATGGAGCTTCCATGGAGGATCTTATGGGTTTACCCCAACTTGATAATCTATGGAGCCTTCGCCCACTATATAAGTTATGGATGATTGACACAATCAACCCATATTTTTAATTACTCTTTTTTTTATCAAATAATTAATTCTAAATTAGTTATTGATCAATATTAAATAAAAATTATTATTCTTATTATTAATATATTAGAACTTATAATATATTAATAAGCCGTAAGTGTCTTATTTCTCTGATTCAGTATATCTAAGTGAATGATGCCATGCAACCCAAATGGACCATGCCGGGTCGGGTCAACTACATACTAAATATAGTTATGGACTTAGAAACTATATCCAACAAGAAGTACTCTGATTTTTATAAAGCATAAAAAAATCAGTCTTTTCTGGCCGTGAAAATGGGGATGTCACAATAACTGTTGTAATAAGAGAATTCGATTAGAGGCAAGTGGGTATCCCATGACTTGCCGAAGTTAATCACGCATGCTTGGAGCGTATCCTCGAGTGTTTAGATGGTACGCTCACTCTGACCATCCATCTATGGGTGGTAGGCGGTGCTCATATCTAGCTGTGATCCCACTGCCTTGTGAAGAGATTGCTGGAATCTTGAAGTAAATCTACTATCTCAATCCTAGATAATCGATACTGAAAGTCCATGGAGTCTTATAACCTCCTTGATGTAAATTCAGGTCAGCCTTTCCATCTTGTAGTATTCTTTTATTGGTAGGAAATGAGCAGATTTTATCACTCTATCTACAATTACCCATATCGCATCTATCCCGTCGGTAGTCTTTGGTAATTTTGTCACAATGTCCCTTGCTAATCCACCCACATTTCTGTCACACCCCAAAACCTGAACGGCGGAAACGTTCGGGGGCAGATGACTTCATGTGGTAACGTAACAAATGAATATATAGTAAAGAAAGGAATACAACCATCATATATATAATTGAAAGTTTACATTTGTCAAAAGTTACATGTTCAAATCCAATTACAATATGATGTCAAAATATGAGATTTAACTGGCGCCGCAGCATCCCTTCATCAAAAGCATAATGATACCTGTAGTTACTGAATCCCTGGGACATACAAGTAATTTTGAAAGAGTAGATCAGCATTTAAGCTGGTGAGTTTCATAAGTATTTAATGACAATGTTTGTATGAAATGAAATATCTTGTCCTTGTTTGTTGGTGTTTAGAAAATCCTATATTTTCTACTAGTATAAAAGTAGTCTTCCTTCTAGACCAAAGTTTGTGTCCAAAAATGTATGTAAGTGTAAAAATAACCAATATGTTTGCAAACCTCGTAAATCAATGTATTTTTAATACCTCCTGTGAGTTTTATAACCATACTATTGACTCGGGTGCCTATACACAACGTTCTTCAGGCGTTGGAATGTTATGACGTTTGTCACCCCAAATGGTGGACTGTAGCTAACGGTCAAGGCGCGGGTTATCAAGCCCGTATAGATCTATACAAAAACACCATGGTCCCCCTCCAAGGGATTCTGGTATATAATATAGGACTTGAAATGTGTACTCGAACATACGTGAAGTTAATGTCTCACAGAACCGTAGTATAAAAACATATTTACGTGTTAAAATGTTCGTTTGTTATTGTATATGAAAGTGATTTCTTGAAAATCGTGTTTCTAGTATGTAAAGTTAGCAATATCCTCATAATACTATACCTATTATAGTTTTGTAAAAGTGTGCCTCGTTTGTTTTAGAATATCTAGAAATGGAATCACTTATTATGAAAGCATAGATTTTTGTAGAGCCTAAGATAGACTCATATACTTTAAATCTAGGAAAAATGTTTAGTTTATACATACACTACAACAATTTATAGTTTTAAAGATAGAATGCTATTGTAATATATTTCGTATACGGGAGTTTCCTATAAAGTTTATAAATCACATATGACCCTACTTAATAAAAGTGTATAATAATGTTTATATATATAACACCCGATAGTAGTCGTGTGTTTTACTTGTATTCCCCCCCCCCCCCCACCCCCCTTAGAAAGCATATAAAAACGTTTAGAATATTTAAAAAGGGTTAATTAAGGGGTATGAACTCACTTGAAAGTTTGAAGATAGCGAGATGGAAAAAAAACCGGGCAGAGTTTCGTCTCGGGAAACCGATTTTTCTCGGGATTCTCGGGAATCTCGGGAGTAAAATCGACCTTCGGGACTTGCACAAAATGACTAGGGCTTCGGGGTAGTGCGGGCACGAAAATCAAGGCAATATCGTGAGAGAAATGGGGTAAATTTTCCGGAATCCTCGCACCTCTATTTATAGGAGGCTGAGAGGCCTCGTTACGTGGGGCGTACGCACGTACGTTGGGCGTACGCGTACGTCATGCGTGACCGAGTCCTCAACTGTCTCGGAGCTCGGATGGGACGGGTCGGTGATTCACACAGGCGCGACGTGGATAATCCAAGGCCAAGGCCTTCGCGTACACGGGGCGTACGAGGTTACGCGGCGCGTAACTCGGATGAGTACGCTGACTCCCCCTTCGGAGAATACCGGATTTTGAATTAAATAAATATATAATTTATTTAATAAACTTCAAAAATTCATATCTTCTTCATACGAACTCCGTTTTTGACGTTCTTTATATCCACGCGAAGGTGAGACCATACTCTACAACTTTCGTTTAGATTCCGTCGGCAAATTCCAAAATTATTTTTATTATTTATTTATAAAATGTCGTGATTAAGAAATTTCATTAAACAATTCATGACTTCTTTATCTGACGTCGGTTTTTGCCAGACTTTTTACCGCTGAAATACCAATGTCAAGACCTTCGATTCTCGTTTAGGTCATTTCGGCCAAAAGTCGCTCGATCTCCAATTCGAGTTTTTTTAGTTGTCTGATGCTAAGCCGAATTTGGAAAAATCTTTACTTCATTATATGAAGCCGGGTTTGGGCATTCTTTTTACGTACGATCCCGGTTTAGTGATATAAAACATAGTAGGTTGTTAAATAGAAACTTTTTGGACATTTTATTATCAACGTTAATTTTATTAACTCAAAAGTGGTTACAATACTAGACCTATTAGGTCATTACCAAGAGTTGAAATATCGGGTTGTCACATCATCCCCCCGTTAGAGGGAATTTCGTCCCGAAATTTAAAGTAGTAAAGACACTAGTGAACATGAAAGAGATGAGGGTACTTTTGTTTCATCTGATCTTCGCGTTCCCATGTGGATTCAGGTCCCCGCTTGGCGTTCCAGCGAACCTTCACGATGGATATGCGACTTTGTTTTGTTTGTTTGACCTCTCGGTCCATGATTTCTACCTGTTCTTCCACAAAGTTGAGGCTCTCGTTGATCTCGATTTCATCGAGTGGAATAACAAGAGTCTCATCGGACAGACAATTTTTCAAGTTTGAGACGTGGAAGGTTGGATGTATGTTACTAAGTTCACGCGGTAGGTTAAGCTTGTAAGCCATAGGGCCGATTCTGGCAAGAATCTCGAAAGGCCCTATGTATCTTGGATTTACTTTCCCACGCTTTCCAAAGCGTATTAAACCCTTCCACCGTGAGAACTTTATTAAAACGTGGTCTCCTACCTGGAATTCCAAAGGTTTCCTCCTTTGGTCAGCGTAGCTTTTCTGTCGGTCTCTAGAGGCTTTCAATCGTTCACGAATCTGAACGATCTTCTCTATCGTTTATCGTATGATTTCTGGACCGGTGAGAGTGCTTTCAGGAACTCTTCCTTTAGCTAATTGGGTATCGCCAACATCAGTCCAACACAGAGGGGATCTGCACTTTTGACCATAGAGGGCTTCAAACGGAGCAGCATTTATGCTTGTATGATAACTATTGTTGTATGAAAATTCGACAAGGGGTAAATGGATATCCCATGCCTTTACAAAGTCAATCACACAGGCTCTCAGCATATCTTCTAAAGTCTATATCGTTCTCTCACTCTGCCCGTCTGTTTGTGGGTGGTAGGTTGTACTCATGTCTAGCTTAGTCCCCAGGGAACCTTGTAGTGACTACCAGAATCTTGAAGTGAATCTACTATCTCGGTCGGAGATAATGGATATCGGAACACCATGCAGTTGCACTACTTCCCTTCAGTAAGTTTTTGTAAGCTTTTCCATTTTGTCAGTCTCCCTGATGGGAAGGAAATGCACAGATTTTGTCAATCTGTCGACGATGACCCATATGGTATCGAGTCCACTCGTCGTCTTGGGTAACTTGGTTATGAAGTCCATAGTAATCCGTTCCCATTTCCATTCTGGTATGTCTGGTTGTTGTAGTAATCCTGATGGTTTTTGATACTCGACCTTAACCTTAGCGCAAGTAAGGCATTTACTTACGAAGGTAGCAATTTATGCCTTCATGTTAGGCCATCGGTACAAATTCTTAATATCCAGATACATCTTATCTAAACCCGGGTGAACGGAGTACCTCGTGTTGTGTGCTTCAGTCATTACTACATCTCTGAACCCGCCATGTTTCAGCATCCAGATTCGGTCCATAAGGTAATATGCTCCACCTCCCTTGACTTCTAAATTCTTTTCCATTCCTCGCAGGGATTCACTCGCCACATTTTCATGTTGCAAAGCTTCCACTTGTGCCTCCTTAATTTTCATGGATAAGTGGGAATGGATAGTCATAGTCAGAGATTTGACCCTCCGACCAGTGAATTCCTTTCGACTGAGGGCGTCAGCTACCACGTTGGCCTTGCCAGGATGATAACGAATTTCGCATTCGTAGTCATTTAGTAACTTAACCCATCGTCGTTGTCGCATGTTGAGTTCCTTCTGATCGAAAATGTGTTGAAGGCTCTTGTGATCGGTGAAAATAGTACTCTTTGTTCCGTATAAGTAGTGTCTCCAGATCTTCAGAGCAAATACCACTGCTCCTAACTCAAGATCGTGTGTCATATAGTTCACTTCGTGTGTCTTAAGTTGTCGGGAGGCATAAGCAATAACTTTCCCTCTCTGTATAAGAACACAACCAAGTCCTTGATTTGACGCATCGCAATATACTACGAAGTGTTCTATCCCTTCGGGGAGGGATAGTATCGGTACGGTGCACAAGGCCTGTTTTTGTGTTTGGAACGCATTTTCTTGCTTCGCTTCCCAGTTAAAGGCCATGCCTTTCAGGGTTAATGCAGTAAGAGGTTTCACAATGCTAGAGAAGTTCTTTATAAATCTGCGATAGTAGCCAGCGAGACCTAGAAAATGATGAATTTCTGTACGTGTCTTTGGTGCCGACCAGTTCTCGATGGCCTTGATTTTGGAGTGGTCCACGTGTATCCCTTTCTCGCTAACCACGTGGCCCAAAAATTCGACCCTTCGAATCCAAAATTCGCACTTAGTGAACTTCGCATAGAGTTTCTCCGATCGCAGTGTTTCTAAGACTTTTCATAGGTGCTGACTATTTTCTTCCTTACTTTGGGAGTAGATTAGTATATCATCGATAAAGACGATGACGAACCGATCTAAGTAGGGACGGCATACCCTATTCATTAGGTCCATAAATACTGTTGGTGCATTGGTTAATCCAAATGGCATTACTACAAATTCGTAGTGCCCATAACGAGTTCGGAAAGTTGTCTTGGGAATATCCGCCTCAAGTACCCGTAATTGGTGATATCCGGATTGTAGTTCTATCTTCGAGAAGTAGTTTGCTCCTTGGAGTTGATCAAATAGGTCGTCAATACGGGGTAGAGGGTAACGGTTCTTGACAGTAAGTTTGTTCAGCTCTCTGTAGTCGATGCACATACGAAATGATCCGTCTTTCTTCTTTACGAACAAGACCGGTGCTCCCCAAGGTGAGAAACTTGGCCTTATGAATCCTTTTTGAAGGAGTTCATTAAGTTGACTGGAAAGTTCTTGCATCTGTGCTGGTGCTAGGCGATAAGGCGATTTTGTTACTGGGGTAGCCCCTGGAACTAAGTCGATTCTGAATTCAACTTGGCGTTGTGGTGGTAATCCTGATAGTTCTTCTGGAAAGATATCGGGAAAGTCGCGTACTTCTGGAATATTCTTGATGTCCTTCAGTTCCTGGCTTGTATCGACGATGTGCGCTAGAAATGCTCGACAATTCTTCCGTAAACACTTTCGAGCTTGTATGCACGAAATGATACAAAGGTTTGTACTTGATTTGTCGCCGTAAATCACTAATATTTCGTTGTTAGGGAGATTAAGACGAACTGCTTTTTCAAAACACATGATGTTGGCGCGAAGAAGACTTAACCAATTCATGTCGACTATGACGTCGAAACTTTTAATAGGGACCGACATGAGATTGATTGGGAAAGAATGACCGTCTAAAGTTAACGTACATTCCTTGTATATGTAGTTAGTGTTTTCGGTTTTTCAGTTGGCCATTTCTACAGTGAATGATTTTTCTAGTTTGCTAGGTTTAGGTTTAAGTAAGTGAATAATGTTTTGTCTCACGAAGCTTCTCTCCGCTCCACTATCAAATAATATGCATGCATATGAATTATCGAGGAGGAACGTACGAGCAACTACAGTTGGGTCAGCTATAGCTTTGTCATGGCCTATAGTCAAAACTCGTCCCACACCGCCGGTGCCTGCGGCCTTAGGGCAGTTCCTCTTGTAGTGGCCCACCTCGCCACAACCATAGCAAGTCTGGCCTATACCCGCACTGGGAACATGAGTGATCGGCTTTGTAGGATCCTTGCAGAAACGGGCTGTGTGTCCCTTTCTATTGCAGTTGGCGCACTGCATTTCCCGACAAGGTCCATGGTGGTGGTAAGTGCATTTGGTGCACTTTGGAAGGTTACCTACATAAGGCTTTGTTGAGTAGGTATTTGTAGGAGCTGTAGTAGGTACCGTGGCAGCATTCACTGAAAACAGTTGTTTCTTTGCGGATTCTTCGGAAGACCCACCCTTCCCTTTATTCCATACTCTCTTCCTGTTGTTGTTGTTGTTGTTGTTGTTTCCTCTCTGTGGTTCTGGTGCAGAAACGGTGTAGTTCTGATGGCCTCCGTAGTCAATCAGAGATTGTGCCAGTTCCTTAGCACTTTCAAAGTTGTCAAGTTTGGAAGCTAACACGCTTCACCGTATTTGGGGCGTCAGTCCCCATATGTACCTCTCTATTTTCTTGCTCTCAGGAGCAATCATATCTGGGCAAAGGATTGCCAACTCGCATAATCTTTTGGTATATGTTGCAATGTCGGTACCAACCATTCCGAGAGTCCAGAGTTCATGTTCGAGCTTTTGAATCTCTCCCCGTGGGCAGTATTCTCTCATCATCATGGCTTTGACGCTCTCCCAACTTATGGAGTTTTCCACTATTATCATAAGTACTTTAATGTGGCCATTCCACCAAGTTAAAGCTCTATGAATGAGTGTGAAGGTTGCAAATTTGACTTTGCTGTGCTCGGGGCAGGAGCATATTTCAAAGACTGATTCTGTCCTTTCAATCCACTGTCTCGAAGCCATCACACCACCAGTTCCATAAAACATACGGGGTTTGGCATTAGTAAAGTCCTTATAAGTGCATTCTCGGGGTTGCCCATGACTCTCGCCATGGTTGGATAGGTGTGTGCCAGTTCTCGAGTCATTAGTACTCGAGTTATTGAGCTATGACATGGCAGCTGCTACCGCTTTGGTGACTGCTGCCTGGAACATGACCGCATCAAATTGAGGAGGTGGAGATGGCGGTGGTATCGGTATTTCATTGATAGTGTTACATCTGGTATTCCTACGTGGCGACATCTTTAACTATACGTTTAAAAGATGATGAGATGGATAAGAATAAGTGACAAATGAATGTGTCTCATGAACCAAATTGCCATAGTTCAACAACAGATGATAGCATGAAAAATAGAAAAATGAAAGTTATATGTAAGACTGAAAGTATGAAACAAGTATTTGGTTTCTCGATGACTTTTCAAGGTTTGAACGAAATACTCAACATAGTAATAATAGTGTCACTTATATTAATATAAAAGTTGATACAGCGATCATGAAAATTTGACCCTTATAAGGGTCTCCGATTACAAAGTTCGAGAAATTTAAAGACTTTTAGCCGAGGTCCTAAGTTATAACAAAATTTGAGGTTTTCACAAGTACTACATGTGACATGTGTTGCACTTGGAGCTCGATTCTGCATCTGATTGCTTCGACTCCATAAGACGCCTATCAAAGGCAGCTTGTTGTTCCCTCAATTTTGTGAAGCCTGCATTCGCTTGTGCTTTGAATGCTTCGATGCGAACGTGGATGTCGTTCTGCAACATCTCTAGGCGGTTGATATCGGCCATGTGGATTTGTACTTCCACGTTGACCTCTCGGATTCGGTTTGCTTGAACCCCCGATTGGTAGGACTAGTTTGCCAGCTTACCTACCATTGTTGGAAGTGCTCGGTCGGCTGAACCCCCGTCCCTGATGTCGTAGAAGTCTCGACACATTCCGTAAGGAGAGCATATCCCTTGTTGCTGGCTCCAGTGGACGAGGTGACTTCCCCAAACGGGATTTTGTCCTAGAAAGTTCCTCCTAATGGGTGGAGGGTTGACTATTTTCGGTTTCGAGTCTGTCCCGGAGTCGTCCCCGCCATCCAACTCAATGGGCTCTTCGTCCTACTCCGGATCCTCTTCAATCCATCCTCTATTGCCTTGTTGTGGGTAGTAGGGGTCTCCATGCGGGTGAAATCCAGCCATTTGACTATACGAGAATAGGGTTATAAGATTTGAATAAAACTTGAGACATGTAATACTAATTAATCTAGTGTATGCACCAAATACTCCTATAGTATTTAATTTGTACGTTAGATACTAGCGTCTATTTTGTTAAGTTTTGACTTGTTGCTCACTACGATCATTCCTTGACATACGTTAGTCAAATTTCGGATAAACATAGTTGATCAGGCTAAATTCGTCCCAAATTTGATTACATATCTCGAGAATTAGTCGTAGTGTCCAACTTGTCCTAAAACTTTTTGTATAGTTCTTATCATAAAAATGTGTCGTTTTATGCATGTATTTCGGATTTTTATAACCTAAAGTAATCTATTTATGTGAAATAAGGATTTTAGGTACAAAAACTTTTGTCAAAGACTTTTGAGTCCCTAGGCATTTATAGTTTGTATATCTTATGAGGTTCGATATACTTAGTTCACTATAAACATTGCTCTGATACCAATCTGTCACACCCCCAAACCTGAACGGCGGAAACGTTCGGGGGCGGATGACTTCATGTGGTAACGTAACAAATGATTACATAGTAAAGAAAGCAATACAACCATCATATATATAATTGAAAGTTTACATTTTTCAAAAGTTACATGTTCAAATCCAATTACAATATGATGTCAAAATATGAGATTAAACTGGCGCCGCAGCATCCCTTCATCAAAAGCATAATGATACCTGTAGTTACTGAATCCCTGGGACATACAAGTAATTTTGAAAGAGTAGATCAACATTTAAGCTGGTGAGTTTCATAAGTAATTAATGATAATGTTTGTATGAAATGAAATATATCATCCTTTTTTGTTTGTGTTTAGAAAATCGTATATTTTCTATGTGACAACCCGATATTTCAACTCTTTGTAATGACCTAAAAGGTCAAGTATTGTAACCACTTTTGAGTTAATAAAATTAACTCTGATAATAAAATGTCCAAAAAGTTTCTATTTAACTACCTACTATGTTTTGCATCATTAAACCGGGATCGTACGTAAAAAGAATGCCCAAACCTGGCTTCGTATACTGAAGTTAAGATTTTTCCAAATTCGGCTTAGGAACAGTCAACTGAAAACTCGAATCAGAGATCGAGCGACTTTTGGCCAGAATGACCTAAACGAGAATCGAAGGTCTCGACAATGGTTATTCAGCGGTAAAAATTCTGGCAAAAACCGACGTCAAATAAAGAAGTTATAAATTTTTAAAGAAATTCCTTAATCAAATCCTTTTAATAAATAAATAATAAAAATAATTTCGGAATTTGCCAACGGAATCTAAATGAAAGTGGTAGATTGTAGTCTCACCTTCGTGGGGATATAAAGAGCGTCGAAAACGGAGTTCGTATGAAGGAGATATGGAATTTTGAAGTTTGATAAATAATTTATATATAATTTTTATTAAAAACTTGGTATTACCCGAAGGAGTCAACACCTAGGGCCGAAGTACGCGCCGCGTACCCTCGTACGCCCCGCGTACTCAAGGCCAAGGCCTCGGATCATCCACATCCCGGTCTATGCGAAGCTAGCCTGTCCCATACGAGCTCTGGGGCAGTCGAGGACTCGCTCATGCGTGACGCACGGGTACACATTGCATACGCCCGTACGCCCCGCGTACCGAGGCCTCTCAGCCCCTATAAAAGGGGTGCGAGGGTTTCCGAAAACCTTGCTCATATGTTCACATTTCCGTTGTGTTTTGCCTCATTTTCCGAGCCCGTTCAAACCCGAAGCCCTGGTCATTTTTACTCAAGTCCCAAGGGTAGATTTTACTCCCGAGATTCCAGAGAATCCCGAGAAAAATCCGTTTCCCGAGACGAAACTCTGCCCGGTTTTCAATCTCGCTATCTTCAAACTTCCAAGTGAGTTCATACCCCTTAAATCAACCTTTGAAATTATTTTAAATGTTTAAATACTTTATGGGGGGGGGGATACAAGTTAAATACTTATAGTTATTGCTTCAATCACATGTGATTGCATTAATCACATGTGATTAATAACTAGGAAACCAATGATTTTATCACAATTCAAACTGTTTTACTTCAAAATGCTTTATAAACTCTTTTACTTATCAAATGCTTTTATCTAAACTTTGTTTTACTTATAAATTGCATGCCCATATATGTATAGATGTGTAAATAATGTTTAAAGGGATTAGGAAAGCCACCTGTCCTATTTCCTTTTCCTCGATTTGGATGTGGTCTGGTGGAATTTCGGGTGACCATCCGAAGGTCGTTTCCATATTAATTATATATCAAATATACATATATAGACATAAAAGTACTTCTATATTCATACGTACTAGACCCACCATTAGTAAGTTACCATCGGGGTAACACAAAATCATACTATTACAACTGCTAGATCAATGAGTCAGTTCATTCATGAGGCTATACTAGGAAGAGAATATATACAACTATACTATGAGAACATATACAACTATACTAGAACGAGAAACATTTCATTACATATACAAGAATACGATAACAATTGTGATCCACTGTATCAGAGCATGCCTTAAATGTCATGGCCCGAGTTGTAGCCAGAATTCTCTTGGAGGGACAGCGTTGAGTTTGCGTATAGATCTATACTGGATTGACTATCCTACACCTTGCTGCTAGCTACAGCCGGACCTGCTGGTCTGCGGGTGCCAAACGTCATTCCGTTATTACGACCGTTCTTTATGTCGTTGTTATCAGTCAATAGTATGGTGCAATTATCACATTATACCTTAATATAAATCCTAAAAAACAAAACTACAGTACTACAATGATTTACCCATTACATTTTAGTGATAACCTCACTTAACTTTAATGTACAAACTATATTTTGTTAAAAGATAGTTACACTTGGGAAATTACACACTTTTACATCAAAAGAGCATACGAAACAGTTAAGCCTTGGTAGAAGGCTACTTTAACAGAAAATATAGGTTTTTCTGAGAGATTCAAACTTTTACAAAAACTTACATACATTTTACAAACTTATACTTGCAACAGGTTCAAACGTTTTTAATAACAAACACCGACACTAAAAACACTTATGAACTCACCAGCTTAATGCTGATAAACTCTTTCAAAATAACTTGTATTCTCAGGTCATCAGTAGATAGGTACCGATGCCAGCTTTTGAGAAGATGGAGCGCATTCAAGACTCATCATATTATTTTGATTCGCATTATATTTTTGGTGTCTAAAACTGTAAAGAACACGCTTGTATTAAAATTATATATTTAATGCAATGGATGATGTTGTTTGCTTATTTACATTTACTGTGTTGTGATACTTTACATGATGTCCTCCGCCCCAGAATGTTTCCGCCTTTCTTGGTTTTGGGGTGTGACAGATTGGTATCAGAGCATTGTTTATAGTGAATCAAGTATATCAACCCATAAAAAATATACTAAACTATAAACCCATTTAGGATTAAAACACTCTGACCAAGAGTCTATACTTTAAATACTAAAATATTTATTTAAGTATACTAGTCTGCATTCATACTAAAACCACTGTCACAACGACAAGAACAAAGGTATTACGATTGTTAAATATCACAGGTAAGCTAGGGGATGTATGGTCAGTCCTGGGAATGGGATAGCCTGATCAACTATGCTGGTCCTAGGAGTGATTAGCATATGCCCTAGAATGGTTGTGATAGGTTAACAAGTCTAAAAACTTACCAACAATATCATAGGAAGATCAATATAACTTAAACTTTAAATACTATTGGTGTATTTTGTACTAGTAGTTACACGTATACAATATTCTTATACCTTTCTTCTCGCGTAGATCTAAATGGCTGGAGTCCATCACGGCGACCCGTACTTTCCAAATGAAGGCAATCTCGGGTGGATCGATGAAGAGCCCGAAGTTGAGCATCCAATCCCTTTGGATGATCACCTCGCAGAAGGCTTTTCTAATGGATCCGACTCCGAGCCTGAAGTCAACAACCTACCGCTCATAGGTCAAGCCCCGAACAACAACCCTCGGCCAGCTTTTCCAGGTCCTACTCCCTTGTGGGCTAACAACATGAATCGCTGGAGTGATGAACAGGGTCAACCCTTACCATACATTGGGGACCGAAGCTTTTACAACGTCAGCGAAGGTGGTTCTGCTGACCGAGCTCTGCCCGTCATAATCCGCAAAATAGCTCGTAATGTTGAGCAAGGTCGAGCAGCCATCGACCGGGTCGTGGAGATTGATGCCAACTCTGGTGTCAACACAGTCCGCATTCACCGTCTCGAAGAAGACATGGAACGGACCCGGAGAACCAATGAAACCCTACAGCAACATTTGGTTGCCTCTCAAGCAGAAGTCATGGAACTTCGAGCTCGTCAAAGGGCTCATGAGCGACACCATCAAGAGGTGGTCCGTCAAATGAGAGACCTCAGCGTTCGCCCGGGAAATTCCCATCGCCGTTAGATGATGTCTAGTACATCTCTGTCTTTTGATTAAAGAATAGCCTTTAACATATGTGCTCTAAGTAGCACTTGACTGTAAAATATTCCTAACTTTCAGTACTCTAATTAGGAATCTAAGAACTGTCAAACTTTTCTATATGGTATGATGTAAGACCTACTGTTAGGTCGATTTTCCCTGAACTTATTACATCAGTAATACCAGTATTATTGACATCTATCTAATCTGTGGGAAAAATATATACACTTGTGCTTTCTACTAATATTTCTTATTGTGATTTCAAACACTCATTCAACTGTTGGGCTATGGTTAGTTAGTCCATGTGTCACTCTCACGTTGCTTACAAATTAATTCTTACCATTTTTCTTATCTTTATAAACTTATAGCTGAAAGATGCCTCCTCGCAAATCTCCCAGGAATAATCCTGCACCACCACCTCCTCCGCCTCCGGTCATCGATACTGTAGCCCTGAATGCTGCAGTAGCTGCAGCAGTGGCAACTGCCATGGCTTAGTATCACTCTTCTGATGCCAGCAGAGGTGGAACCCCTGTGGAATCAACCCCGGTTGAAACCCCTATGCGGTCGAGAGAGTGCTCATACAAGGATTTCACAAATTGCAAACCGAAGCCTTTTTACGGCACCGGCAGAGTTATTGCCCTCTCGCAATGGCTCGAGAAGACTGAATCAGTCTTCGAAATCTGTTCGTGCACTGCGGCGAGTAAAGTCAAGTACGCCGCATTCACCTTTGAATGAAAGGCCCTGACATGGTGGAACGGCCATGTTAAGGCACTAACTCTCGTTGTAGCCAATGACATAGGCTGGGTAACAATGAAAGACCTCATGACTGAGGAATACTGCTCGAGGGGCGAGATCCAGAAACTGGAACAGGAACTTTGGAACCTGACGATGAAGGGCACCAATGCGGTCGCTTATACTACCCGATTTAGCAAGCTGGTGGCCCTCTGCCCCAATATGGTTCCCACCGAGGGGAAGAAGATTGAGAGGTACATATGGGGTCTAGTGCCTCCGTATCAGGGGAATGTTCTAGCATCAAACCCCGATACCTTCGACAGTGCCAAACGATTGGCACAACGACTCATTGACCATGGAGTCAAAACCCCTGCAACCGCAACCACCGTAGCCATCCCGGAACCCTCCAAACCCGCTGATACTAAGCGGAAATTCTGGGATGAAAAGAAGAAGCAACAGGCTGCCAAAAAGCAGCAAATTGTAGCAATACATGCTGCAATAACCCCTGTTGCTGCTACTACTGCTCCGGTGGGTGGGTATGCTGGAAGTTCGCCCAAGTGCAACAAATGCAACTACCACCACAACGGCCCCTGCTGTGAAATGCAGTACTCTAACTGCAACAGGAAAGGACACACCGTCCGTTTCTGTAAGTTCCCAGCACGACCTATCAACCAAGTCCCTGGCTCTGGCGCGAGCCCGACCTGCTATGGATGTGGCGAAGCAGGCCACTATAAGAGGGACTACCCCAAAGCAAGAATGCTGGTGGAGTAGGAAGGGTACTAGCTATAGGCCACGGGGAAGAAGTTGCTGACCCGATAGTGGTGACTGGTACGTTCCTCCTCGATAACTCCTATGCATGCCTTCTATTCGATAGTGGAGCGGAGCTAAGCTTCGTAAACCATAAATTTGCTCGCATGCTTAATCAACCACCGCACACACTCAAAGAATTATTCACAGTAGAAATGGCTAATGGAAAAACTGAAAGAACGAGTAGCATATACTTAGGTTGTACCCTAACTATAGATAACCATTCATTCCCAATCGAACTCATGCCAGTCTCAATAAAAAGTTTCGACGTTATCATTGGTATGGATTGGTTAAGCCTTCATCGCGCCGACATCATGTGCTACAAGAAATCAGTCCGTCTAAACCTTCTGTCTAACGAAACTCCTTTAGTCTACAGCAACAAACCCGATGCAAGTCTTTGCATCATATCAAGTATTCAAGCACAGAAGTATCTGCGTAAGGAATACCATGCATTCCTTGCTCACGTCGTCGACACGAGCCTCGAAACGAAAGAAATAAAGAACATCCTTGTAGTGAGCGACTTCCCCGACATTTTCCCAGAAGAACTACCCGGGTTACCTCCGCAATGATAGGTAGAGTTCAGAATCGACTTAGTCCCAGGAGCTACCCCAGTAGCCAAGTCGCCCTACCGCTTAGCACCAGCTGAGATGCAGGAACTCTCTGGTCAACTTAACGAACTGCTCAGCAAGGGCTTTATAAGACCGAGTTTCTCACCTTGGGGAGCACCGGTCTTGTTTGTTAAGAAGAAAGACGGATCATTCCGTATGTGCATTGACTACAAAGAACTCAACAAACTAACGGTCAAGAATCGTTACCCTCTGCCTCGCATAGATGATATATTCGACCAACTGCAAGGGGCGAACTATTTTTCTAAGATTGATATGAGATCCGGATATCACCAGTTACGAGTGCTAGAGGAGGATGTGCCGAAGACAGTCTTCCGAACTCGTTACGGATATTACAAGTTCGTGGTGATGCCATTCGGATTGACCAATGCGCCCGCAGTCTTCATGGATCTGATGAATAGAGTATGCCGACCTTACTTGGATTAGTTCGTCATCGTTTTCATTGACGACATCCTAATCTACTCCCAAAGTAAGAAAGAGCATGGCGATCACCTGCGACAAGTTCTAGAGACATTACGAAAAGAGAAGCTTTTTGCGAAGTTCTCGAAATGTGAATTTTGGATCCGGAGAGTCGAATTCTTAGGACACATGGTAAGCGAAGAGGGAATCCACGTGGACCCATCCAAAATTAAAGCCATTAAGAACTGGTCAGCACCTAAGACGCCGACAGAAATTCGTCAATTTCTAGGTCTCGCTGGCTACTACCACAGATTCATTCAGAACTTCTCTCGAATAGCGAATCCTCTTACAACCCTAACCCAGAAAGGCGTGGCCTTTGACTGGGAAGAGAAACAAGAAAGAGCATTCCAAACACTCAAACGAGCCTTGTGCACCGCACCAATACTATCCCTTCCCGAAGGAATAGAAGACTTCGTAGTCTATTGCGATGCATCGAATCAAGGGCTCGGATGTGTCCTGATGCAGCGAGGTAAGGTCATCGCCAATGCCTCGAGACAGTTGAAGACACACGAGGTTAACTACACGACCCACGATCTTGAACTAGGAGCGGTGGTGTTTGCTCTGAAGATCTGGAGACATTACTTCTATGGAACGAAGAGCACTATCTTTACCGACCACAAGAGTTTACAACACATTTTTGATCAAAAGGAGCTCAACATGAGACAACGACGGTGGGTCGAGCTACTCAGTGATTACGAATGCGATATTCATTATCATCCGGGTAAAGCCAACATAGTAGCAGACGCCCTAAGTAAGAAGGAATATTCTGGTCGCAAAGTCAAGTCATTGTCAATAACCATCCATTCACACTTGTCTAAGCAAATTCAGGAGGCTCAACTTGAAGCCTTGAAACCTGAAAATGTGACGAATGAATCCCTTAGAGGAATGGACAAGAATTTAGAAGCCAAGGGTGACGGAGCCTTATATTTCATGAACCGGATCTGGACACCGAAACACGGTGGTTTCCGAGACTTGGTCATGACCGAGGCGCACAACACTCGGTATTCCGTCCACCCATGTTCAGATAAGATGTATCTGGATCTTAAAAAGGTATACTGGTGGCCTAATATGAAAGCAGAGATTGCTTCCTTCGTGAGTAAATGCCTTACTTGCGCAAAGGTTAAGGTCGAGTACCAAAAGCCCTCTGGTTTATTGCAACAACCAGAGATCCCAGAATGGAAGTGGGAGCGGATCACTATGGATTTCATAACCAAGTTTCCCAAGACAACGGGTGCACTTGACACCATATGGGTCATCGTTGATAGATTGACCAAGTCTGCACACTTCCTGCCTATCAAAGAAACTGACAAGATGGAGAAACTTACGAGAACATACATTAGGGAAATCGTACGGCTACATGGTGTACCTATGTCCATTATCTCCGATAGAGATAGTAGGTTCACCTCAAGTTGTTGGCAATCACTACAACATTCCCTAGGAACAAGGCTGGACATGAGCACAACCTACCATCCTCAGACCGACGGACAGAGTGAGAGGACCATCCAAACTCTGGAAGATATGTTGCGAGCCTGCGTGATTGACTTTGGGAAGGCATGGGATACTCATTTACCCTTTGTCGAGTTTTCCTATAATAACAGTTATCACACGAGCATCAAGGCTGCTCCATTTGAAGATCTCTAAGGCCGAAAGTGCAGATCCCCTCTATGCTGGGCTGAGGTGGGTGATACCCAATTAGCCAGGGGGCAAGCATCCGACAGTACTCTCATCGGTCCGGAGATCATTTGGGAAACGACAGAGAAAATCGTTCAGATCCGTGAACGATTGAAAGCCACTAGAGACCGACAGAAGGGCTACGCTGATAATCAAAGGAAACCTGTGGAATTTCAGGTGGGAGACCGAGTCCTACTGATGGTCTCACCCTGGAAGGGCTTGATATGCTTTGGAGAGCGTGGGAAGCTAAATCCAAGATACATAGGGCCTTTCGAGATTCTTGCAAGAGTCGGCCCCGTAGCTTACAAACTCGACCTACCAGGCGCACTTCGTAACGTACATTCTACATTCCACGTGTCTAACGTGAAAAAGTGTCTATCCGACGAGACTCTTGTAATCCCACTCGACGAGATCGAGATCAACGAGAGCCTGAACTTCGTGGAGGAACTAGTAGAAATCATGGACCGAGAGGTCAAGCAAACCAAGCAAAGTCGCATCCCTATCGTGAAGGTCCGCTGGAATGCAAAGCGAGGACCTGAATTCACCTGGGAACGCGAAGATCAGATGCAACGCAAGTACCCACATCTGTTTCCCTAATCCACAAGTGTTTTTCTTACTTTAAATTTCGGGACGAAATTCCCTCTAACGGGGGGATGATGTGAGAACCCGATATTTCAACTCTTTGTAATGACTTAAAAGGTCAAGTATTGTAACCACTTTTGAGTTAATAAAATTAACTTTGATAATAAAATGTACAAAAAGTTTCTATTTGTTGGGATTAAAACCCTAATTAAGATTTGATGAACAAGATGCGGAAAATAAGAACAAACACAAATATGAAGATTATGTCGAATGATCACTCGATTTATTGAATTGTGAGGAACAAATTACACTTAAAAAATAAGAATCTAACTCTACAAGAAACCTCACAACATGACGGCTACATTTTGCCTCACTCTCTTAACCCTAATATGAATAATACATGACTATTTATAGGGAAAAGACAAGTCTTGGGCTTTTAACCTAGAATTCATCAAAGGGGCCCATTGCCATCATCCATGGAGTGCTTTGAAACCCTACAATCTCCCCCTCAAAGTATCGAATGGATGACAATGCTTTAACTTCCAAAACAAGCATCTAGCAAATAAAAAAGATCTGCAACGAGGAATATAAGAAGCAATCCACGAATCTTGATTCTTGAATACTCTTCAAACACGTGCTCTAGGATATATATAAATCAAGCATTGAAGTAATGTCTTTAAACTTCATTTTCGAATGTAATCCCAAAGAATCTTCATGAAAACCAAACCCGCCATAAAAAAAAAACCATTTCAGAACAAAGAAACCGAATCACTTCTTGTCTTTGAAGAGCCCCCCCTCCAAGTTACAATGATCTTCAAATAAGCTAATGATGTAAGCCATCAAAACATATCATGTAACAACCCAAACTTTATGATTCGTAACGCCACTTGATCGAGAAAATACAAGAATTCGGAGACATAACAAGTCCTTAACAGAGCTCGATAAAGAACTTCTGCTGTAAAGCATACTTCTCTGTAAAAGCTTTAGCAGAGCTCGATGAAGAACTTCCGCTGTAAAAGCTACCTTCATAATTCTACCATAAGCTTTATCAAAAATCTTAAACTTTGAAAAGTCACAAATCCAATTTCGAATGGCCATACCAAATTCTCCCCCGATTTATAATAAAAAACATGATTATAAAGCCTTCAAATGGTCATGAGAATGATCTTGAATGGATAAAAATTTACTAAGCTCCCCCGCGACAAAAAGATATACACAATGAAGTATAAAATCCAAAAAAGTCGTGAAATTTTGTCGTTATCATGAAAAACGACTTTCCGAACCGCCAAGACTTGATGGAATCTTTATTTTTTCTGTTCAGGAAAAAAATATGTGCGTTAAAACATCCAAAACTGTTTACCAAGCCTCAAATTTGCAAACTTTTCGAAAAACGGGCTGAAACTGTCTCACTATTGAAAGTCGGGGACTAAAAATGTAACACTACATCAATTCCTCCTTTAATTGTAACAATTTCTGGAATGGACCAAAATAGCCAAGTTGTGAAAACAAAAGTGACCAAAGGTATTAAATCATTGAAGTTACAGGGACCAAAAATGTAACATTGTGTCTTCTTCCCCATATATCGACTGATTAAAAGAATTAACACCCAAAGCGACTGGCATGGCGACTTCAAACGGATGGAACCACAAATCCTATTCCGATCAAACCTTTCGTTCACATTTCTTATGTTCGTGGGAGTTAAGAATCCAGGCCAATTCCAATTGCGAACCTATTTGAAGCTAGATGCGAATCATTGTTAATACGGAAGCGAATCTCAGGTTCGCTTCAAATGTTCGCGTTTGTGACCTTGCTTGTGATTGTAAGGTTTGTTTCTTGTTGATTACACACCCAAAAAGCAAACCCAACCGAACGTTTGGTTCCATTCGGTTCCAAGCATAATCATGCGAACCCAAGTTCGTTCCAGGTTCGTTCCAAGTCCATCGATTGTAAACCTGATGCAAATCCACATTGACGAACGTTATGAGTGCGAGCCCAGAAAAAACGAGCTTTGATCGTTTGCAGGTTAGATGTTCCTTCATAGTTCACCCCAAATCACAGTCAATTTTGACTTTTTAATTGACTAGCAAGTTCGAACAGATACACACCTATTTCAACCGAGTTCCAATCACGAATGCGAGCCATACTCTCAATTACCTTCGTAGGTGAGACCATTCTTTACGATTTTGACCATTAAAGTCAAAACACAATTGACCATAACCCAAACAATCGCAGGTAACAAGCATGCAAGCCCAGATTTCCAATCACTGAAACTAAGATCGTTCGCAGGTAAAGTCTTTCAAAGAAATTTTGACATTCAGGTGTGACTCTTCATTCATCGTATCACACTTCCGATTACAAAGATTGATTCAGTACAGGATCCGACTAATTCTTTCTATTTCAATCAATACCAAACAGGATTCAAGATTTGATTTTGACCCCGATTTCTGTTCAACAAAGTGATTTTGTAGTTCCGTTTTAAACCTTTCGATCTGATTTTGACTTCCAGGGTTGACCATTCAAATTGATTATCGACAAATACCAATATCAACATTTCTCAGATCGATTTCAGGATCAAATGATTTTTCTAATTAAATTCATCACTATCTTCATCTGTTCTTGGCTTCACAGAACGATATAAAATCGATATTCGATATAGAAAGATGAATGAACAGATTGATTTAGTTTAAACCCAAAATCAATTAATAAGATTAGAATCGTTTTTGATGACAGATGATTCGATTAGCGATAAACGATTTCATGGAATGATAAGATCAATGAACAGAAATCGATCTTGGTTGGTCCAAAAACGCACGAACAGCAATCGAAACAATGGGTTTAGGTAATGGATCATGAATAGCAACAGCCCAATTATTTGGGCCAGATTAAAACAATAGAATCGTTGTTGATATTGGACGAATTAACAAACGGATACGAACAGTAAAACGAATCAGATTAAAAAAAAATACCGAACAGTGGAAGAACACCATAAGTCTCCATGAATAGTAGAAAAAAAAACTTCGATTCCAAACCGCCAAAACACCAATATCTTCAATAGCTTGTGCAGAAATCACCAAATTACGAACCGATACTTCAAAAATCAATAGATCTTCAAAGACCCGCTCTGATACCACTTGTTGGGATTAAAACCCTAATTAAGATTTGATGAACAAGATGCGGAAAATAAGAACAAACACAAATATGAAGATTATGTCGAATGATCACTCGATTCATTGAATTGTGAGGAACAAATTACACTTAAAAAATAAGAATCTAACTCTACAAGAAACCTCACAACGTGGAGGCTACATTTTGCCTCACTCTCTTAACCCTAATATGAATAATACATGACTATTTATAGGGAAGAGACAAGTCTTGGGCTTTTAACCTAGAATTCATCAAAGGGGCCCATTGCCATCATCCATGGAGTGCTTTGAAACCCTACACTATTTAACTACCTACTATGTTTTGCATCATTAAACTGGGATCGTACGTAAAAAGAATGCCCAAACCCGGCTTCGTATACTGAAGTTAAGATTTTTCCAAATTCGACTTAGGAACAGTCAACTGAAAACTCGAATCAGAGATCGAGCGACTTTTGGCCGGAATGACCTAAACGAGAATCGAAGGTCTCGACAATGGTTGTTCAACGGTAAAAAGTCTGGCAAAATCCGACGTCAGATAAAGAAGTTATAAATTTTTTAAGAAATTCCTTAATCACGTCATTTTAATAAATAAATAATAAAAATAATTTCGGAATTTGCCAACGGAATCTAAATGAAAGATGTAGATCGTAGTCTCACCTTCGCGGGGATATAAACAACGTCAAAAACAGAGTTCGTATGAAGGAGATAGGAATTTTTGAAGTTTGATAAATAATTTATATATAATTTTTATTAAAAAGTTGGTATTATCCGAAGGAGTCAGCACCTAGGGCCGAAGTATGCGCCGCGTACCCTCGTACGCCCCGCGTACTCAAGGCCAAGGCCTCGGATCGTCCACGTCCCGGTCTATGTGAAGCTAGCCTGTCCCATCCGAGCTCCGGGGCAGTCGAGGACTTGCTCATGCGTGAACCACGGGTACACGCTGCGTACGCCCGTACGCCCCGCGTACCGAGGCCTCTCAGCCCCTATAAAAGGGGTGCGAGGGTTTCCGAAAAACTTGCTCATTTCTTCACATTTCCCTTGCGTTTTGCCTCGTTTTCCGTGCCCGTTAAAACCCGAAGCCCTGGTCATTTTTACTCAAGTCCCAAGGGTCGATTTTACTCCTGAGATTCCCGAGAATCCCGAGAAAAATCCGTTTCCCGAGACGAAACTCTACCCGGTTTTCCATCTCGCTATCTTCAAACTTCCAAGTGTGTTCATACCCCTTAAATCAACCTTTGAAATGATTTTAAATGTTTAAATACTTTATGGGGGGGATACAAGTTAAATACTTATAGTTATTGCTTCAATCACATGTGATTGCATTAATCACATGTGATTAATAACTAGGAAACCAATGATTTTATCACTATTCAAACTGTTTATCAAACTGTTTTACTTCAAAATGCTTTACAAACTCTTTTACTTATCAAATGCTTTTATCTAAACTTTGTTTTACTTATAAATTACATGCCCATATATGTATAGATGTATAAATAATGTTTAAAGGGATTAGGAAAGCCACCTGTCCTATTTCCTTTTCCTCGATTTGGATGTGGTCTGGTGGAATTTCGCGTGACCATCCGAAGGTTGTTTCCGTATTAATTATATATCGAATATACATCTATAGACATAAAAGTACTTCCATATTCATACGTACTAGACCCACCATTAGTAAGTTACCATCGGGGTAACACGTAATCATACTATTACAACTGCTAGATCAATGATTCAGTTCATTCATGAGGCTATACTAGGAAGAGAATACATACAACTATACTATGAGAACATATACAACTATACTAGAACGAGAAACATTTCACTACATATACAAGAATACGATAACAATTGTGATCCACTGTATCGGAGCATGCCTTAAATGTCATGGCCTGAGTTGTAGCCAGAATTCTCTGGGAGGGAGAGCGTTGAGTTTGCGTATAGATCTATACTGGATTGACTATCCTACACCTTGCTACTAGCTACAGCCGGACCTGCAGGTGTGCGGGTGCCAAACATCATTCCGTTATTACGATCGTTCTTTATGTCGTTGTTATCAGTTGATAGTATGGTGTAATTATCACATTATACCTTAATATAAATCCGGTTTAAGGTAGTTAGTAAAGCAGTAGTTCCTATAAAACAAAACTACAGTACTACAATGCTTTACCCGTTACATTTTAGTGATAACCTCACTTAACTTTAATGTACAAACTATATTTTGTTAATAGAGAGTTACACTTGGGAAATTACACACTTTTACATCAAACGAGCATACAAAACAGTTAAGCCTTGATAGAAGGCTACTTTAATAGAAAATATAGGTTTTTCTGAGAGATTCAAACTTTTACAAACAATTACATACATTTTACAAACTTATACTTGCGACAGGTTCAAACGTTTTTAATAACAAACACTGACACTAAAAAAACTCATGAACTCACCAGCTTAATGCTGATAAACTCTTTTAAAATAACTTGTATTCTCAGGTCATCAGTAGATAGGTACCGATGCTAGCTTTTCAGAAGATGGAGCGCATTCAAGACTCATCATATTATTTTGATTCGCATTATATTTTTGGTGTCTAAAACTGTAAAGAACACGCTTGTATTAAAATTATATATGTAATGCAATGAATGATGTTGTTTGCTTATTTACATTTACTGTGTTGTGATACTTTACATGACGTCCTCCGGCCAGAACGTTTCCGTCGATCTTGGTTTTGGGGTGTGACATTCTACTAGTATAAAAGTAGTCTTCCTTCCAGACCAAAGTTTGTGTCCAAAAATCTATGTGAGTGTAAAAATAACCAATATGTTTGAAAACCTCGTAAATCAATGTATTTTTAATACCTCCTGTGAGTTTTATAACCATACTATTGACTCGGGATGCCTATACACAACATTCTTCAGGCGTTGGAATGTTATGACGTTTGTCACCCCAAATGGTGGACTGTAGCTAACGGTCAAGGCGCAGGTTGTCAAGCTCGTATAGATCTATACACAAACACCATGCTCCCCTTCCAAGGGATTTTGGTATATAATATAGGACTTGAAATGTGTACTCGAACATACGTGAAGTTAATGTCTCACAGAACCGTAGTATAGAAACAGATTTACGTTTTAAAATGTTCGTTTGTTATTGTATATGAAAGTGATTTTTTGAAAATCGTGTTTCTAGTATGTAAAAGTTAGCAATACCCTCATAATACTAAAGCTATTATAGTTTTCTAAAAGTGTGCCTCGTTTGTTTTAGAATATCTAGAAAAGGAATCACTTGTTATGAAAGCATAGATTTTTGTAGAGCCTAAGATCGACACATATACTTTAAATCTAGGAAGAATGTTTAGTTTATACATGCACTACAACAATTTATAGTTTTAAAGATAGAATGCTATTGTAATATATTTCGTATACGGGAGTTTCCTATTAAGTTTATAAATCACATATGACTCTACTTAATAAAAGTGTATAATAATCTTTATATATATAACACCCCATAGTAATCGTGTGTTTTACTTGTATTCCCCCCCCCCCCCCCCCCCTTAGAAAGCATATAAAAGCGTTTAGAATATTTAAAAAGGGTTAATTAAGGGGTATGAACTTACTTGAAAGTTTGAAGATAGCGAGATGGAAAAAAAACCGGGCAGAGTTTCGTCTCAGGAAACGGATTTTTCTCGGGATTCTCGGGAATCTCGGGAGTAAAATCGACCTTCGGGACTTGCACAAAATGACTAGGGCTTCGGGGTAGTGCGGGCACGGAAATCGAGGCAATATCGTGAGAGAAATGAGAGAGATGGGGTAAATTTTCGGAAACCCTCGCACCTCTATTTATTGGAGGCTGAGAGGCCTCGTTACGCGGGGCGTACGCACGTACGCTGGGCGTACGCGTACATCATGCGTGACTGAGTCCTCGACTGCCTTGGAGCTCGGATGGGACGGGTCGGTGATTCGCACAGGCGCGATGTAGACGATCCGAGGCCAAGGCCTTCGCGTACGCGGGGCGTACGGGGTTACGCGGCGCGTAACTCGGATGAGTACGCTGACTCCCCCTTCGAATAATACCGGATTTTGAATTAAATAAATATATAATTCATTTAATAAACTTCAAAAATTCATATCTTCTTCATACGAACTCCGTTTTCGACGTTATTTATATCCCCGCGAAGGTGAGACCATACTCTACAACTTTCGTTTAGATTCCGTCGGCAAATTCCGAAATTATTTTTATTATTTATTTATAAAATGTCGTGATTAAGAAATTTCTTTAAACAATTCATAACTTCTTTATCTGACGTTGGTTTTTGCCAGACTTTTTACCGCTGAAATACCTATGTCGAGACCTTCGATTCTCGTTTAGGTCATTCCGGCCAAAAGTCGCTCGATCTCCGACTCGAGTTTTTTTAGTTGTCTGATGCTTAGCCGAATTTGGAAAAATCTTAACTTCATTATACGAAGTCGGGTTTGGGCATTCTTTTTACGTACGATCCTGGTTTAGTGATATAAAACATAGTAGGTAGTTAAATAGAAACTTTTTGGACATTTTATTATCAACGTTAATTTTATTAACTCAAAAGTGGTTACAATACTTGACCTATTAGGTCATTACAAAGAGTTGAAATACTGGGTTGTCACAATTTCCACTCGGGTATCAGTGGTTGTTGTGGTAGTCTTGAGGGCTTTTGGTATTCCACTTTCATTTTGGAGCATGTAAGACACTTGCCCACAAAAGTGACTATCACTGCCTTCATATTATGCCACTAATATTGTTGCTTTATATCTAAATACATCTTATCTGACCCCGGATGAATAAAATACTTTTGGGCTTCATGCATGATTACCTCCCTGAATCCCCTAATTTTGGGAACCCAGATTCTACTCATGAAGTAGTGAGTTCTATCATCGTTAACTTCGAGCTCCTTCTCCATTCCACGTAGTGATTCACTAGTGACATTCTATGGCTTTAGTGTATCTAATTGGGCTTCCTTTATCTGTAAGGCTATATGAGATTGGATGGTAATCGATAGGATCTTCAAACCATCTTTGTTGCCTCATGTTTACTTCCTTTTGATTTTGAATGTGCTGGAGGCTCTTGTGGTCTGTAAGGATGGTGCACTTGGTACCATATACGTAGTGCCTCCAAATCATAAAGGCGAAGACCACCGCCCCTAAATCGAGATCATGTGTGGTATAATTTACTTTGTGTGTTTTCAGTTGTCTGGTTGCATAAGCAATTACCTTCCCGCATCGCATAAGGACACAACCTAAACCCTGATTCGAAGCATCAAAATAAACTATGAAGTCATTGGTTCCCTCCAATAAGGATAGCACTGGAGCACTACATAAGGCTTGCTTCAAGATTTGGAAGGCGATCTCTTCCTTCTCTGTGTAGCTGAAAGGTATGCCTTTCTGTTTTAATGTGGTGAGGGGCTTGGCTATCTTAGAAAAGTTTTGAATAAATCTTCGGTAGTAGCCTGCTAGACCAAAGAATTAGTGAATCTCCATAGGTCTTGTAGGAATTTCCAAGCCTTTAGTGGCCTTGACCTTGGAGGGATCTACATAGATTCCTTCCATGTCCCAATAAATTTACACTGTAGAGCCAAAACTCAAACTTAGAGAGATTCGCATACAACTTTTCAGCTCGAAGGGTCTCTAAGATCCGTCAAAGATGTTGACTATGCTCTTCTTTGCTTCGAGAGTATACAAGAATATCGTCGATGAAAACAATCACGAATTTGTCAAGGAAAGGGTGGCAGACTCGATTCATGAGGTCCATAAATGCAACGGGGGCATTTTTTAGAGCCAAAGGCATCACGACGAATTCGTAATGACTGTAACGAGTTCGGAAGGCCGTCTTAGGAATGTCCTCATCTTGTACTTTCATTTGATGATAATTGGCTCTTTTGAGGCTTAGAGTTGCCTCATTGGGCTTAATGTTTGGTTTATTTTGTATATCCCGTTTAGGCCTATCCAACCATGATTATTTTATGATGGTTTAGTATTTAAGGTGCATGCATGCATCCTAAGGAAACAACGCTTTTGATAATCATTCTCATTTATTGTACTGAAACCCTAGCTAGCCTCTACTTTGAATCATTAAGCAATATTTGATTCCATTTTGGGTTATTTTGTTTGCTTATTTGTTTCTTAATTAATTTTACTGATTAACCTGTCGAAGATCTAATCGATCTAAGAGTTTCTTAACTCATCAATTGGTATCAGAGTAGGAGACTGTGTAATTCATACTCATCTCTTCTGTTTAAGAAGATCTTAGGGTTTTTCCACTTTGATTGATTTTGTTAGAGCCATCATTCTCTATTGACGTACTTCTTTAAATCAATCTTACCCTAACGTCATTTACAAGTCTGATCTTAGACAGGTTTTTAATCAAATATCGTCATGTCCATGGATGATTCCCAATCAAACCCAATCAATATCTCAAACAACATTGGATCGACGACGAGAATTCCTACACTATACACTCAAGATTATGAGGTATGGACGCATCACTTTGAAGACAATGTGATTGGTAATGAAGATAACAAATACTTGATCTGGGAGGCGATAACAGTTGGCCCATTCGCTCACTAAAGCACCTAAAGAATTATCAAAACTCAGAATGAGTATAATCAACTCGTTAATGATGTGAAAGACATTCCTCAAGATGAGAAAGAGAAGTTTCAATGCAACATCAAATCTTTAAGGATGATTAGGTTTTCTTTACAATTGGACATGTTTCGATTAGTATGTTCATGCATAACAACGAAGGAGATATAGGATAGTTTGAAGGAACTATATTCTATAGATGAAGATCTTGAACATTCCATCCCAACGTTATTGCTCTCGGAATTTGGTGACTTCAAGAAGAAGCATGAATGGAAGCTAATTCAAGCTTTTGATCGCTTTAATCATCTCCTCAATAAGATGATAAAGTATGGGCTAGAAAGGAACGTAATTGAACAAAAGGTCACATTTATGAATGACCTTAGAACTGAGTGGATGGCTGTGGTGTCTACTGTGAAGGAACACGAAGAATTCAAGGCTTATTCTATTGCAAGGCTAGTAGGAATATTAAACTCACATGCGAGTGCAGTGATTAAAGAATCGAACGTGGTTTCTTGCATGGGTTCATTAGCTCTAATCTTCAAAGGAAATAAGGTTGTTGAAGAAGAAGAAGATTTGGATCTTACTGAGAATGTTCAATAAGTGAAGATTTTGCTTTAATGGTGTCCAATCCAAAGAAGTTCATCAAACGAAGATTCCCAGCCAATAAGAACCGAAATTGGTAGGGAAGCTACAGCACCAACAAGGTAAAGGAGGAACCGAAAGGTGTCTCTCTAACAGAAGAATCAAAGAAAGAAGCTAAACTTGGTTGTGACTCAGGTTTTAATTGTCACTACTATGGAGGCAAAAACCATTTTGCCAAAGATTGTATATTAAGAAAGCAATCTAAAAAGAATGACGAAGATGACGAGGAAGCAAAACTCGTATGACATTTGGAGGAAATCAGTAAGAAGAAAGCTGGAACTACTAACACTATGAAAGCTCTAATTTTGCAGGGAAATATTGTTGATGATGAATTTGGCGAAGTTGAAGTTTGGGCACCCGATTCTGAAGCTAAAGAAGTGAGAAAGCCCACTCATGGATGGGATTTGATGGTGAAAGAATAGAATGTTGTTGGAAAGTGTCTGATGGTGACCACTGAGGTATCACAAATGAAAGGATATACTACTGATGGGGAACTTGTAACAACCCGAAGTTGTTCGTCGCCAAAACCCGTTCTACCCGAAAAATTCGCCGTTATCAAATTCGTTCCGTTTTCACTTTGGGTTAAATTATTTAAACTTATATGTTTATTATAATTTAATGAGTGTCTAAACCACTCAGGAACTCATGTAATTAGCCCAAAATATTTATTTCATAAGGTTTAGAAACGTCCCCGCCGAGTGACGGAAACTTAATCGGGTGCGACATAAAACCTCGTTTAATGCCGGTATCGGGTAGAATTGCACCGTGTTCAGGTTTTAGGACCTATATAAACGTGTTTAAGCACTCATTTGAAGCTTTTTCTTCCTCTCTCTACTCTCTCTCTAATCCTAAATCCAAGTTTAAAGGTCCAAAACTCAAACTTAAGGCCTCAAATCTCTAAGGTACTTTCCCAAACTTGGAGCCTTCATGGGTTAAGACCACATTCATGAGTTTACGGACATGGAGCCTTCATGGGCCGTAAAGTCATATAACATGGGTTTTTAAGCCCTAAAACCCCTCCTAAGCAATTTTGGACTTTAGATATGGCTTAATGACTTCATGGAAAGGACTTATAACATTTAAAACATTGATTTTGAGTCATTTGAAGGAGTTTACGACCTAGGCATAAGCTTGGGCCGTAAACTCATGTAAATGGGGTTTTCATGACCTTAAACCCTTCCAAATCACAAACAAGGCTTAGATATGACTTGTAGAATATTTGTTTTAGCATTTGGACACTTTAAACATGATTTTTGGGGGACAAACAAGATTTTATGGCCAAGGCATGTGCTTGGGCCGTAAACTCCTCTAAAAGGGGGATTTAGTGCCTTTAAACATGTCCAAATGCCTTGAAACTCAACCAATGACCTTGTGGTAAATCCTAGAATCATCTAAAAATGGTATAGAGACCTTAAACACATCAAACACATTACATATAGGAGTTTACGGCCTAAGCACATAGCCTTTGTCCGTAAACTCATAAAGACATGCCAAAATGTCCTTAAACCACCCCTAAAACATTGGAATGAATTTTAGAAGTCCTTACAAACAAGTTTTTGACATCAAAGCACATGGAATCACTCTCTAAGAGAGTTTACGGCCATGAGAAGGGTCTCATTAGCCGTAAACTCCAAAAACCTCTTCAAAAATTCATACAAATGCATGTAAGGTCTTGAAACAATTTTAGCAATCACATATGATTAGTTTGGAATCCAAAAACACAACTTTTCATGGGTTTATAGGAGTTTACAGCCATGAGACCATGTTAGGCCGTAGAATCCCTAAAATGTGTCATTTTGGTGTTTAAAATTTATTCTAAACCCTTAAACAAAACCTAGAAATTGTCCCCTAAGTGTTTGAAGTCCAAATTGCACCATAAACCACCCACCATGAGTTTACGGCCGTAAACTCATGGGGAATGGGTGTTTAGGCCGTAAAAACCATTTAGAAGTTTACTCTTGGGGAGTAAACTCATTTACTAAGTCCCTCGCATCATTACATGTCCTTAAACGCCACCTGGGTCCCTCCAAACACTTGTATCGGAGTGTTTTCGCGACACGAAGTAATTATCCCTATCAAGTAATCAATCTAGGTCCTAATTAGATACAAATGTGTATCTTTACATTATACTTAGGAACCTCGTGTGTTTACAAGCCCCGGATCAACTCTTAGCATCCGAAGTCATCACATATCTCGTCTGGTGAGTTCATACCCCTACGTCCTTTTCCGTGTTTTCAATGTTTTCAGGGGGGGAATACAAGCAAACTATAACTATTTTCAAATCATAACATTGATATGTTTCAAATATTTCTGACAAACTTATAAACTCTTTTACTCCTTATGTATTATGCTGAGCATAAGGAATGATTTATCAATTACAACTAAATGCATTTTAGTTAAGGAAATAACCAAACTAATCAAATTATTATGGGAATAATTTGGGGTTCTTCACTGTTCTTTTTATCATGTACTAATATCTATATAAAGTTATTAGATAAACTATGTCTGATTTAGTTTATCTCCATATGATTTGAATGTATTGTCAGATAATTTCATTGTATGTATCTATATTCACTGTATTACGTTTCATAATCTTCTATATGTCAATATCGTATGAGAACCCTGTGAATAGTTTAGTACTAGTTTCTGAGATAGTCACTACCCTTTATGGATGATCAGTAAATCCTCCCCGGAAGTGTAACCAGAGTCTCCTAGAGGGAGAGCGTGGAATTTGTGAATAGATCTATTCGGGACTGACAATCCCACACCTTAACTGCTAGCTACAGTTAGGCGGGCACGCCTGGGGTGACAAATTTCTGGATATCCTTTCAACATCTGAAAAACATCAAGGAGGTCTTGTTGTCGTATTAGCATGGTTACCCGACTCATAACATGTATTAATATAAGTTTATTCACAGCTTGGGTTTTAGAATCTATATCTCGTTCGGGATAGTGATCCCATGGTTTTATCAAACTATTTTGTATCTAGTCCGGGATAGTGATCCCATGGTTTTCAATTATAATTCTTAGCATATCAAACTATCCTGTAATTAGTTCGGGATGTTAGTCCCAAGGTTATCAAGCTACTTTCTATCTACAATTCGTGTATATTATGGTGTTTCATATCTAATTTGGGATGTTTGCCCCATGGTTTTTAACTATATCTTATACGGGATAGTAATCCCATGCTTTTGAATCTATAACTATTACGGGATAGTAATCCCATGGTTTAAACCTATATGTTGTCCGGGATAGTGATCCCATGGTTTTCAATCTATATATATTTCGGGATAGAAATCCCATGATTTCAATCTATATCAAGTACAGGATGAGAATCCCATGGTCTAAATCTGTATCTTGTTCGGGATAGTGATCCCATGGTTTTCAATCTATATTTCCATATATATCAAATTATCTCGTGTCTAGTTCGGGATGGTAGTCCCATGATCTTAAATTTGTATTTTTACATGTGTCAAACTATCTTATATCTCTTACAGGATAGTGATCCCAAGATTTTCAACATATAGTTTTGTGTATTAAGCTATACTTTGTCATATACAACTGATCTTACAATTAGGAAAATATGGGATTTTCCTTGGGTAACATACAACACGTACTCGAATTGGTAATAAATGATAACTAAACTAACTTCACATAAGAAAATATGGGATTTTCTTGGATAACAAACCTTTTCGGAAACTAAAGGAAACCGATACATTTTCATAAAACAAAATCGCTTGTGAACTCACCAGCTTTATGCTGATTTTCAAACCGCTTGTATTCTCAGGACCAATTTAGACAGGTACCCGGTGATCTATTTTTGGTGAAGACGGAGTGCGTGGATGACTCGCCTCAACTATTGTTAATATGATGCATATGTATATCTTGTATAACTTTACTTTTGAAACAAATGTAAACTTTCATATATATATATATATATATATATATATATATATATATATATATATATATATATATATATATGTAATGTAATGGTTGTTTACTGTGATTACTCTGTACATTGGATTTGATACACAACGCAGAGTCCACCCGGAAATGTTTCCGCCTTTGATTTTTGGGGTGTGACAGAACTAAATGAAGAGAAAGAGAGCGAAGACAGGTTTTTTGCAGCGAAACCTGTTAGTGTGCAAATCAACGAATGTGATGAGTTGATCAAGAAGGTACAATCTTTTCTTGTTTCGTTAAAAATCCCCATCACAAATTATGAAAAGGAACTAAATGGATTAAAATTTAAATTTTCAAGTATAAGCGGCACTCTATCTCAAACTCGTGTCACAAACTCTAACCTAACTGATCAAATCAACAGGATGTCATCGAAGAGTGAGCAAAGGCTTATGCGGATAGAGAAAAAGGAGAAGGAGCTTATTAGGTCTATGGACGAAACAATTTATTTTCAACGAGATAATTTGAAGCTTTTGAAACAACGGAATGTTTTTTTTAATTGCTAAAAGACTATATTCCAACATTACTCAATTGGATCTTAATTGTGATATAGGAAAGAAGATACATCATATGATTTTACCCTTCCTTGAGTTCAAGGTGGATGAAGTCGATACCGATGTATACAACTATAAAAATGTTATTTCTTCTGATGATATCTCTCCCACTTAAAAAATTGCTCTGGACAAGATAGAGTCCTTCATAAATTCAAAGGACCATAAGGACATGCTTAAAAATTTGTTGGATGGAAATGACAAATTAAAAATCAAAACCGAAACTATGCAGAAATTTGACTCTTTCAATGCCAAGTTGAGTTTTAGAAAACAAAATTGATATTGAAAACACTTCTGAATTCAATGAGGATGATGATATGACTGAAATATCTGTAGAATATGAGGTGGACTATTCTAAATTTCTCAAGAGAAAACTCAAAACCCATAAACATCTTATTTCTGAGAACTCTGTTGAGTTCGCTCACTCGCACATCAAAAGACAAGACTAAAGTCCTCAAGGTAAAAGTTGTAGTATATCAAAAAGTCCAAAAAACTCCAAATCAAGTTTATACAGTCAAAGGAGTCACTCCACTTCAGACAGCCGAACTAACAACATTAGTAGAAGAAGATAATGTACATGGCTATGATGAGTTTTTCTGCTCAGCACCGATTGATAATGCTAATGAAACAGAAGGATTATCTCAAAAAACATCATGGAGAGTGAAGGGCAGGCATGTGGCAGAACCACTTAATGAACCTGGGTGATTTGATTTGCAAAGCACAAGTGGTACCAAAACATCTACATACGAACTGGTCATGACATCAAGCGAAACAGATTCACTAAAGAGCGAAACTCCTGCTCAGGAACTAAGGAATAGGTTTAACATCGACAAAAATCCAAAACAAGTGTCAGAAAGAAAGCATCAACGGAATTTGAGATACAAGAAGAATCTGATAGAAAGAAAACAGTTTTGGCGATCTCAAAACCCTAATTACGTTCTCTATGATAAGTCCTTTAAGTAAAAGGAAGAAGCAAAGGCAAACTCAATGTCTCGTGATCAACACTATAATGACAACCGAAAAAGAAGTTTCGATCCTCGAACTTAAGACAACCGAAAACAGTGGTTCGGTTCTCAGAATCAAGACAGCCAAAAGCAGAGTTTGGATCATCAAAATCAAGATAACCAAAAACAAAGATTCGGTCCATAGAAGAACAACAATCTGAAGAGAAGGTTAAGTCATCAGGTGGCCGACAACCAAAAAAGGAGTTTCGGTCCACAAGTTGTGAGAATCGAAAAGAAGGGTTTCGGTCCTAAATCAACCATTGAGAGGAACCGAAGGGAAGTTAGTTTCAGGTCTCGACCAAGTAAGGGCAATGATCAAAAGTCTAATGATACTCCCAAGTCTCATCCTTCTCACTCTCACTCACAAAATGATTGAAAAGATAAAGGAAAACTCTTTCTAGAAGATGAAAACAAGACGACGTATGAATCCAAACTGGAGACCCGAAAGGCTGCTAACGTCAAATTATAAAAACAAACCTGAAATTCTCAAAACCAATAAAATTAAAGTATTTACCATAAAAAGAAAAGATGAAACAACACTAATAAAAGTAACCTTTTTGGTCGATGTTTCTCTTACTATTCCCTGTTATGTAAAAGCCTCACAAGGATCCAAGAAACTTTTGGTTCCTAAATCTGCTTAATTTTTGCAGGTTATGTGTGACGAGTTGTTCGATGATGAATGGTATATAGATAATGGCTCCTCGCATCACATGACAACACAAAAGGAAGAACTGAGGGAATTTCAGTCCCTTCAACATGGTGGATGTGTCAAGCATGGAAATAATTTTTTTGGCACAATCAAAGGCTATGATATGATTATCATTGGTGCTTTATCAATTTAAAAAGTGGCGTACATTGAGGATCTTCAACATAACCTTATCAGTGTTTCACAACTGGTAGTCGGTAGAAGGTTAAAGGTTTCATTCGATGACGAGGGCTCAGAAATCATTGAAAAGAAGACGAACAATAATCTATCAAAGTCGAAGAGAAAAGGAGAGATGTACCCTATGAATCTCAATCCCATATGGGGAAAACCAGCAGTTTGCTTGCTAACAAAAGCTCATTCCAACGAAAGCTGGATATGGCACCGAAGACTCTCCCATCTCAATTTCAAAGACATCAACAAGCTTTTACTTGGGGATCATGTTCGTGGTCTTCCTATTTTCAAGTTTGGCGAAGAACACTTGTGTGTAGCTTATGAAATGGGAAAATAGAGTCGAAAGACTCATCCTTCACTAGTCAATACTAAAGTTATTGAACCACTAGAATTACTTCATATTGATCTATGTGGTCCTTCTTCAATCGAAAGCATTGGTGGTAGTAGGTATTTACTTGTTATAATTGATGACTTCTCTTGGTTTACTTGGGTGTTCTTTTTAAGGCAGAAATCAGAGGCTACTCCCATGCTTAGCCTATTTATCAAACAGATAGAAGGTCAACTGCGAAAGGTGATTAGAAATCTCAGAAGCGATAATTGGTTAGAGTTCAAGAATAAATCTCTTGAAGATTTATAGCAGAAATGGGAACTAATCACAACTTCTTTTCTCTATATACTCCACAATAGAATGGGATTATTTATAGCAGAAACGGGAACTAATCACAACTTCTTTTCTCTATATACTCCACAATAGAATGGGATTATCGAAAGGAGAAATCGTTCTTTATGTGAAGCAACCCAAACCATGCTTCGCTTCGCTTCTCTAACTCTATATTTTTAGGCAGATGCTATTGCTGCAGCATCTTTCACACAAAATAGATCTTATCTCAATAAGCATTTTTCTGTCACCCCATATGAGATTTTGAACAACCGAAAGCCCAATGTAAAGTTCTTTCATATGTTTGGTTCAAGATGTTTTATCTTCAATTCAAAGGACAACTGAAACAAGTTTCATGTTAAAGCAGATGAAGGGTTTTCCTAGATTATTCTTTAACCTCCAAAGCATATAGAGTTCTTAAAAAGCGTTCAAAGAATATTGAAGAGACTTACTATGTCACCTTCGATGATAACTACATCAAGAAACTATCAACAACTGAAGGTCAAGTTACAGCACCAATATCAAATCTCTTCGAGCAATACATGCTGCGATTTGATGAGCCAGAAAAGGCTATTCACACTGAATCCCAATCTGTAGACCACAGGGTGGATAGCCTGAAGAAGATAATTGATGAGGCAGCAAAGACAATGACAAATGATCAACCAACAATAACCGAACAGCCTGAGTCATCCGAAACTCTAAAAAATTAGTTCTTATGTTCAGGGGGAGGTTTTGTCTTCTCCAAATAACCAAGATTCACCATTCCAGGGGGAGAGTCCATCTGAAAGTCTAGTCCAAAAGAGGAATTATGAGCCTGAAGTTGGAGAAGAATCATCATTCGAGGGGAGATGTGAATCTAAACGATGGTGACATTCAATTAGAACTTGAAGAAGAAGTGAATGCTGAACTAGATCCCTCTTATGATCATGATTACCCACCACTCATCAAATGGCCTAAAGACCATCCTCAAAAACAAATTACTGGTGAACCACAAGAAATTGTTCTTACACTTTCTCAACTGAAAGTGAAACAAACTGCACTACTCTCTAAATTGGAATTTTGCATGTTTAATTCGTTCGTCTCCAAGGTTGAACCGAAGATGATTCACAATGCACTCAATCATTCTGATTGGGTATCGACCATGCAGGACGAACTCAACAAACTCGAGCGAAACAAAGTGTGGAGATTAATTCCAACACCAAAGGATGCTTCGGTAGTTGGACTAAAATGGGTTTTTAGGAACAAGGTGGAAAAGGAGGGGAATGTAATTCGCAATAAAGCAAGACTTGTAGTGAAGGGTTACTATATGGAAGAAGGGATAGATTATGAAGAGACCTTCGCTCCTGTAGCAAGGTTGGAATCTGTAAAAATCTTTCTAGCATATGCTGCTCATAAAAACTTTGAAGTTTTTCAAATGGATGTATAATGTGCCTTCTTGAATGGAGAACTAGAAGAAACGATGTAAGTTGAGCAATGTCACACCCCGCTAAAGCGGAAACGTAAGGTATGACAGCGATAACGGTTTCAATGCAAAAGATAAAGATACATCACCATAGCAGTATTTAAAAGTTTACAACCCATAGCTTCAAAAGAAACAAAATACAAGTTTTTCAAAATAACATTGTTCAAAATATAGCTTCATAATAGCTTCAACACGATGCAGCATGCTCTATGATGATGAATCTTTACATCCACTTACTAATTACTTCCTGAAAAAGCATGTAAAATGAGTGTCAACTATGAAAATAGTTGGTGAGTATCACAAGTTTATAAATCGAGGGTACAATAATGCTTTTCGTAAGTACAAGTACATTGCTTTAATGATAAAACAAAGTTGGTTGGTATTAAGGTATACAAGTTTATTGCTAGAACGGGAAATGCGTTTGTATGTGTATGAGCAAACAATGAGTCTCAACCAAACCTATGACTGAAGCCCTATCGAGATTTATGCTTATCGTTCCATACATGAATATGGTATCATGCACTCCAGCGATTCGGGCGAGTGAGGAGTTGTCAATTCCTAATAGCGCTATCCATAACGACCATTGGCTCAAAGAGTTAATGGTTAGAGATAAGGGAAGGGCCTTAGTACGATAAGTTCTCATGTTCCGTGTTGCATAGACATACATAAAGAAACATAGCAATACAATAGCAATCATGTTTGATACAATTCAATTTAAATACAACATGCAAACAGTAGTTTTTCTGGACATGCTTTTCCACCCCAAAACATAAAAACCGAAAATAGGGGAGTGCGTGAATACTCACGATGTTTTGTGTAGACACAAGCGGTACTTCGGGATGCACCAACGTCTTACTACCGGGATCCTACGACATCAAACACACGCACTAGTGAGTTTCCATGTCGATATCTAATGCTAATATACTAAACTCTACATATAGGGAAATGCCAATTTATGTTTTAGTATTGGATTTTATATCAATTAGTTACACTTTTTCTGAAGTAATGAAATTCTATATATCGGGCGATTAATTACAACCTTGGAATATAAACTTTCCAAATTTTTAAGTCCTTATTACAACATAAATTCACGAAAATAGCATTCGAGGGATAAAAATTCTCAAACTTTTTATTTAACTGTTATTACACAATACTAAGCTGGGAAAATTATAAAAATGGATTTCCAAGCTGTTTAATTATATTTTATGATTTTTGAGCATTTATTTCAATAAAAATTGAAATAAATAGAAAACAGTTTCCAAAATTACCCAAGCTTTTTATTTAATTGTTATTATACATAAATAGGCTGGGAAAAATATAAAAGATATTTTTCAGTGGGTATTTCTATTTTTCCTTGCTTTATTCCTTTAAATAGTCATTAATTAAAGAAATAATATTAAACAGTTAAAATAAATCACCATAAATTTTTGTAACATCATTTACAATATAAATATCCTGGGAAAAATATCAAAAGTGGTTTTCATAATGTATAAACTGGTTTTGGGTATTTATGTATATTTAAGTGTATTTTAGTGCAATTAACTTTAGGAAATAAGAGAAAAATAGTTTACAGTAGAGAAAAATATTCAAAATTTTAATGTAACCTCCTACTCTATAATATCATATCATGGTAAATTTTCATGAATTTTGGATAATCAGAACTATTTCTCCCATTTTTAGACCATTATAATTACCAAAAATTGGGAAAAATAGTAAAACATGATGGAAAATCTTGAAATTATGTTCTGGAGTCACCCATCACAGGTAAGGTATGCGAAAATTGTTAGATACAATTTTCACATCCTATAAAGTGGTTTTGTAATTTATCATGTCCTAAATAAAAGAAAATTAGAAATCATATGAAACAGTAACAAAAATTGCTGAAATTTGGTGAGGGGTCATTATTCCCCATAGGGATCATCCATGAATTTATTTAGGATTTATTGACCTCTGGAAGTATTTTATATGATTTATGCCCTTGTTTTTAGCAATAATTCTAATAAATCAAAGAAATAACAAAAGCTCTTGAAATTTTCCAGATTATCTCATGCACGCAAGGGCTTTCAAATGGAAAAATGTAAAAAAATGTATTCAGAAGAGAAATGAGGGTAATGATTTCAAACAATTTAAGAAGAGTTGCATGCAATAATGCATGAAGTGTAAATGTGGCTGAAGTTCATGAATTTGTGTAGTCCATTCAGTGAGGTTTTAAGCCACGAAATTTCAACCATAATTCACTAGATATGTTAAGTTTCTAAGGTATTTTTCCTCAGATTTATGGTTGGGTTTAAGGCCATTGTTTAAGCAAGATAAAAATAGTGATCACAGAAAAAGAGCTGTATGCGCAACCTTTTTGTAAAATCTGCTAAAAATCGGATATTTAATATTTTACAGTGAGACCAGTTGGGTTTGAACTTAACTCGTGGAACTAACCAATAAAAAAGAATATCATGATTTTGTTAAGAAATGACTGAGTTATGACTGTTCAAAGTCGAACAAAGTAATCTGGCAGATTGCATGTTTGCTTGTGTGCATTATTAGGGTATTTCAACAAGAACATCATGCATGTCTTTGGTAAGGCCCGATTTCTAACACATGCATGGAATGAATGAGCATCCAAGATGTACTAGAAATGGTTTAAATGCTTTTGTTCATGCATGAACACAAAAGAAATGGAGAAGAACATGAAATATTAGGTTTTGATGTCACATGATCATATGTGCATCTTTTCCACTCCTTGCATGGGTTTGATACCGGATTTTCACCATCTCTAACACATGCATTGTGTTATGGTGAGAATCTACAAACCACAAGGGGAGAATAAAGATTTCTAGCCATGGAAAGGCATAGAATCCGAAAAGTAGAGAAGACTAAGAAGAAAAAGAGGTTTAACCATGAAACTATGGAAGAAGATGTTGTTGTTTACCTTGGTTTTGACCTTGAGAGAAGTAAGAACACTTCAAGGGCTTCACAATCTCGAAATTTTGCAGAGAAATGAGAGGATTTTCGTGAGTTTAGAGAGAGGGAAGAAGAGAGTGAAGTGTGTGAAGAGAGTGAAGTGAGAGAGTGAAGAGGGAAGAGGTGGAGTAAGGGTTTAAGCTTAATGATTGTGTTTTGGGGAAGAGAGAGGGCATGGGGAGAGGTGATGGCCGGTTTTTGTATGCATTTTTGCCTCCTCTCTCCTAAATTTTAAACTTTATAAACTTCCCTCCTATATTTTATATAAAAGCATTCATTTTTATAAAATGTTTATTAAGCAATTTGATTTATTTAAAAATCTTGTTTTCAACAAATAATTTATGATTAATACTTGTAATTTATATTTCTAGTTCATTGGTATAATCCATAATTTGATTAATAAAATTTGATATTAGGAAGTTTATAGCCAAATTTTATAAAGTTTTTAAGCTTTATAATTTATAACTTTGGATTTTTGGCTCTTTAGGGTTTTTGGAATATTGTTTGATATTCAACAACATGTTGAAGTATAATTAGAATGTTTTAATTTATTTTTAGAGTTTTATACCCTATTTCAATTATAACAAAGCTTAAAGCTTTATTCTAATTATAGTATTGGCATTTCCTATTGTAGCTAAGCAACTTACTAGAATTGTAAGTATCAAGTATATTAGTCCTAGACCTTAGTTGGATCCTAGTTTATGCAAGATTTTTGACCTAATTTATACTACTAGGTCATGGCATGTTGTGCATGAATGGTTATTATAAAGATGCATGAGTCCAAGAATGACCTGAATTGGCAGTTGTCACAGTATCCCCCACTTAAAAAGAATTTCGTCCCGAAATTCATTCTATGTCATCGCTTGTCATCGCAAGGGAAAAGTTGCGGATACTTTTCCTTTATGAAGTCCTCGCGCTCCCAGGTGTACTCCGGCCCACGTTTTGAGTTCCATCGAACTTTCACAATCGGGATCTTACTCCGCTTAAGTTGTTTTACCTCCCTGTCAAGGATTTCTATCGGTTCCTCAACGAAGCTCAGCTTATCATTGATCTTAATTTCCTCCAGGGGTACTATCAATGTTTCGTCGGCTAGACATTTCTTAACGTTGGAGACGTGGAATGTGTCGTGAATGGCGCTTTACTCTTGGGGCAATTGGAGTTTATACGCTACTGGACCAATCCTTTCAAGGATTTCAAAGGGTCCAACACATCTCGGGCTTAGTTTTCCTTTCTTACCAAAACGCACAAGCCCTTTCCAAGGCGACACTTTTAAAAGTACCTTGTCTCCTACTTGGAATTCTAATGGTTTTCGACGATTATCCGCATAACTTTTCTGACGATCTCTAGCAGCTTTAAGCTTATCCTTGATGATAGCAATCTTGTCGGATGTTTCCTGGATAAGTTCGACTCTAGTCAACTATCTATCTCCGATTTCTGTCCAGCATAAGGGCGAACGACACTTGCGTTCATACAATGCTTCATATGGAGCACATTGGATACTCGTGTGCTAACTGTTATTGTAGGAAAACTCAATTAGGGGTAAATGAGTATCCCAATTTCCTTTGAACTCAATGACACACGCTCGTAGCATGTCTTCCAATGTTTGTATTGTTCTCTCTGTTTGCCCATCTGTCTGAGGGTGGTAAGCTGTGCTCAAATCTATCTTGGTTCCTAGTGCCCTCTGTAACATCCACCAAAATCGAGATGTAAAATGACTATCTCTATCAGAAATGATAGATAAGGGTACACCATGCAGAGAAACAATTTTGTCGATGTAGATTTGGGCCAATTTTTCCATCTTGAAATCTTCTCGAATGGGGAGAAAGTGTGCAGATTTCATCAGTCGATCCACTATGACCCAAATTGAGTCATGACCTTTAGCAGTTCTAGGAAGTTTGGTAACAAAGTCCATAGATATTTGCTCCCATTTCCATTGGGGAATTTCAGGTTGTTGCAACAACCCGGATGGTTTCTGATGTTCAGATTTGACTATTGAGCATGTCAAACACTTCCCAACGTACAAGGCAATATCCTTTTTCATTCCAGGCCACCAATAGTACTCTTTAAGATCCTTGTACATCTTATCTGCTCCAGGGTGGATGGAGTATTTAGATCGATCAGACTCCTCTAGTACCATGTCTCTCAGGTTGTTAACCCTTGGAATCCAGACCCTGTCTTTAAAATAACGAACTCCATCAGGTTTGGTTTCAAATCTTTCTTCCAAACCATGTAAAGTTTCGCCTGGAAGATTTTCCTTGCATAACGCTTTCTCCTGGGCATTAATGATTTGAGATTTCAAGCTTGTCTGAATTACCATTCCCAAAGCTCTCACATGGGAAGGTTTCACTCTTTCTTTCCTACTAAGAGCGTCGGCTACTACGTTAGCCTTCCCTGGGTGATATCGTATCTCACAATCATAATCACTAAACAACTCTACCCATCTTCTCTGCCGCATGTTTAACATTTTCTGATCCAGGATATGTTGAAGGCTTTTGTGATCGGTATAAATGGTGCACTTGGTTCCGTACAAATAATGCCTCCATATCTTAAGGGCGAAAACTATTGCTCCTAGTTCTAGATCATGGGTGGTATAATTCTTCTCGTGCGGTTTGAGTTGTCTGGAAGCATATGCAATGACCTTATCTTTTTGCATTAGCACACATCCTAATCCTTGATGAGACGCATCACAATACACCAAAAAGTTCTCTAATCCTTCTGGTAAAGCCAGAATTGGTGAATTGCACAGCTTGTTTTTCAGGATTTGAAACGCCTCTTCGTGTTTCTCTTCCCAGAGAAATTTTCTATCCTTTTGGGTCAAAGATGTTAATGGTTGAGCAATCCTAGAGAAATTCTCAATGAAGCATCTGTAGTACCCAGCTAATCCTAGGAATTGTCGTATTTCTGTCGGGGTTTTGGGGGCCTCCCATTTCTTGATTGCCTCTATCTTAGCTGATGATACCCTGACCGAAGGTCGATTTTTTAGAAGTAGGAAGCGCCCTGCAACTGATCGAACAAGTCATCTATTCTAGGGAGGGGATATCGATTCTTGATTGTCAACTTGTTCAATTCTTTGTAATCAATGCACATTCGGAACGAACCATCTTTCTTTTTGACGAATAACACTGGGGCTCCCCAAGGTGAAGAACTTGGTCGAATAAACCCTTTGTCTAGAAGTTCTTGAAGTTGTCCGGATAGTTGTTGCATCTCGGATGGTGCAAGGCGATATGGTGCTTTTGCTACCGGTGCCGCTCCGGGAATTAAGTCTATCCGAAATTCGACCTGTCTATAAGGGGGTAGACCGGGCAATTCCTCCGGAAATACTTCGGGATAGTTTTGAACCACTGGAATCTCCTTGAGTTGCTTAGCTTCAGGTTCTCTTTCTAGCACGTGCGCCATGAATGCAATACAATTCTTCTTCAGGTACTTGTGAACCTTCACGCTTGATACTATGTTTAAACTTCTTCCTGGCTTCTCACCGTGTATGATAAGGGTTTCTCCATTAGGGAGAGGCACTCTGATGACTTTCTCATAACAACCAATGTCCGCTCTATTTTTGGATAACCAATCCATCCCTACTATCACATCAAAACTACCTAGCTCTATAGGAATTAGGTCAATGCTAAAGAGTTTATCAGCTAAATTCAAAGTACAGCCAGGAATTATATCACTAGCCCTAATTTCATACCCATCAGCAAGTTCAATAGCATAAGCATTCCTCATCTTTACCGATTTCAAGCCAATTAACGGTCTAGATGCTAAAGAAACAAAACTCCTATCTGCTCCCGCATCGAATATTACTGATGCAAAATGGTTGTTCAGGAGGAACGTACCTGTTATCACTTTAGAGTTCTGACGAGCTTCTTCTGCACCAATCACAAAGGCTACACCTCTTGGCTGTCCAACTTGATTTCCTTGAATGTTTTGCCTCGCTTGGCCTTGTCCATTGTTACCAGGTCCATTGTTCAGTTTAGGACATGCTCTACGGAGATGATCATTACTCCCGCACTCGTAACATGTCCTTTTTCCCTCCTTATTCACCTTACAATACTTCGAGTAATGGCCTGTTTGCTTACAATTTTGGCACACCGGGCAAGCTCCCTTGTGATGGAAGTTACACTTATTGCACTTCGGAAGCGGCCCTGAGTACTACTTTCGCTCCTGCACTTCTTGTCCTTGAGTTTTCACTGGTTCTTGCTCCTGGGCTCTTACCATAAAGTTTCTTGAGACTTTCTGCTTCCTCCCTGACTTGCCTCCATACTTCTTCTCTCCCTGATTTGTTGGCTTCCTCTTGCTACTAGAGCTTTCCTTTGCTGATGCTCCCATCCTTATCACATCATTGGTTAGTTGATTTGCTAGGCTTACTGCACTTTGAATGGTAGTTGGGTTTGCTGAGGTAACCATTCCCCGAATCTCTGGTGCCAGACCCCAGATGTAACGATCTATCTGTTTCTCCTCAGGAGTAACCATGTGAGGTACTAGTTTTTCTAGTTCATGAAATTGGACTGTGTACTTCTCTATTTGTGTTCCAACCATAGAATGGTTCCAGAATTCATATTCAAGTTTCTGTCTATTTGTGTTCCAACCATAGAATGGTTCCAGAATTCATATTCAAGTTTCTGAAGTTCATCCTTGGGACAATACTCCTCTATCAGCAGCTTCTTTAAGTCTTCCCAAGTTAGCTGATATGCTGTTGTACGGCCTTGGGTTTGCACTAGAGTATTCCACCAGGTTAATGCCCTATCTTGGAATAGGCAAGATGCATACTCAACTTTGTTGCGCTCGAGGCATTTGCTAATATGAAGGACCGACTCCATGCTGTCAATCCATTTCAGTAACCCGACCGCACCTTCCTTTCCATGGAACTCCTTAGGTTTACAGGCCATAAAGGACTTGTAGTTGCATTCTCTTTCATTGTTTCCCCGGTTTCCTCCACTACTTCCTTGGTTAGCATTAAGTCCTGCAGTCACTTGAGTAACAATGTTTGGGATTGCTTGCATGAGTTGTTGTGCTACCATTTGAGCAACATCGGGAGTTTCGTTCTGTGGGCGCCCGCGATTAGGCCTTCCTGACATGGTTCTATGACACAGGAGAAGAAATACGTATAAATACATAAAATAATGTATAATATGTATTTCACTACCATTTTGAAAACCGTAAGTGTTGTCAAATTAATGGGTTGCATTAATACTATGCATATAGATTTGAGAAAGGAAAGAAAAGAAAAATCTCTTTTATTCAACCATTTACCAAATAAATTTTAGGGTTTGACCTCATAGTAAAAGTTTTCAAACATAAAATAAAATTTTTCATTACCATTTGAAATAATCTTAAAACCAAACCAATACGTCAATCCCAAAATAAAGTTTTAAATATTTTTCCCAAAAGACACCCAACATGGGTTTTCATTTCAAAACAAAATAAAACAAAATACTGAAATCAGAACCAAAAGCCAATCAGGAACAACCCACCAAACACATAATATGCTGTCATCGCATGACCTGCCTCTCGTCTAGCAGCACTAGCAGTGTCAGCAGTCTCCATCAAATGCTGATACAGGATTTCCATTCCTGCCAAGACTTCATCCAAAACTTCTCGATGCCCAGCTATCACAGCGAGACTGTGACGTAGGCCCGCTGCTATCGACTGCAATCTCCGGAACTCCTCCGGGGTCATACCTGGTTGTCTGACAAGTATCCCTATGACTTGCTGAGGTGAGGGTGCTCTCGGTCCTGGATCGCTGGGTTCTGCTCCGCTAGGTCCTGTCGTGCCATGTCCTGCTGTGCTGGCAGGTATCCTTCCTGGAATGGGAACACTCTTCCTCGCTGTCCTCCGAATGCGAAGTCCATAGAGCGGTGGCTGTGGCAACACCGATGTTGGTGATGCCTCGCATCGTTGACTCGGGGCGTTGTCATTGCTGATCTCCACCAAGTTCCCAGTATCTTCCGTATCCTCTGATGGGTCTTCTTCTACCGAGGCGGGGGGATTACGTTGAGTGATAACAGTGACATAGCCGGATTCATCGGCTGAGGCGGTAGCGCGGGAAGATGACGATGTTGACATAGCGGACTGTGACATAGTTTCAATGAGATATGAAATAAATGACAATGCATGCTTATAATATGCAATGCTTACACACACCAAAATTAACCTTTTGAAATTTTGAAATAAAGTTTTCTCAAATATTTTTGTTGAACATATTCCCATTATAATTAGCTCAAGCTTTGTATAAATCTTTTCTTAATTAAACATAGGTGATCAAGCTATGTTTAATCAAGGTCCAATAATACAACTCCCGACCTAATTATACTAGTAATATGTTTGATGTAAAAAGAATTTCTTTGTAATTTTTAGTTATAGGTTGTGTTTTCTTAAAGAAAAACCGATGTTCTCTATAACTTTAGCTCTGATACCACTTCTGTCACACCCCGCTAAAGCGGAAACGCAAGGTATGACAGCGATAACGGTTTCAATGCAAAAGATAAAGATACATCACCATAGCAGTATTTAAAAGTTTACAACCCATAGCTTCAAAAGAAACAAAATACAAGTTTTTCAAAATAACATTGTTCAAATATAGCTTCATAATAGCTTCAACACGATGCAGCATGCTCTATGATGATGAATCTTTACATCCACTTACTAATTACTTCCTGAAAAAGCATGTAAAACGAGCGTCAACTATGAAAATAGTGGGTGAGTATCACAAGTTTATAAATCGAGGGTACAATAATGCTCTTCGTAAGTACAAGTACATTGCTTTAATGATAAAACAAAGTTGATTGCTATTAAGGTATACAAGTTTATTGCTAGAACGGGAAACGCGTTTGTATGTGTATGAGCAAACAATGAGTCTCAACCAAACCTATGACTGAAGCCCTATCGAGATCTATGCTTATCGTTCCATAGATGAATATGGTATCATGCACTCCAGCGATTCGGGCGAGTGAGGAGTTGTCAATTCCTAATAGCGCTATCCATAACGACCATTGGCTCAAAGAGTTAATGGTTAGAGATAAGGGAAGGGCCTTAGTACGATAAGTTCTCATGTTCCGTGTTGCATAGACATACATAAAGAAACATAGCAATACAGTAACAATCATGTTTGATATAATTCAATTTAAATACAACATGAAAACAGTAGTTTTTCTGGACATGCTTTTCCACCCCAAAACATAAAAACCGAAAATAGGGGAGTGCGTGAATACTCACGATGTTTTGTGTAGACACAAGCGGTACTTCGGGATGCACCAACGTCTTACTACCGGGATCCTACGACATCAAACACACGCACTAGTGAGTTTCCATGTCGATATCTAATGCTAATATACTAAACTCTACATATAGGGAAATGCCAATTTATGTTTTAGTATTGGATTTTATATCAATTAGTTACACTTTTTCTGAAGTAATGAAATTCTATATATCGAGCGATTAATTACAACCTTGGAATATAAACTTTCCAAATTTTTAAGTCCTTATTACAACATAAATTCACGAAAATAGCATTCGAGGGATAAAAATTCTCAAACTTTTTATTTAACTGTTATTACACAATACTAAGCTGGGAAAATTATAAAAATGGATTTCCAAGCTGTTTAATTATATTTTATGATTTTTGAGCATTTATTTCAATAAAAATTGAAATAAATAGAAAACAGTTTCCAAAATTACCCAAACTTTTTATTTAATTGTTATTATACATAAATAGGCTGGGAAAAATATAAAAGATATTTTTCAGTGGGTATTTCTATTTTTCCTTGCTTTATTCCTTTAAATAGTCATTAATTAAAGAAATAATATTAAACAGTTAAAATAAATCACCATAAATTTTTTTAACATCATTTACAGTATAAATATCCTGGGAAAAATATCAAAAGTGGTTTTCATAATGTATAAACTGGTTTTGGGTATTTATGTATATTTAAGTGTATTTTAGTGCAATTAACTTTAGAAAATAAGAGAAAAATAGTTTACAGTAGAGAAAAATATTCAAAATTTTTATGTGACCTCTTACTCCATAATATCATATCCTGGTAAATTTTCATGAAATTTGGATAATCAGAACTATTTCTCCCATTTTTAGACCATTATAATTACCAAAAATTGGGAAAAATAGTAAAACATGATGGAAAATCTTGAAATTATTTTCTGGAGTCACCCATCACAGGTAGGGTATGTGAAAATTGTTAGATACAATTTTCACATCCTATAAAGTGGTTTTGTAATTTATCATGTCCTAAATAAAAGAAAATTAGAAATCATATGAAACAGTAACAAAAATTGCTGAAATTTGGTGAGGGGTCATTATTCCCCATAAGGATCATCCATGAATTTATTTAGGATTTATTGACCTCTGGAAGTATTTTATATGATTTATGCCCTTGTTTTTAGCAATAATTCTAATAAATCAAAGAAATAACAAAAGCTCTTGAAATTTTCCAGATTATCTCATGCATGCAAGGGCTTTCAAAAGGAAAAATATAAAAAAATGTATTCAGAAGAGAAATGAGGGTAATGATTTCAAACAATTTAAGAAAAGTTGCATGCAATAATGCATGAAGTGTAAATGTGGCTGAAGTTCATGAATTTGTGTAGTCCATTCAGTGAGATTTTAAGCGACGAAATTTCAACCATAATTCACTAGATATGTTAAGTTTCTAAGGTATTTTTCCTCATATTTATGGTTGGGTTTAAGGCCATTGTTTAAGCAAGATAAAAATAGTGATCACAGAAAAAGAGATGTATGCGCAACCTTTTTGTAAAATCTGCTAAAAATCGGATATTTAATATTTTACAGTGAGACCAGTTGGGTTTGAACTTAACTCGTGTAACTAACCAATACAAAAAGAATATCATGATTTGGTTAAGAAATGACTGAGTTATGACTGTTCAAAGTTGAACAAAGTAATCTGGCAGATTGCATGTTTGCTTGTGTGCATTATTAGGGTATTTCAACAAGAACATCATGCATGTCTTTGGTAAGGCCCGATTTCTAACACATGCATGGAATGAATGAGCATCCAAGATGTACTAGAAATGGTTTAAATGCTTTTGTTCATGCATGAACACAAAAGAAATGGAGAAGAACATGAAATATTAGGTTTTGATGTCACATGATAATATGTGTATCTTTTCCACTCCTTGCATCGGTTTGATCCCGGATTTTCACCATCTCTAACACATGCATTGTGTTATGGTGAGAATCTACAAACCACAAGGGGAGAATAAAGATTTCTAGCCATGGAAAGGCATAGAATCCAAAAAGTAGAGAAGACTAAGAAGAAAAAGAGGTTTAACCATGAAATTATGGAAGAAGATGTTGTTGTTTACCTTGGTTTTGACCTTGAGAGAAGTAAGAACACTTCAAGGGCTTCACAATCTCGAAATTTTGCAGAGAAATGAGAGGATTTTCGTGAGTTTAGAGAGAGGGAAGAAGAGAGTGAAGTGTGTGAAGAGAGTGAAGTGAGAGAGTGAAGAGGGAAGAGGTGGAGTAAGGGTTTAAGCTTAATGATTGTGTTTTGGGGAAGAGAGAGGGCATGGGGAGAGGTGATGGCTGGTTTTTGCATGCATTTTGGCCTCTTCTCTCCTAAATTTTAAACTTTATAAACTTCCCTCCTATATTTAATATAAAAACATTCATTTTTATAAAATGTTTATTAAGCAATTTGATTTATTTAAAAATCTTGTTTTCAACAAATAATTTATGATTAATACTTGTAATTTATATTTCTAGTTCATTGGTATAATCCATAATTTGATTAATAAAATTTGATATTAGGAAGTTTATAGCCAAATTTTATAAAGTTTTTAAGCTTTATAATTTATAACTTTGGATTTTTGGCTCTTTAGGGTTTTTGGAATATTGTTTGATATTCAACAACATGTTGAAGTATAATTAGAATGTTTTAATTTATTTTTAGAGTTTTATACCCTATTTCAATAATAACAAAGCTTGAAGCTTTATTCTAATTATAGTATTGGCATTTCCTATTGTAGCTAAGCAACTTACTAGAATTGTAAGTATCAAGTATATTAGTCCTAGACCTTAGTTGGATCCTAGTTTATGCAAGATTTTTGACCTAATTTATACTACTAGGTCATGGAATGTTGTGCATGTATGGTTATTATAAAGATGCATGAGTCCAAAAATGACCTGAATTGGCAGTTGTCACAAGCAACCACCTGGTTTTGTGAAAGAAATATCCTGATCATTGCTATGTCCTGGACAAAGCAGTATATAGTCTGAAGAAAGCGCCGAGAGCCTGGTATGAAACTCTAACTCGCTTTCTCAAAATGTCGAAATTTAATCAAGGTTCGGTTGACCCAACCTTCTTTCACAATAAAGAAGGAGAACATTTAATGATAGTCCAAATTTATGATGATGACATCATCTTCGGCTCCATGAATCCTAGTCTAACGGTTGAATTCGGGACGTTGATGGAGACTAAATTTGAAATGAGCGCAATGGGTTCAATTAACTTTTTCCTTGGACTGAATAATAGACAAGGGCTAGAAGGCATATTTATTAACCAGGAGGCTTACACCAAGACCCTGTTGGCAAAGTTTGGTATGATGGGAGACTCTAAGGTGAAAGTTCCCATGGCATTTGACACAAAGATTACACCTTCTCTGCATAAACCGGCTGTCGATATGGCCCTCTATCGTCAAATGATAGTGTCTCTTATGTATCTAACAGCTAGTAGACCAGAAATTATGTTATTTGTGTGTTATTGTGTCAGGTTTCAAGCTAATCCAAGAGAACCTCATATGATTGCTATGAAGAATATTTTCCGGTATCCAAAGCAAACCTCATCTATCGGTCTCTGGTATCCATCAAAATTCGGATTCTTCATTCAAGCGTTTTCTGATGCAAACCTTGGTGGATGTGGTCTGGATCGAACGAGCACAACTGGTGGATGCTAATTTATTGATGGAAAACTTGTAAGTTGGCAGTAAAAGAAGAAAACATGTGTTTCTCTCTCAACAACCTAATTTGAGTAAATCGCAGCAGCCTCCTGTATATCACAAGTTATTTGGATTCAAAGCCAACTTAGAGATTATGGATTAAATATGAAGAAAATTCCTCTTTACTGTGACTTAGAAAGTGTGATAAGAAGATGTCACAATGCAGTGCAACACTCTAAGACTAAACATATTCCACTGAGATACCATTTCATAAAAGACCATGTTGAAGATGGTATTGTGGAAGTTCATTTCATTCGGTCCTCTGATCAACTGGCTGAGATTTTCACTAAGGCCTTACTAGAAGTAAGTTTTAATAGAATATTACAATGTTTGGGAATGATGGAAGTAGAGTCGGTACCAAAACCCCTTTCATCTCTTTAAAAATTAGACAAGCAAAATAGATCGTTTGCTCGGTCTATTGCGGGTCCGGAATTTTTGGGAACCGAAATGAACCGAGCGTTTGGTCTATTTCAGCTCCGAAATTTTAGGGATCTGAAATAAACTGAAGGGTCGGTATATTTTTCTTCATCTTCCTAAGGTTAGGTTTCGGTTTTCCATCTTGTATATTTTGTTCAGTATCTATACTCATCTTTCATTAGTCTTTCTTGTTATCTGCAATCTTTTTTTTTTCTTTTTTTATTCTTTTTCAGAAACTTCAAAAATACCAAAATATCTTTTATTCTTTTATTCTCGTATGGTTTCTTTTCTTTCTTAAGTCTCAACATCACCGACACCACATGCAGTGAAGCAATGGAAGGTAAAAATTATATTATCCATGAACTAATTAGGTATCCCTAGAAGGATGTTGGTGTATGTAGACCAAAGCCTGCATCACTCTTAGTGAAGCCTTAGTGATTCGATTCATACCAATCATTTCTTCCCAATCAGGCTGCTAAATTTATTCAAGTCATGAGCTACCTTACTCTTCTCATATGAGTTAAGAGTTTTCTGCTTTGTCATCCTTTTATAAGAGAGGTACTGTCGGTTCTTTCACCGTCTGTTCCTATTTCTCCATCATGTTTCATTCCACCAATGTAACCCCTGAGACTCTCAACTATTACCACTGAGGTTTATGGTCACACAAAATCTGAGTTTATGATCTTAGATGCGTAAACCACGTTATGAGTGAAATCCAAAATCCAGCACCAATAGTGAATTGATGATGAATAATTTCTATTCAAGCTATTACTTATTACCTTATGAAGTCTCTTTTTATTTTTGAGTGATCTTTATGAAATTTTTTGACACCAAGGCATTTCTTCCCAAAAGATCCAGTTTAGTTTTTGTTTTTGAGACTTTTAATAAACATCATCTCATCCCAAACAATATCCACCATATTTGTTCAAAAGACCACATTGGTCTCACAAGTACTTCACCCAACTTTTGGACTTATATTAAATCTTGCAGTTCGGTTGAAGATAAACCACCTTTTAGCACCAATAGTCGAAAAGAAGCCTTTCGATGTTTATTTATAGACACTCGATCGTATTTTCCTGGGAAATCGCAAAAGCACTTCAAGTCTATCTTGACTTTAAACGAAGGGATTCGTGCTTGGAATCATCTGTTTTATCTCATAAGACATCACTCACGTCCCATATTCTCTTTGATTTATTTCTTTATATTTGACACATTCTTGCACAAAAATTGTTTTTATGATTTTACATATCTCAAGGTGTTAGTTCTAATCATACGTTTACATTTTATGTTTAAGGAACTGACCGCTCTGATATCTCTTCGATGTATGAAGCGAAAGTGGTCATGTGGAACACAAAGAATGATCTATGTTAAACACTTCTTGTGTTGGAAGTTGAAGTTTGTTATGAAGAGAGGATATATAGATAAGAATTGGAACCAATCCATCGGCTAAGAATTAAATTTGGCGTGTGAATTTGAAACGGTTCCAAAAACTACATGTGATGAAGTCTATCCGGGGAAACCAAGCTGTCAAATAACGCTTTTTTAGGTGACGTTTTAGGAATCGTATCATCATTACATAAGTTTTTTTTCTCTCTCTCTCCTGGCAACGGTATATAAAGGGTTTCTCACACCTCTTGTACCTCACTATCGTCTTTGATCTCTCTCTCGAATACAACAGGCGCTTGTTTGCTGTTCATCTTCTTTATCACCACAATGGCGGAATCCTCTTCTTTGCAAGAACAGACAACTTCTTCTAACTTGCTTCCCATCAAGCCCAACCAAAATCTGATCATCCAACTCAATCCTTTTCTGTATGATCACTACACGCTAGATGTGGTAGAGGTGCTTAACAAATAACCATTGGTGATAGCTCTAACTTAAATTTGAGTCAGTTTCAATATCCTTGTTATCACAGGTTTATACTATTGCTTCCTATGACAAGAACAAGGAACACATCTATTTCGAGATCTTTAATCACAAGACCTCTGTCTCTAAATCCCACTTCAATTCTTTACTAGGGCTTGTTGTTGATGCATCTGTTATTTCTCATGATTTCATCACTACGACTCGGTAATTCTCGATGTTCTATTAGATGGGTTATACTGATGTCCTCAGTATAGTGATGATATTAAAAAAGTCATGTTTCCCACCACAATGGAATAGATTACTAACTCTAATCAACAAAGGTTTGGCGGAACGAGTAGTCGAGTTCAATGGTACTAGAAAAGGTTTTATGACCATTCTCTATGGTCTCTGTCATGGTATTAACCTGGATTATGGTACTCTTATCTGGTCGCAACTCATGAAAAGTATTAACTCCTCCACCAGACATTCAGAGATTTCCTGTGGTCGATTCTGGACCATAGTGACTCAACAGGCTATTGAGCATTTTTAGATTCCGGTTATGAATGATGCTCTGCTTTCCTCTGTGGCTACATTTCACACCAAGAAGATCATCTTCTATTATGCAAATAATTTTTTCTTCATTGGTTCGATACCTGAAACTATGTACATGTGTGTGACAAGTGAAAGTAAGCTAATGGCTGAGTACCAGAAGCTACCTCCAACGCGTCCAAGACAACTAACTCCTGAAATTCAAGAAGCATTAGATGTTGTTGAGAAGCCTGCTAAGTGAGGGAAAAAGGCAAATTCCAATAAAGTGGGAACTGAAGGTCCATCTGCTAAGCCGCTTAAATCCAGGAAGCGAAAAGATGAAAAAGCTGCATCTTTGGCTTCAAAGAAAATTAAGAAGATGGCAAGGCGTCGCAAGCATCCTTCTCCTTCTAGCTCTGATCATGATGACAAGCAGCCTATTGATGAAGAAGAAGTTCAGCATGACGATTCTACAAGAGGTAATACTCGTCCTTGTTCTCTAACTCCTACTGCACACAATAAATACAAGCTTCCAACTCCTCCTCCATCTACACCGAAGTCTATTACTCCAGTTTTGGTTGCTCCTCTTCCACCGCTGGTTTCTTCTCAACCAGTTTCACAAACTCCTTATCTCAACCTGCTTCTTCTGTTCCTCCACCTCCACCAGTTAGCACTATACTGATATCTACAACTCCAGTCCCACCACCAATTATTTCTCAAGCCACTTCTACTTCTACCACAACCACTAAAACCTCACCTAACTCTCCGGTAACGGTCAACATATCTACTATGAGGGCTAATACTAGGACTGACACCCCATTTACAGCCAAACCACTTTCACCCTCACCCTCAAGTGAGTCTGCTCCTACTCTTGGCGGTGATAATTTTGAGTTTGACTGAGTATATTACAGTCCTTACCTACTACCCTCTGATGATGATCATGAAGCTTTTATTCCAAAGAAACAACTGCAGGGTATTCATGATAAGCTTGATTAACTGACTGCTTCTTCGGAAAAAACTAACGATGTGGTTATGAAGGCTTTTTTGGACACAACTCTTGAGCACTACACAGATTCTATTGATAAATCCACCAAAGCGGTTGATGACTCCACGTCTCTCTGCAAGAAAGCAACAACCGATGTGGAACAGCTTATTTAGGATTCTAGGGTCTTTCTTGATTCCCTAAAGGGTCATACTGATACGAATGCAGCTAAGGTGGTTGCAGTGGTTGATTCCCTCTCACAATCTTTTCAAGATGAGACAACAAAATTTGATTCCGTTAGGTCTGACATTCAAACTGAGAACCATTCTCTCATTGTCTCGGTTAATTCTCCCCTAGAGAAGCATCACGCTGACTTGGTAATGGTAAACAAACTAATGGATGATCTGGCCTGCCAAACTAATCAGATTGAAGTTCAGCAAGTTCAGCTTTCTCAAGCGTATAAGGAAATTGTTTCCTTAAAAACAGAGCATGCAATTCTAAAAATTTGTTCCTCCGATGTTCTTAATCTTTTGAGTAATATTATTCATGCTCATGATCCAATTCTTACTCTCACAATCAGGAATCATTTGCCATACAAACTTCTTTAGACAATTGAAATTCAGAGCCAAATGAAGGGTGTTATGGATCTGATCATCACTCTGCAACAAGGCGGAGATGGTTTTGTGAAAATTGTGAAGACTCTTCCCATCGCACCCAAAGTTGTTGTCAAAGCAGAACCGAAGGATAATGAAGCTTCGGATTCTGGTGTTCAAGAAAAGAGGAAGGGCATTTCTAGTGAAAGTGACGAATATAATAAAAAGATAGTCGAAGTCCTGAAATGAAAGCAAAGGGACAAACAGTTAGATGATAATCTTCGGATCACTAGAGAGACATAAGAGATAAATAAAGAAGAAGTAGGAGCATGATGCTCTTGTTTGCAAGAAGGATTTTTTCCCTCCCTGGACTAGGGATGGACTAATCAAAGAAGCAATTGAGTTTCCTAGCACGTATTGGCTGGAACTTGTTGTCTCTTTTGACTGTGACAACACGAGGGACTCTCAATTAGATATGCCTATAACCAGAAAGGCAATTGTATTTCACTGTGTTGATTCAACAGTTGAAGTTCTGTCTCCTCATCCTCAGGTTGATCCTAATCTTATTGACTACTATCTCAAGTTCGGTCAACCTCAATATTTGACGTGGAGTGCTCAGAAGATAACCACTATCAAGGTGATGAAACCCTGACCTGCTGGAAAAATTTTCAATATTCAGTTTTGGATGACCAGAGGATCGGGCAACTCGACACATACAATTTCTTTGGCAGATCTTTCTAACCTAAATCCTCATGATTGGATTTTACTGTTTAGTATTTTGCTCACAAATTCTAAAGACTATGAGCCGATCCTTTGTCATCTTAAGAGGATGATGACCTCTTATATTCTTGAAGTTGCAAAAATGGATCAACGTTATGAGAAAGAGACTAACAGTGAAGCCTACTGTAAAGCCTAGAGATGCTAACAAAATTAAGCTGGGTCAAATTGACTCTACTAATCTTATTGTCATGTTCAAGAGAGCTGAAGGTGAAAGGTTTTTGTTCGTTGTTGTTGATAAACACTTGTTCTCTATAGACTGATTGGAGCATATTCTTGATATTATTCACCAGTGTATGCAAAACAGAGAGTCAGACAAGAAGAATTTCACAAACATGCTTCGGTGGTATATTAGTTTTCATCAAACTCTGCTAGCCATAATACCAAACATGTTCAAGACTGTCAAGAAATCTTATGTTGCTCAAACGAACTAACCTCTCGGCTTAATTGATGCAAAGGGGCAGATTGTTGAGTATTAGAGTTGCGTAATTGGGCTTAATGTTTGGTTTATTTTGTATATTTGGTTTGGGCCTGTCCAACCGTGAATATTTTTATAAAGGTTTAGTATTTAAGGTGCATGCATGCATGCTCGCCTCTACAGTCGAAATTGTTGATCAAACTCTTTTGAGGCATGACTACTTTGAATCATTAAGCAATATTTTATTCTATCTTGCTTTATTTTGTTTGCTTCTTTGTTTGTTAATTTCTTTTTACTGATTAACCTGTTGAAGATCTAATCAATCTTAGAGTTTCTAAACTCATAAGGATCTTGAATCTATCTTCGAAAAGTAACTAGCCCCTTGAATCTGCTCAAATAGATCATCGATTCGTGGAATTGGATACCAGTTTCTGATGGTGAGCTTATTCAGTTCCATATAGTCAATGCACATCCGGAAGGATCCATCTTTCTTTTTAACAAAAAGAATTGGAGCTCCTCATGGAGGGAAGCTTGGTCTTATAAATCCTTTATTCAAGATTTCACTCAGTTGGCTTGATAATTCTTGCATTTCAGCAGGATCCAACCTATAGGGTGATTTGGTGGTCAGAGTGGCTCTAGGCACTAGGTCGATTCGGAATTCAATTTTTCGTTCTGGAGGAATTCCCAGGGGTTCTTCTGGAAACACATGTAACACCCCCCTCTGGCACGTATCACAATATTGTCCGCTTTGGGCCACTCGGCACGAGGACTTCCCAGGGGGTCACCCATCCCGGTACTACTCCCGCCCGAGCACGCTTAACTGCAGAGTTCTTATGGGATCTGCTGCCCTCACGGCTTTAAAACGCGTTGTGATAGGGAAGGTATCCACACCTCTTATAAGGAATGCTTACTTCTCCTTCCCAGCCGATGTGGGATCAGATCTAACCCACTTTCACCCCCCATTATAGGGTTCGACATCCCTGTCGAACACATCGACCCGTGCCCTAGCTCTGATACCATTTGTAACACCCCCCTCTGGCACGTATCACAATATTGTCCGCTTTGGGCCACTCGGCACGAGGACTTCCCAGGGGGTCACCCATCCCGGTACTACTCCCGCCCGAGCACGCTTAACTGCAGAGTTCTTATGGGATCTGCTGCCCTCACGGCTTTAAAACGCGTTGTGATAGGGAAGGTATCCACACCTCTTATAAGGAATGCTTAGTTCTCCTTCCCAGCCGATGTGGGATCAGATCTAACCCACTTAATTGTAACGCCCGGGTTTTCAGGGCTAAGCATTTTGTCAATGTAATAGTCTAGGTCAACTATTGTAACTCTTTTTGAAGTAATAAATATGAAATATTTGAGTATTATGTGAACTATGTGTTTATGTGTTTATTATTAAATTATAAATGTATAATTAATAAAGAATAAAAATGAGCGTCAAAATTAAAGTGTGAGATAATCCCGATATCTCTACATAAAGTTGTAGAATATGTCTCGAGGATTCCGTACATATAAAGAATGCCGAAATCCGAGCTATAACGAAGAAGTTATGGCCCGCCGAAGTTTTACGGCAAAACCGGCACGGCACCGGAAGACATAAAATGGTAAATTTACGATAGAAGATTTTTTAGCCTTAGAAATCTAAACAAAAGTTGTAGGATATGTTAAACTAAGAACATCGATAAAAAGAACGCCCAAATCCGACTTCGTATGAAAAAGTTACGCTTTCTCGAAGTTTCGGACTAGCAATGTACTGCCCGAGATTCGAATGTTTGATCGAGCGGTTTTTAGCCGACACGACCTGAACGAGAATCGAAGATCTCGTTGAGAGTAGCGTAACGAGAAAAAGATGGGCAAAAACGGATGTCGGATGAAGAAGTTATGAGGATTTAACGGATCAATCGTATCCCGGCCCATTAATAATATAAAATTTAAAATCGAGCCAAAATTAGCCGATGAAGTTTAAATGAAAGTTGTAGAGTACGTTCCCACCTTCGCGTGGATATAAAGAACGTCAAAAACGGAGCTCGTATGCGAAAGTTACGAATTTTTGAAGTTTGAACTCGAAAATGCGAAACTGATGCGAAATCGGGTGATGTGGCGCGATCAGAGCCGTCGCTTGCGGCCCACGGTCTCGCTCGGATATGCGACACGTCGCTCCTCGCTACGCCCAGCGTCCGGCTTCGTGCGCCCCGCATCCGCTCGCTCTCGGTCCAGAAGGCGCCACGCCGCTTCGCCCTACGCCCCGCGTACGAGGTCCGGGTACGCCCCGCGTACCTTCGCCTCCCCTCCGTCCGGTGCGAGACAGCTGGCTGCGAGCTGGCACCCTTATCCGCGGGAACGCCCCGCGTAGCTGCTGAACGCCCCGCATACGGCCGAGGCCTCGCGCCTATATAAAGGGGCCGAAGGTGCCCTCATTTTTCACACCAAAACCCTTTCTCTCTCTAGTTTCTTTCTCTCTCTACAACCCCAAACCACCCCTAAGCCCTAGTTGAACCCCTAGCACCCTAAGGAAGCCCCGAGGCTCCCGGAGTCCCGAGAAAAAGGAGTTTTTCGGTTTCGAAACGCTGCTCCAATTGAGTCCCGGTTTTCAATAAAATTCGCTGTAAGTATGCTACGCTTACGCAATTTTTAATATAGCTTCCAAATAATTATAGGAATGTTATTAGGTCCTTAAAATAATTATTTGGGCTATTATTATGAGTTATATTGAGCATTATTAACGCTTAATAATAGTCAGACTAATTAATTTATCGCGGTAATCATTAAACTAAACCCTAGTGATATCGATACTAGGTTTTATCGAAGGAATATCATTTTAAGAGTATCGAAGCGCTGTCCGAGTGCTGAGTCACCACCTAATCAGGTGAGTGCATAGTTACCTTCAACTTACACATAGATATGAAGTATTTTACGTGCTATGTGTGCATATTATCTGAATACTTGCTATCTATGCTAGATGAACGTTGTTATACATGTTTTCAATGATTTAAACTATATATGTATTTTATATCTACGAAAATGTTAGGGTAAAACATGGGTAGATGTAATAGGTGATGTGTGATAAAATGATGAGAGGCCTCGATGTTGTTGTTGTTGATCTAGTCATCTAGCGGAGTATAGATGACGACCACGGACTCTTCTAGACAGTCCAGTGGAACACTAGCAGGCTCGCAACCTGTAGGTGTTGTGAACGATGTGTTCACCGGTGTACTCCATCCCCCACATGGTTGCCTATTAGGACATTTATTGCTGAGCAATCCCCTTAGCAGTAGTGTCCATCCCGATGATGATCCTTAGGCTAGGTCCCTTATGATAGGTGTTTAGGGACGTAAAGTGAGGATAACGGGAACGGGTAATCGGGTTATTGTTGATTGATGAAATTAATAAACTTATTTATTGTGGGTTGAAAACCCTATGTGCTCACCAGGCTCCCAAGCCTGACCCACTCAGTTTTATGTATTACAGGAAGTGGCGCATGAGTATAGGTGTGATGTTTTGGACGAGGGATTAAGGATATAGGCCTGTAGATATGAAATAATGTAGTAAGGCTTATATTGTACTGTTTATACTTTTGATTTATACGAACATGACATCCCGAGTCTTTTAATGAAATACATTTCTATGGAAATGCTTTTGATAAATCTTTATCATATTATTGTTTTGGGACAAATTCCGCAATTCTTTTATTAAAAGATAACTCTGATTTTGAAATAAAGTATAAACAAAACCGGTCTTTTCTGGCCGTGATTTTGGGGATGTCACAGTTGGTATCAGAGCATTAGTTTAAGCGAACTAGGAATTTGTAGAATTTCTAGACTTAAACTTAGAATGCTAAGCGATGATTGTGAGGTGTGAGCACTAGCTTATTTTAGGAATTGTGCCTAAAATGCTTTTATGTGCTAAATGCTTTATGCATGATATGCTGTTATTTCGTTCAGATCTATGGTCTGTTGCCGACCGGATCTGGAAACTTTATGTGTTTAGGATTCTAAACGTACGACTACGATATTAGAACTAACATATAAACGTTTCGGAGTGATAAGGACGATTTAAAACGTCTCTCCTAAATAAAGATCTAAATTCACCTTATTCGGTATATAGATCAAGATGGTAAGGACCCGTAGCGGAAACGTAAACGCGAATGGGAATAGACACCAAACCCCAGTGGTTCAGCAAATACCTATTGTTGAAGAAGTTGCACCTGAGCCAGTTACCATGGCTGGAGTTCAAACCATGATTCAGGCTATGCTAGCTGAACAAAGGGAAGAAATGAGACGGATGCTTCGCGAGAATAGGGACGAACCTACCATACATGTTGAACCGACGGAGCGAGTTCCCGAGCCATCTGAGGAAGGGAACTATAGCCGTCAAGTGAGTCAAATAGGGACTCAAGGTGAGCAAAGGGATGGCCCAAAAGGGAGAAACAACAAGGATGGGCGGATGTACAAAATTTTCTTGGGTGCAAAACCACCAAGTCTCTCAGGTAGCCCAAAGCCTGTTGAGATTATGGACTGGATCTCCGAGATGGAGATGGTGTTTGAGAGCTATGACTGCAACAAGAAGCAGAAGACTGTCTTCGCTGTGAGACAATTGAAAACTGGAGTCTTGAGTTGGTGGAAGCTATTGGCAGATACGATGCCACGAGGAGAAGCCCTGAAAATGTCGTGGGATGAGTTCTTGGAACAACTGAAAGCACAGTACTGTTCAGAGATAGACCTGATTGATCTGAACAATGAGTTCCAAAATTTGAAGAAGGGGAGAATGAGCATCGATGACTATGCTGCTGCATTTACGGAAAAGATGAAGTTGTTTCCATACCTAGTGCCAACCGAACTTTCTAAGATTGAGAAATTCGCAAACGGACTGTCGGCTGACTTTGGCCCAACAGTCAAGATGGCAACCACTCTGAAATCAGTTGTTCGAGCAGCTAAGAATGTGGAGACCCAACAAAAGGAAAGGGATCTGGAAAGGGCTGAGGTCGGTGAGAAACGGAAGTTCGATGGATTCTCGAAGTCCAACAAGAAGAGTAGATTCTCGAAACCTGGTTCGAGAGGAGGTAGATCAGAAGCAAAATGGTGTGACAAGTGCAAGAAGAAGCACTTTGGGAAGTGTGATGGAGGAGTCACTTGTTACAAATGCGGAAAGCCTTGTCACTACGCCAACGAATGCACCCTCAATCAGAAGGCCTGTTATGGGTGTAATGAAGAAGGGCACATTTTGAAGGACTGCCCGAAGAAGAAGGAGGCAGGAAGACCCAACATACCACCAAAGCCGAAGGCGAGAGCCTTCCAGATGACGCTCGAGGCTGCAAAGGAGGCAGCAGATGTCGCTTCAGGTACCTTTCTTGTAAATGGTTTACCTGCAAATATACTATTTGATTCCGAAGCCAATTACTCCTTTGTGTCGCATAAATTTGGTGGAAAATTAGCATTACCTGTAGAAAAACTAGATAATGCCCTGATTGTAGAAGTTGCCAGTGGAAAATTCGTACCTGTTAGTAATCGTATTAGGAACATCGTCATTGACCTAAACGGAAACGAATTCCATGAAGAACTACTACCCATAGAGTTAAACGGTTTCGACATCGTTTTGGGTATGGATTGGCTTAGCGCCAACAATGCCGAGATATTATGCCGAAAGAAGATAGTTAGGATAAACCCACCCGGAAAGGAATCATTTATGGTGTACGGGGACAAATGCAGAGTGAATTCTGGAATCATCTCCCTGATGAAAGCCAGGAAATGTTTGTCCAAAGGATGTGCATCATACTTGGCATTCGTAATCGATGCTAAGAAGGAAAAGAAAGAGGTGCAGAATATACCGGTTGTGTGCGATTATCCGGAAGTCTTTCCCGAAGATCTTCCCGGATTACCACCTGATAGGCAAGTAGAGTTTCGTATAGACTTATTACCAGGAACAACACCGATAGCAAAGCCACCTTACCGATTAGCACCGACGGAGATGAAGGAGCTCATGACGCAACTCCAGGAGCTGTTGGACAGCGGTTTCATTCGACCTAGTTCATCACCCTGGGGAGCTCCGGTGTTATTCGTGAAGAAGAAGGACGGAAGCATGAGGATGTGCATAGACTACCGAGAGCTGAATAAGGCAACGGTGAAGAACAAGTATCCATTGCCGAGGATTGATGACCTATTCGATCAGTTGCAAGGTTTGAGCTACTTCTCAAAGATCGATCTTAGGTCAGGATATCATCAGCTGAAAGTGAGAGAGCAGGATATTGAGAAGACTGCATTCAGAACAAGATATGGACACTACGAGTTCTTGGTTATGTCATTCGGACTAACCAATGCTCCCGCAACATTCATGGATTTGATGAACAGGGTTTGTAAACCATTCCTCGATAAATCCGTGATAGTGTTCATCGATGACATTCTCATCTACTCGAAAAGCCAAGAGGAGCACGGCAAGCATTTACGAGAAGTGTTGGAGGTGTTAAAGAAGGAGAAGCTTTTTGCAAAGTTCTCCAAATGCGACTTTTGGATACGGGAAGTCCAATTCTTGGGTCATGTTGTTAACCAAGAAGGAATAATGGTTGACCCTGCCAAGATCGAGGTTGTAATGAAGTGGGAACGTCCGAAGAATCCCACGAAGATTCGAAGCTTTCTAGGATTAGCCGGATATTATCGACGGTTTATCCAAGGTTTTTCTTCGATAGCTGCTCCATTAACAGCTTTGACCCATAAAGGAGCTACGTATACATGGAGTGAGAAACACGATGAGGCGTTCGAGAAGCTGAAGAAGAAGTTATGTGAAGCACCGATACTTTCTCTACCCGATGGAGTCGAAGATTTCGCAGTTTATACTGATGCATCTGGAGTCGGGTTGGGTTGTGTTCTGACCCAAAGAGAAAAGGTGATAGCATACGCATCTCGACAATTGAAAGAGCACGAAAAGAACTACCCCACTCATGATCTGGAGTTGGCAGCGGTAGTATTTGCCTTAAAGATATGGAGGCATTACCTTTACGGCACGAAGTGCAAGCTCTTCACTGATCACAAGAGTCTCCAGTATCTCCTTAATCAGAAGGAGTTGAACATGAGGCAACGACGCTGGCTAGAACTTCTCAAGGACTACGACTGTGAGATACTTTACCACCCAGGTAAAGCAAATACTGTTGCTGATGCTCTCAGTCGGAAAGTCAATCTTGAAAGGAAAAGGCCAAGAGCGTTAAGAATTGAAGTCGTCTCGACGATTGTGGAAAGTATCAGGAAAGCTCAAGAAGAAGCCTTAGAAAAGAATGACCGAAAGGAAGAACGTTTGGGAAAAACGTTAGTGTTCGGTACGAACAGTCGAGGACTGAAGGTATTCCAAGATCGAATTTGGGTACCTAAGACGGGAGGAATAAGAGATCTTCTAATGGAAGAAGCACACAAGACCATGTACTTGATTCATCCCGGTAGCACTAAAATGTATAGGGACCTAAAACCCTACTACTGGTGGCCGACGATCAAGCTCGATGTTGCGAAGTATGTGGCTGAGTGCGTAACATGTGCGAAGGTTAAGGCACAGCATCAGAAACCGTATGGGAGTTTAGAACCTTTACCTGTACCCATGGGTAAATGGGAAGACATCACCATGGATTTTGTGACTAAACTGCCCAGAACGAAGAACGGACACGACATGATTTGGGTAGTCGTGGATCGTTTCACCAAGAGTGCACACTTCATAGCCACCAATGAGAAGTGGTCTATGGATAAGCTCACAAATGCTTACGTGAAGGAAATTGTAAGACTTCACGGTGTCCCTCTTACGATTGTGTCAGATCGTGATAGTCGTTTCACGTCGAGGTTTTGGAGGAGTCTACAAGAGGAGTTGGGTACAAAGTTGTGTTTGAGTACTGCTTACCATCCGCAAACCGATGGTCAGAGCGAAAGAACGATTCAGACGTTGGAAGATATGCTGAGAGCATGTACCCTCGAATTCCAAGGGAATTGGGACGAACACTTACCTCTAGTAGAATTTTCCTACAACAATAGTTTTCACTCGAGCATCAAGATGGCACCTTATCAGGCCTTGTATGGACAGAAGTGTCGTACGCCGTCTTGTTGGCTTGAAGCCGGAGAGAAGCAGTTTATGGGCCCCGAGATAGTCCATGAGACTGCTGAGAAATTGAAGGTGATTAGGGAAAGAATGTTAGCAGCTCAGGATCGTCAGAAGAGCTATGCTGACAAGAAAAGACGACCGATAACCTTTGAAGTTGGGGATTCTGTTTTACTTAAAGTCTCACCGTGGAAGGGACTTATACGATTTGGGAAACGAGGATAGTTGAATCCAAGGTTTATTGGACCGTTCAAAGTTCTTCAGAGGATTGGGAACCAAGCTTACAAGCTGGAATTGCCCAAAGAACTCAATGGTATTCATAACACCTTCCATGTGTGTTATTTGAGGAAATTCGTGGGAGATGTTCCCGACATAATTCCAATCTCAGAGTTAAGGATGGATGAAAATAAAAGGCTGATCGAAGAGCCCGAGGCAATTGTTGACCGTAAGACTAAGAAGTTACGACGCAAGATGGTCGACTTAGTGCTAGTCCGATGGAAACATTCGAATGGGCCGAATCTCATTTGGGAAACAGAGGATGACATGATGACTCGTTATCCACATCTGTTTGCTGATGCATGATTCCGGGACGGAATCATCCTAAGGGGGAGAGAATTGCAACGCCCGGGTTTTCAGGGCTAAGCATTTTGTCAATGTAATAGTCTAGGTCAACTATTGTAACTCTTTTTGAAGTAATAAATATGAAATATTTGAGTATTATGTGAACTATGTGTTTATGTGTTTATTATTAAATTATAAATGTATAATTAATAAAGAATAAAAATGAGCGTCAAAATTAAAGTGTGAGATAATCCCGATATATCTACATAAAGTTGTAGAATATGTCTCGAGGTTTCCGTACATATAAAGAATGCCGAAATCCGAGCTATAACGAAGAAGTTATGGCCCGCCGAAGTTTTACGGCAAAACCGGCACGGCACCAGAAGACATAAAATGGTAAATTTACGATAGAAGGATTTTTAGCCTTAGAAATCTAAACAAAAGTTGTAGGATATGTTAAACTAAGAACATCGATAAAAAGAACGCCCAAATCCGACTTCGTATGAAAAAGTTACGCTTTCTCGAAGTTTCGGACTAGCAATGTACTGCCCGAGATTTGAATGTTTGATCGAGCGGTTTTTAGCCGACACGACCTGAACGAGAATCGAAGATCTCGTTGAGAGTAGCGTAACAAGAAAAAGATGGGCAAAAACAGATGTCGGATGAAGAAGTTATGAGGATTTAACGGATCAATCGTATCCCGGCCCATTAATAATATAAAATTTAAAATCGAGCCAAAATTAGCCGACGAAGTCTAAATGAAAGTTGTAGAGTACGTTCCCACGTTCGCGTGGATATAAAGAACGTCAAAAACGGAGCTCGTATGCGAAAGTTACGAATTTTTGAAGTTTGAACTCGAAAATGCGAAACTGATGCGAAATCGGGTGACGTGGCGCGATCAGAGCCGTCGCTTGCGGCCCACGGTCTCGCTCGGATATGCGACACGTCGCTTCTCGCTACGCCCAGCGTCCGGCTTTGTGCGCCCCGCGTCCGCTCGCTCTCGGTCTAGAAGGTGCCACGCCGCTTCGCCCTACGCCCCGCGTACGAGGTCCGGGTACGCCCCGCGTACCTTCGCCTCCCCTCCGTCCGGTGCGAGACAGCTGGCTGCGAGCTGGCACCCTTATCCGCGGGAACGCCCCGCGTAGCTGCTGAACGCCCCGCATACGGCCGAGGCCTCGCGCCTATATAAAGGGGCCGAAGGTGCCCTCATTTTTCACACCAAAACCCTTTCTCTCTCTAGTTTCTTTCTCTCTCTACAACCCCAAACCACCCCTAAGCCCTAGTTGAACCCCTAGCACCCTAAGGAAGCCCCGAGGCTCCCGGAGTCCCGAGAAAAAGGAGTTTTTCGGTTTCGAAACGCTGCTCCAATTGAGTCCCGGTTTTCAATAAAATTCGCTGTAAGTATGCTACGCTTACGCAATTTTTAATATAGCTTCCAAATAATTATAGGAATGTTATTAGGTCCTTAAAATAATTATTTGGGCTATTATTATGAGTTATATTGAGCATTATTAACGCTTAATAATAGTCAGACTAATTAATTTATCGCGGTTATCATTAAACTAAACCCTAGTGATATCGATACTAGGTTTTATCGAAGGAATATCATTTTAAGAGTATCGAAGCGCTGTCCGAGTGCTGAGTCACCACCTAATCAGGTGAGTGCATAGTTACCTTCAACTTACACATAGATATGAAGTATTTTACGTGCTATGTGTGCATATTATCTGAATACTTGCTATCTATGCTAGATGAACGTTGTTATACATGTTTTCAATGATTTAAACTGTATATATGTATTTTATATCTACGAAAATGTTGGGGTAAAACATGGGTAGATGTAATAGGTGATGTGTGATAAAATGATGAGAGGCCTCGATGTTGTTGTTGTTGATCTAGTCATCTAGCAGAGTATAGATGACGACCACGGACTCTTCTAGACAGTCCAGTGGAACACTAGCAGGCTCGCAACCTGTAGGTGTTGTGAACGATGTGTTCACCGGTGTACTCCATCCCCCACATGGTTGCCTATTAGGACATTTATTGCTGAGGAATCCCCTTAGCAGTAGTGTCCATCCCGATGATGATCCTTAGGCTAGGTCCCTTATGATAGGTGTTTAGGGACGTAAAGTGAGGATAACGGGAACGGGTAATCGGGTTATTGTTGATTGATGAAATTAATAAACTTATTTATTGTGGGTTGAAAACCCTATGTGCTCACCAGGCTCCCAAGCCTGACCCACTCAGTTTTATGTATTACAGGAAGTGGCGCATGAGCATAGGTGTGATGTTTTGGACGAGGGATTACGGATATAGGCCTGTAGATATGAAATAATGTAGTAAGGCTTATATTGTACTGTTTATACTTTTGATTTATACGAACATGACATCCCGAGTCTTTTAATGAAATACATTTCTATGGAAATGCTTTTGATAAATCTTTATCATATTATTGTTTTGGGACAAATTCCGCAATTCTTTTATTAAAAGATAACTCTGATTTTGAAATAAAGTATAAACAAAACCGGTCTTTTCTGGCCGTGATTTTGGGGATGTCACAACACATCCGAGAAGTCACATGCCATTGGGATGTGTTGAATGTTTGCTTTTTCTTTGGTTTTATTCACCACATGAACATGGAATGCATACTTCTTCTTTTGTAGACACTTTTGTGCCTTGATACTCGAGATAAGGTGAAGTTTTGCCCCGGGTTTATCTCCATAGATTATTATGGTTTTATCACTGTGAAGAAGAAGGCGAACAACCTTCTAGTGACACTTAATGTTAGCATGATGGAGGCTCAACCAATCCATGCCGATATTCACATCATAACGTCTAATATTTATAGGCATCAAATTTATTTGAAAGGTGTGATTGTTTAGAGTTAGTGTACAACCTACATAGATATCCCTAGTTGATTCAGTCTTCCCATTAACCATTTCCACCGTGAAGGCTTCATTAAGCTTCTGGGTTGTTGAATTAGTAAATTTTTTAAATTTCCTCACAAAACTTTGCTCTGCTCTGCAATCAAATAAGATGCATGCATACGAGTTGTTAAGTAGAAACGTACCAATGAAAATGGTTTGGTCATGCACTGCTTTACCCTGACCCATTGTCAGCACTCTCCATGCTGCTCCTGTCCCATGATTGTTTGTGTTGGGGAAATTTTGCCTTAAGTGCCCGGTTTTCCCACATCCATAATAGGTATAACCAGCCCGATCATTGGTCTTGTTGTTATTGTTATTGTTTTTATTGTTGTTGTTGTTTGGCATCTGGTATTGTTGAAGCTAAGCCCTACAATACTTTTTTGTATGGCCCTTCCAATTGAACCTTGTGCAAATCATCTTTCTGCATTCCCCATGATTGTGGAACTTGCATTTGTTACACTTGGGGAGATTTCCTGAGTACTATATCAGAGCATTTGGCGTGGATGAACCTGGAGCATGTGGTATTGTGGTACATTGAGTTGCATCATGGACAGTCATAGTTTGTTGCTTCTTAGATGATTCCGAGTTATGTTTTCCCTTTCTCTTGTTGTTTCTCCCTTTCTTACTCTCTTCATCCTTCTTACCCTCCACTTCCACTATTTTGGCACCCTTCTTATTGCCATGATCATAAAGTTTCTTGGCCAGTCTCTTGGCGCTATCAAATGTCACAGGGTGTCACACCCAAAACCAAGAACAACGGAAATGTTCTGGGGCAGAGGATGTCATGTATAGTATCACAACACAGTATAATAGTAAACAAGCAAACAACATCATCCATTGCATTAAATATAAATTTTTAATACAAGCATGTTCCGTACAGTTATAGACACCAAAAATTGTAAATCAAAATAATAAGATGAGTCTTGAATGCGCTCCATCTTCTCAAAAGTTGGCCTCGGTACCTGTCTACTAATGACCTGACAATACAAGTTATTTTGAAAGAGTTTATCAACATTAAGCTGGTGAGTTCATAAGTACTTTAGTGTCGGTTGTATCAAAATGTTTGAACGTAGTTATAAGTATGAGTTTGTAAATGTTTGTAAGTGTTTGTAAACGTTTGAATCTCCCAGAAAAACCTATATTTTCTATTAAAAGTAGCCTTCTACCAAGGTGTAACTGTTTTATATGTTCGTTTACTGTAAAAGTGTGAAATTTTCCCCAGTGTAACTATCATTCTCAAAATATAGTTTGTACATTAATGTTTAAGTGAAAAGATCACTAAATATGTAAAGGGTAATTAATGTAGTAGTGTAGTGTTGTATTATAGGAACTACTACTGTAGTAACTACCTTAAACTGGATTTACATTAAGGTATCATGTTATTAATTGTACCATACTATCGACTGGAAAAACAACGATAAATGTAGGTCGTAAAATGAAATGACATTTGGCACCCGCAGATCCGGCTGTATCTAGCAGCAAGGTGTAGGATAGTCAATCCAGTATAGATCTATACGCAAACTCACGGTCTCCCTTTAAGAGGCTCTGGCTACAACACGGGTCATGACATTGGAGTCATCCTCCGATTCGGATCACAATGGTTAATGTATTCAAGTATATGTAATGTAATGTTACTCGTACTAGTATTGTTGTATATATTCTCTTTATAGTATAGTTGTATATGTTCTCCTTCTAGTATATTTGTATATGTTCTCTTTCTAGTATAGTTTTATATGTTCTCTTTCTACTATAGTTGTATATGTTCTCTTTCTAGTATGGTTGTATATGTTCTCATAGTAATAAGTATTGACTCATGAATGAACTGACTCATTGATCTAACAATAGTATAAGTATGATCCTGTGTTACCCCGATGGTAACTTACAAATGATGTAACTAGTATGTATGAACATGGAAGAAGTTTTATGACTATATATGTACACATGATATATAATAAATATTGAAACAACCTTTGGACGGCTACCCGATATCCCACCAGACCACATCCAAATCGAGGAAAAGGAAATAGGGTGTGCGGCCTTCCTAAGCCTTTTAAACATTGCTTATATAACTATACATATACGGGTATGCAACTTATAATAAGTATAACAAAGTTTAAGTAAAAGTATTTGATAAGTAAAATATTTTGTAAAACAGTTGGAAGTAAAACAGCTTTGATAATCAGTTTGAGTAGTATTAAAATCATTCGTTTTGTAGTTATTAATCACATGTGATTGATGTAATAACTATAAGTATTCAGCTTGTATCCGTCCCCATAAAAGCGTTTAAAACATTTAAAAGTATTTTAAAGGTTAATTAAAGGGGTATGAACTCACTTGTGGTGAGTGGATTGGATTAAAGTGTCGGGTACAGTGCTAGGTGACAAATGAAGACTTGTACACACGCACAATCCTAGTTATAATATAATGAACATATATATAAGTAATTAGCCAATTTATAACTAATAAATTAAGTTAGGACACCTTAGAAATTGAAAACACTTTGTTTCAAGTGTTAAAGATCACCAGGATTGCATCCAAGTGTTAGTAGGGCAAAACTAGTGTGTTTGGAGTCCAAGGGTAAACTCCCTTAGAGTTTACGGTTTTGATGGTCAAGACTTAGGGAGTTTATGGCAGTAAACTCTAGAGTTTACGGTCGTAAGCTCTAGTCTTAATGTCCAAGTGTTGTTTTGTGGTTTAGCAAGCTTATTGAAGCATTTCTTATAAGTGGTTTGGCCTTTGGAATGGAGTAGGGCAACAAAACACCTCCTTTGAGGAGTTTACGGCCTCATGGCATTTTACTTTGGGTTCAAAACTGAAAACCCATATGGAGGAGTGTATACAAATAGGTAAGTGTATGTGCTAGTTTTTAAGCCTAAGGAAGGAAAATAACCCATTTAGACACACTTTAGGGTGTTTACGGTTTTGGGAGATCCCCAAACCATAAACACCTATACTTGTGGGTATCTGATGTTTTTCAAGGCTTAAACACAATAAAGGAAGGTTTAAACATGTCAAGGATGGTTTATACATCAAACTAGGGTTTAGATAAGGACTTAGGCACACTTTGGTGCACTTTATGGTGTTTACGGCCCATGCATCTCCTTAGACCGTGAACACCTCTAGTATTGTGTTCATGACATATTTTCTTGGTGTTTAAATGTAATAATAGCTTAAAATCACTCAAAGATGGAAGCACTTACTATTAGAAGGCTTGATTTGAGCTAAAAGGCCAAGATCACTTAGTGTGTGTTCTTGGTTTTTTGGAAAATCTAAACAAAAACCGGAAATGAATGGATGAATAGATGAACAAACACTAGATTAAGTGTTTTACTAACTTGAAATGGTTAGAACACTTACAAGATTGAAGATTTGAAACTAAATATTGGATGATACTTGAGAGAGTTTTTGGAGTTTACTCTTTTGACTTTTGGGGAGTAAACACAAACGACCACTTATTGGGGAGTAGACTCATACATAGGCATGAGTTCACGGTTTTGGGTGATTTCTAAACCCAAAACATAAAAGTTTGGTCGGGTGTTTCTAATACGTGAAGTGTTTGCGGTTTTCAAAAATCAAAACCCGAGACGACACTTTCTTTCACCCGTTCATTTAAAAATAATATTAAAATAATCAAACGAACTTTATATTTCTTAAAAATAAGAAATAATGATATTAATTTATGATACGAAGTGGTTGACTTTTAGGGTTTGATCAAATGGAAATTTTGGGTTGTCACACAGGGTTTGCCACAGTGACATTCCATTGGATAGGTGCAGTCAATCCCCAGATAAGCCTCTCAATCTTTTTCCCTTCTGAGGTGATCATTCTGGGACACAACACATATAGCTCACTAAACCTGGATATGTATGCGTCGATATTAGAGTTTTGAACCGTGAGGTTCCACAACTCTTGTTCCATCTTCTGAATCTCACCTCTAGTACAATATTCTTCCAACATCATCTCCTTCAGCTTTACCCAGGGCATCGCGTTCGCCACCGGGAGTATGATGGCCTCTACGTGGACATTCCACCAGGAGAGGGCTTCATTAATGAATTTGAAGGCTGCGAAGTTGACCTTATACTCATTCGGACACCCGCATATTTCAAAAACGGAGTCTACTTTCTCGATCCATCACTTCAATGCTATTACACCTCATGTCGCATTAAAGGTTCGAGGTTTGGTGTTGGTGAAATCCTTGTATGTACATGGTCGTGCGGCTCCGTGGTTTGTTCCTTGATTTGTGCTTCTCTTTTTCTGTCTGTTGCCTTCTCTGTTGTTTCCATTGCGAATCTGCGCAAGTGCTGTAGTGACCGCAGTGGATACTACTGCCTAGAATGCAATCGAGTTATTTCCGGTGGGGTTGGTGTTGCATTGTTTCCATGATTGGGCCTTTCAAGCATGCTTCTGTCATGGAACGGAAAAATGATGAGTGCCTATTGTTTTGCAAGTTTGGAATTTCCATAGACTAGGCATCTAGTGTGTATTTAAGTAATTTCACGCAATAACATAAAACAATGAAGTAAAACACATAGCAGACTGGAAGTATCCCTCAATCGTCTCATAGTGACTGGAAGTGCTCGGTCAGTCGGTCCTCCATCCCTTAAGTCATAGAACTCTCGATCCATGCCAAAAGAGGGTTGTTGTCCCTGCTGTCTGGTCCACCTCCAAATATCGATATCCCAGGGAGGTGTAGGACCACCAGGTCCCATTCGGTGAGTCAGCACCCTGACTAGGTATGGTGGGTTGATGACTATGGACTCCACGTCCGAATCATCATCGATGTCATCACCAGGCTCTTCTTCTCCATCGTCTGCCACAGGTTTCGCATGTCCTTCTTCAATTTTTTCTACCTCTTCCTTAGGGTCCTCTTCAGGTTCCTATAGCCATCAATTATTTCCCTGATTGGGAAAATAAGGTTCTCCAGGGTGGTGGAAACCCTCCATTGTGACTACAAGAGAGTGCATAAATAGGTCATATTTTAATTACCCTCATAGTATTTTTAATTATATGTGTTTTTGTTCCCTAGAGTTATGGAGAGTGTGGTAGGCTTTTGGATTCATTTCCCGCTTTGATTACTCCTGAACACATGTTAGTCCTATTTTGAAAAATTATAGTTGATCAGGCCATATATATCTCTAATATGACTACATAATTATCCAGCTTTAATCACATTGTTCAATTTCCTCCAGAAGCTTTTTTAATATTATTAGGTTATTATCCTATTATGCGCACATAAGTGTGAAATTTTTGTTTTCTTAAAAGTTATTTAGTCCCATTGTGTTTATAGTTCCATATCATGTATGGTTAGATGTGCTAGTTCACTATAAACATTGCTCTGATACCAACCTATCACACCCCCGAACCAGATGATGGAAACATCTGGGGGCTCGTATGACTAACAATTGAATTAACATCACAATAAATATACATGAAACATAACACATTCATCACCGACATTACATATAACAACCAACACTGTTCACATCAGGTATATTTGTAACATCCAGATTCCCAAGTATTATTTTTTTTTATCGTTTATTCTTTTAAAAAGAGAGGGACTAGACGAGTTGAGTCGTAGACTCGCCGAGTAGGACCGTGAATGCTTACTAGATTAATGAACAGACTCAACAATTCGGGAAGGGTGGACTCGATGATTCCGCATTGTGCATTGAAACCCAAATTCTTGGGGTTTATGCCCTATTTAAAGGCCTTTATGGCCTCCATTTGCTGCTACCAGTCCAGAGAGAAAGACCCTAGCGATTATGAGTGAGTTGTGAGAGAGTTTCAGCATTTTTGATCATATTTGGTGTGATTTTTGCAAGGAAAGGGTGTTTCCAGCAAGGGGAGGTCAGGAGGATTGCATTTTAGTGGGTTTCAACTTTGATCTTCAAGTTTATGGCATCTATTTGATCCTATCCTTCTGTTTTGCATAAGAGCGTTGAATTTAGGGTTTTCTATACCCTTTTATGGCTTGTATAGAGGAGTAGAGTGTCCCAGTGAGTGGTAAACTCTAGATCTGGACCTTTTGAGGTCCACAGAGCCTGAACCATGCTGCTTTTTGTGGTTCTATGGAGGAAATGGAGGATGGTTGGCATGTTAGAAGAGATTTTACCGAAATAAGCCTAGAGTGCCTTGCATGTGTACCAAGATTCAACCTTTACGTGTTTATTGGTCATGGGCAAGTAAGATCTATCGATTAGAGAAGCAGATCTGACCTCAGGAGGTTAGATGAGTGTCTTCATGGGAGGAAGTCGCCGAGCCCATAAGGGACTCGACGAGTCGATTTGGGTTGCCACGCGATTCCTATCATGTGATAAACCGTTGAGTGTGAGGTTGAATTAGTGAATCGAGTGAGGACCTGGGGCGAAGAGGACACCCATGAACTCATCGAGTCACACAAGTGCACTCGACGAGTCGGGTGAAAGTTTGACTGTTAACTCTTGTTGAGTTTTAAGGTTTAGTCAGTGTTTGGACTTATGATCCATTAGAGGGGTAGAATAGTCTTTTACCCTTCTTAGAGAACTTATTGAGAAGGGTTAACCTAGCCTTTAGAAGTGTATTAATTAGAGTGGTTATTTATGTGATTAGGCAGAGGCTAGTGTAGTATTTCAGAGTTCGAGGTTTACCGGGTTACCCGAGGTGAGTCTTCTCACTATACTTTACCTTGAGTGGCACTTAGAATTATTCAATAAAGTATCTTGTATGCCACTTATGTGATGTGTTGCACAACATTATTTCTTTGTGATTATGTTTTGTGTGTATCACAGTTTACAAAGTTAAGACTGGAAGGTCCACAGAGTTAGGACCAGAGGGTCCACAGAATTAGAGCCAGAGGGCTCACAGAGCTATAGCCTCGAGTGGCTATTATGTGTTACATGCTTTATTTTAGGGAACTCACTAAGCATTATGCTTATAGTGTTTTGTGTTATGTGTTTCAGTTACCAGTGACGATTGCGGGAAGGCGCCGGCATGATCAGTACACACTATTGTAGTATTTATACATTTTCATCTTTAGATGTGTTTTTATGGATTTGATATGTGATATATTGGTATATGAGATCTTTACGAATTAAAATTATAAATTTTAAAAGTGAAAAACCATTTTGAAATTTACGTTGTTACAAGTTGGTATCAGAGCCTTGGTTTGAGGGATTCAGATGCACCTTCGAGCGCATTTGAACTCAAACTGAGAATTTGAGGAATTTTTTGAAGTAAAACAAAATTATTATAAAAGAGTAAAAAGGTTTTGATAGGAACAGAATAGAGCAGTGTGTACGATCAGCCAGTGCCCGAACGGTGATTTCCCTAAATACCTGTATATTGTGTGTTATGTGATATGAGATAATATGTTATGCATGCTAGAATAGGTTAGGTATTCTTATTTGGACTATGGTCGCCTTATTTTTGATGCCTTAGCCTAGGGGTTTTGCTACTAGGAGATGCTTGAGAGTGAGTAGATAGCAACGAGGAGCTTGTGAGAGATCTGCTAGAGAGTAGACTATGCATAGTGTGAGTAGAGTACTTGTGATTTGGGATCCTAGGAGGAGGACTTGGGATGAATACTGATGCGGTGTGGATGGTAGTATTGGGCCCGTACTACAGAAGACAGCGGAGCAGTGCACAACCCAAGTAAGAATCCTTGTGGTACTGGGGAACGAGTAGGGTCGAGTTATCGAGCGCGAGTATGCTCGAGCAAGTCTCTGATATTTTTGTGTTGTATTTCAAATACATCATGGTTGGGACATGCCACAGACCAGGGACCAGCACGGTGAGTGATGATGATCCATGAGGAGGTTGCTACGGCTATCCGTGCAGAGATTCCAGAGATGTTTGCGTCTATTAAGACCACTCTGATTGAGACTTTCAATGAGAGATACGCAACCGTTACTAAGGCTGCAGTCGTAGCAGCAACCGCAGTTGTTGCTGCTGCCAAACCTCAGGGTGGCGTTCATTTCTGTTCTGGGAGTTCAACAACACGAAGCTGCCAGATTTAATGGGATGCAGGATCCGATTGTTGCGATGAGATGGGTTTCTAATATTGAGGGATGCTTCTATACGTGTTCTTGTCCAGAGCATTTCAGGGTCCAGTTCACGCTATACCAGCTTCGGTTGGGAGCGAAGGACTGGTGGATGTTTTTGACGACGCACTTTTCGTTAGTTGAGCTTGCCGTATATATTTCGTGATGAGTACGTTGCACCGATGGAGAGGGAACATTTGGCCCAGAAGTCTCTAACCCTCAAGCAGGTTGTTGAGTCTGTTACTATGATCAGCATGATGTTCCATGAGAAGGCGATGTTCTGCCCAGAGTACGTGTCTACCGAGCAGCCACGTATGCATCGGTATCTCAGTATTCTGAGGAGGGACATACGAGAGTTCGTGGTGAACTTGACATACTGAACATTTTCCGAGCTTCAGGAAAATTCTCAGAAGAGGGAGATATTGCTGGAGACTTGGGTTAGGGGGGAGGCGGAGTCTCAGGGGAGGGATCGGCAACCGACTCAGTCCCAGCCAGTAGCCAAGTGGGCCAAGCCCTCCAATTCAAGATCGGGGAGCCAGAAGGGACGTACTTGTGGAAAGTGTGGCAAGGTTCCTGAGGGGGTGTGTAGAGGAGGGTCTTGCTACTAGTGTGGAAAAGAGGGGCATATGGCCAAGGATTTCCCCAAGGGATTTGCAGTTTATTTTCACTGCACCAGACCGGACACCGGATGGCCGAGTGTCCACGGTTGTGGGGATCAGCACAGGGAGCATCATAGGGATCTGCCCCTGCTGCTGTTCGAGCTACCGAGAGCGGATCGGTGAAGGCCGAACAACCGAAGGCACAAGGAAGAGCTTTTCAGTTGACCTCACAGGAGGTCTGCACGGTGCCCAATGTTCTGGCTGGTATGTATTCTTTCATGTATTTACTATGATGTCTGAGATATGGTGTTTATACTATGTTATGCGTAGGTACTTTCCTTGTATGTTTTGTGCCTGCCTTGGTGTTATTTGACTCGGGTGCGAGTCGATCTTTTGTGTCATTAGCATTTAGTCAACACATCAGTATTCGTCAAGAGGCTTTGAGTCGACCTCTGCGAGTTTCCATATCTCACGAGCAACCGGTGTATTCCACCAATGTGATTCGGGGGTGCGTACTTGAGATCTTCGGAGTTGAGTTTTTGATTGATCTGGTTCTGATAGCGATGGGGGATGTCTATGGCATCGTGGGCATGGACTGGTTGAGTAGATTTGGAGTGGTTATAGACTATGTGCGGTAGTTGGTGACCATAAGAGACCCTAGTGGGTGAGTTCTTACGGTGTATGGCGAAGGTACCCATCCTGGGTCACATTTTGTTCGGCCGCTAGAGCGAGGCAGAACTTACAGCAAGGCTGTAATGGATTTATGGAATATGTGGTGGATGCGAGAATAGATGAAGAGTGGCCAAGGTTGTTCGATGAGATTCCGACAGCGCGGGAGTTCCCGGACGTTTTCCCCGAGGATTTTTTGTGTGTGCCTCCCGAGAGGCAGGAAGAGTTCCATATTGATTTGGTTCCCGGGGCAGCACCTATCACCAATGCACCCGATTGCCTTGTGCCTCCGGATATGCCAGAGTTATCCCCACGGCTTCAGGAGCTGCTAGGGAAGGGATTTATCCGGTCAGGTAGCTCGGCGTAGGGAGCGCCGATCCTTTTTGTCAAGAAAAAGGATAGTTCGAACCGGATGTGTATCGATTACTAGGAGTTCAACAAGTTGACCGTCGAGAACCCTTACCCCTTGCCGAGGATTGATGATTTGTTTGATTAGTTACAGGGAGCATCTTGGTTCTCCTAGATTGATCTCAGATCTGGATATCACCAGATGAGAGTGTGCGATGAGGATATCTAGAAGACAACATTCAGGACTCGTTATGGGCATTACGAGTTCATGGTGATGCCTTTCGGGCTCACCACTGCACCGGCGGCATTCATGGACCTCATGAACAAAGTGTGCAGGATGATGTTGGATCGTTCAGTCATTGTGTTCATCGATGATATATTGGTATATTCCAGATCTAGAGAGCAGCATGAAGAGCATTTTAGGGAGATCCTTGCAGCTCGGAGATCGGAGAGGCTTTACACCTAATTCTCCAAGTGTGATTTCTGTTTACGAGAGGTCCAGTTCTTGGGGCATCTCGTTAACCAGGACATGATATTGGTTGATCCAGCCAAGTTTGAGGTGGTGATGAGTTCGGAGGTGCCGAGATCCCTCTCAGAGATCAGGAGTTTTCTGGGGTTGGCTGGCCATTACCAGAGATTTATCAAAGATTTCTCAAAGATTGCGGTCCTCTTACCAAGTTGACCCAGAAGAGCGTAGCATTCAGTTAGGGCCTGGAGCTGTAGGCCTCATTCGAGACACTTCGCCATTCATGGAGGATTTTGTGGTATATTGTGATGCGTCGATAGTAGGATTAGGTGCAATATTGATGTAGAGAGGTCATGTGATAGCATACGCATCGAGGCAGTTGAAGCCTCATGAGACGAGATATCCCACCCACGATCTGGAGTTAGGGGTTGTGGTGTTTGCCCTCAAGATCTGGCATCACTATTTTTATGGATTTCGGTTTACCATATACACAGATCACAAGAGCCTTAAGTACGTGATGGATCAGCCCAACCTGAATATGCGCCAGAGGAGATGGTTCGACGTGGTAATGGATTATGAGTGTGAGATCCTGTACCACCTGGGCAAGGCTAATGTTGTAGTCGATTCCTTGAGTCGCAAGGCGGACAGTGCCCTGTCACACCCCGAAAATCAAAGCCGGAAACATTTCCGGGGTGGACTCCACGTTGTGTATCAATTCCAATGTACATAGTAATCACAGTAAACAACCATTACATTACATATATATGAAAGTTTACATTTGTTTCAAAAGTAAAGTTATACAAGATATACATATGCATCATATTAACAAAAGTTGAGATGAGTCTTCTGAGCACTCCATCTTCACCAAAAGATATCGTCGGGTACCTGTCTAACTTGGACCTGAGAATACAAAAGGTTTGAAAATCAGCATAAAGCTGGTGATTTCATAAGCGGTTTTGTTATATGAAAATGTATCGATTTCCTTTAGTTTTCCGAAAAGGTTTGTTATCCAAGAAAATCCCATATTTTCTTATGTAAAGTTAGTTTAGTTATCATTTGTTACCAATTCGATTATGTGATATATTTTACCCCAAGAAAATCCCATATTTTCCTAAATGCAAGATTTAATAACACAGAGTATAGTTTAATACACAAAACTATATATTGAAAATCTTGGGATCACTATTTGGAATGAGATATAAGATAGTTTGACACATATGAAAATACAGATTTAAGATCATGGGACTACCATCCCGGACTAGGCACAAGATAATTTGATATATATGAAAATATAAATTGGGAACCTTGGGATTACTATCCCGGACAAGATATAGACTTAGACCACGGGATTATCATCCCGTACTTAATATAGATCGAAATCATGGGATTACTATCCCGAAATAAATATAGATTAAAAACATGGGATCACTATCCCGGACAAGATATAGTTGGAAACCATGGGATTACTATCCTGTAATAGTTATAGATCCAAAACCATGGGATTACTATCCCGTATAAAATATAGTTAAAAACCATGGGTCAAACATCCCGTACAAGTTATAGATACCATATAAAAAGTAGATATCGACATATCATGGGATTACTATCCCGAAATAGTTATAGATTGAAAACCATGGGATCACTATCCCGTACCAGATATAAGATTGATTGATAAAACCATGGGATTACTATCCCGTATAAAATATAGTTAAAAACCATGGGGCAAACATCCCGTACAAGTTATAGATACCATATAAAAAGTAGATATCGACATATCATGGGATTACTATCCCGAAATAGTTATAGATTGATAACCCAAGCTGTGAATAAACTTATATTCATACATGTTGTGAGTCGGGTAACCATGCTAATACGACAACGAGACCTCCTTGACGCTTGTCAGATGTCGAATGATATCCAGAAATTCATCACCCCAGGCGTGCCCGCCTAACTATAGCTAGCAGTTAAGGTGTGGGATTGTCAGTCCCGAATAGATCTATTCACAAATTACTCGCTCTCCCTACAGGAGACTCTGGTTACACTTCCGGGGAGGATTTACTGATCATCCATAAAGGGTAGTGACTACCTCACAAACTAGTAGTAAACTATTCACAGGGTTCTCATACGATATCAACATACAGAAGATTATGAAATGTAATACAACGAATATAGATACATACAATGAAATTATCTGACAATACATTCAAATGATACGGAGATAAACTGAATCAGACATAGTTTATCTAATAACTTTATATAGATATCAGTATATGATAGAACAAACAGTAAAGAACCCCAAATTATTCCCATAATAATTTGATTAGTTTGGTTATTTCCTTAACAAAAATACATTTAGTTGTAACTGATAAATCCTTCCTTATGCTCAGGATAATACATAAGGAGTAAAAGAGTTTATAAGTTTGTCAGATATATTTGAAACATATCAATATTATGATTTGAAAACAGCTATAGTTTGCTTGTATTCCCCCTTGAAAACATTGAAAAAAAAAAACACGGAAAAGGGCGTACGGGTATGAACTCACCGGACGAGAAATGTGGCGATTTCAGGTGCTAAACGTTGGTCCGGGGCTTGCAATAGCACAAGGTTCCTAATTATAATGTAAAGATACACATTTGTATCTAATTAGGACTTAGATTGATTATTTGTTAGGGACAATTACTTCTAGTCGCGAAAACACCCCGATACAAGTGTTTAGAGGGACCCGGGTGGCGTTTAAGGACGTGTAATGATGCGAGGGACTTAGGAAATGAGTTTGCTCCCCAAGAGTAAACTTCTAAATGGTGTTTACGGCCTAAACACCCATTCCCCATGAGTCTACGGCCGTAAACTCATGGTGGGTGGTTTATGGTGCAATTTGGACTTCAAACACTTAGGGGACAATTTCTAGGTTTGGTTTAAGGGTTTGGAATGGATTTTAAACACCAAAATGACACATTTTAGGGAGTTTATGGCCTAGCATGGTCTCATGGCCGTAAACTCCTATAAATCCATGAAAAGTTGTGTTTTTGGATTCTAAACTAATCACATGTGATTGCTAAATTTATTCCCAAGCCTTACATGCATTTGCTTAAAGTTTTGAAGGGGTTTTTGGAGTTTACGGCCCATGAGACCCTCCTCATGGCCATAAAATCTCCTAGAGAGGGATTCATTATGTTTTAAAGCCAAAAACATGTATGTAACACTTCTAAAAATTATTCTAAGGCTTTAGGGCTGTTAAAGTGGCATTTCTAACACCTTTGCAGGAGTTTACACCCCAAAATGAAGGGTTTACAGCCCAAGCACAAGTCTTGGCCGTAAACACTCAATTATCCTTCAAATAATGTTTTTAAGGTCTCCAGATGGCTCTAGAATTTACCACAAGGCTATTGGTTAAGTTTGAAGGCATTTGGACATGTTCAAATGAGTTTTCTATCCATTTTTGAGGGGTTTACGGCCCAAGCATGAACCTTGGCCGTAAACTCCTATTTATTCCCCAAAAATTATGTTTAAAGTGTTTCCAAGGCTAAAACCAACATTCTAAAATTCATATCTAAGCCTTATTAGTGTTTTGGAAGGGTTTAAGGTCATAAAAACCCCATATATATGAGTTTACGGCCCAAGAATGTGCCTTGGCCGTAAACTCCTTCAAATCACTCAAAATCCATGTCTAAAATGTTATAAGTCCATTCCATGAAGTCATATAGCCATATCTAAGGTCCAATTGTGGTTTGGAAGGGTTTTAGGGCTTAAAAACCCCTTAACTATGTGTTTACGGCCTAAGCTTCAACCAAGGCCGTAAACTCAGATTCAAGGCCTTTAATCATGATTAAATCCCGAATTTGGAAGCCAAATATGCTATACATTAAGGTTAGCAAGGTACCTTAGGGATTTGAGGCCTTAAAATTTAGTTTTGGACCCTTAAACTTTGGATTTAGGAGAGAGGTTAGAGAGAGAGAGAGTAGAGAGAGGAAGAAAAAGCTTCAAATGGGTGCTTAAACACGTTTATATAGGTCCTAAAACTTGGACACAGTGGAATTCTACCCGATACTGACATTAAACGAGGCTTTTGGTCGCACCCGATTAAGTTTCCGTCACCCGACGGGGACATTTCTAAAACTGATGAAATAAATATTTTGGGCTAACTACATGAGTTCCTAAGTCATTTTGGACACTCATTAAATTATAATAAACATATAAGTTTAAATAATTTAACCCAAAGTGAACACGGAACGAATTTGATAACGGCAAATTTTTCGGGTAGAACGGGTTTTGGCGATGAACAACTTCGGGTTGTTACATTATCCTCCTGTTAGAGAGAATTTCGTCCCGAAATTCAAAGAATAAGATATAGATTATGAATTTGGAATGAGACACGAATGGATTTGTTACCTCAGATCTTCACTTTCTCAAGTGGAATCAGGTCACTACTAGGCGTTCTAGCAAATTCTCACTATCAGGACGTGTCTTTGTCTCGTACCTTGACTCTCTCTCAATCTGTGATCTTAATTGATTCTTCCATGGAGGTTCAAACCCTGAACGACTTCGGTTTCCTCAAAGAAAATAACTAGGATTTTGTCGGGTAGGTGATTCTAAGGATTCGAGACGTGATGTACTGGATAGACGTTACTGGTTCTGAAAGCATCCGAAATCTGAAGATTGTAGAATGGATTTCTACGAAGATTTCGAAAGGTCTGAGGTGGGACTAAACTTTAGACGTTCGAATGAAATTCCCGGGAATCCTTCGGGACATAAATTTAGAAGAAAGAGCTGCTAACTTCCCATTTCTCAATGATCACAGAAACGAGGGATGCGTGGTAATTCATATCAGGAAAAACTTTTGAGTTTTAAAGCATGGAATGATACGAAGGTTTGATGCCGAAGGTCACGAGAACTAGGTCGAGAAAAGATCTAGGCGAGCGACCCTTTCGAAACTAAAGATAACAACATGTCAATCATAGCATCAAAGTATATTCGTGAAAAGTGTTTCCCCCTTTTTAAATCAAATGGAACAGAATAGTCCTCCGGACTGAGGATTTAATCTATAGGTACAAAGTTAGTGTTCTCTATCTCACTGGTTAGTCGTCTCGATGATACACATTTCGATCACATACGAAGGATTGAGTTTAGAAAATGTTCGAATAGATAGATAATAGGTTTCCCTCTTTGTACTGGAATCGAAAAGAGTTGCAGGTATAAGAATTATCAAAGAGAAGTATACCTGCGGCGACAGAGGGATCAGTGGTGGTAGCTGCTTTGGGGCAATTCCTTTTGAAGTGCCCTGCTTCACCACAATTGTAGCAGGCTGGACTGATTCCCGCTCTGGATGATTGGTTCGTTGATTTTGCTGGTTTTTTGCAGGTTCGAGCAAGATGGCTCTTTTTGCCACTATTGTCACAGATCCTTTCGCGACATGGACCAGGAATACGGTGATGGTAGCTGCACTTACTACACCAATGAAGGGTACCAGTGTATCCACTGGTAGGAGTTTGGGTCGTGGATCCAACAGCCGAGACAGCGACAGGGGCAAGAGCAGCATGGACTGCTACCGTTTGTTGTTTCTTAGAAGACCCTTGTATACTCGGGGCCTTCCGCTTGTTCCAAGATTTCTTTTTGCTTCCATCTCCACTGGTGACTGGCTCGGGGGTAGTAGCTTCCTCATCAGAGTTGTCTTCATGATCGATCAAGATTTTCGCAAGACATTTAGCGCTGTCGTAGGTGTCTGGCTTTGCAGCCAAGACATTCCCTTTTGTTGGCTGGGTCAATCCCCAGATGAATCTCTCGATCTTTTTACTCTCTGAGGTAACCATTCCCGGATAGAATAATGCCAGGTCATCAAATCTTGAGGTATAAGTGGCTATGTTGGAACCCTTCATCTTAAGGTTCCAGAGTTCGTGTTCTAGCTTCTGTATTTCGCCCCGAGGGCAATACTCTGCAAGTAGAAGCTCCTTCATAGCTTCCTAACCCATGGCATTTTCTACAGGTAAAGTTAAAGATTTGACTCGGCCGTTCCACCAAGTCAGGGCTTTATCAAGGAAGGTGCAGGCGGCGAACCTTACTTTGTCAGACTCCGAACAGGCACATATTTCGAAGATTGATTCGATTTTCTCGAACCATCGAGTTAGGGAAATGACACCTACAATGCCATCGAAGGATGTGGGTTTCGCGTTCATGAAGTCTTTATAGGAACCCCCTCTTTGGTGTTCCAGGCTGTCTTCTGGGTTGTGGGGCTGGGGACCACCTCCGGAGCCACCGGGATTCATTTGTGATATGGCTGCCACCATTGCAGCAGTTAGAACTGTCTGAAGTGAGGCAAGATCGAATTGAGTAAAAGGTGGTGGCGGAGGAGGATTGTCGTTGTTCCGAGCTGGGTCTCTTTCTCGGAGGCATCTTGATCTAAAAAGATCAGGAAAGAGAGGATCATAAGTCCTCTGAATTGAATCAAGAGATATGGAACAGGGGATATCTCACGAAGACAGATATAGCATCATACTAAGCGATAAAGCGGGAAAGAGTTATCAAGACAGAACATTTTATCGCTAGAGGAATGGTCAAGGAACAACGCGTATACGAGGACTTTCTACCAAGGATCGGCTCGAGAAATACTCCCATAGTATTTCATGGTTCGTTGCAGCAACGATTCGTTGTTTGGGATATTAGGTAAGTTTTAGGCATGCTGCGTACTACAATTACTCCCAAACACATGTTGGCCGTGTCTCGAATGAATATATTTGGCCAGGCTATATTGATCCTAGACACGACTACATAACTGCCCAGGTTTAACCGCAGTGTACAACACCCATTTACTTATGTTTTTGTCTACTTGTAGTTACGGATTTCGACGGTTCGATATACTTGTATACTTCTGAGAATACTTATAGTTTTGAAGATACTTTTAATTCAGAGCACTGAGGCCCTTTAGTGTTTAGAGTTTTATACCATGTAAGGTTTGGTATACTCCGTTCACTATAAACAAGGGCTCTGATACCAATCTATCACACCCCGAAAATCAAAGGCGGAAACATTTCCGGGGTGGACTCTACGTTGTGTATCAATTCCAATGTACATAGTAATCACAGTAAACAACCACTAAATTACATATATATATATATATATATATATATATATATATATATATATATATATATATATATATATATATATATATATATATATATATATATATGAAAGTTTACATTTGTTTCAAAAGTAAAGTTATACAAGATATACATATGCATCATATTAACAAAAGTTGAGAAGAGTCTTCTGAGCACTCCGTCTTTACCAAAAGATATCGCCGGGTACCTGTCTAACTTGGACCTGAGAATACAAGCGGTTTGAAAATCAGCATAAAGCTGGTGAGTTCATAAGCAGTTTTGTTATATGAAAATGTATCGATTTCCTTTAGTTTTCCGAAAAGGTTTGTTATCCAAGAAAATCCCATATTTTCTTATGTAAAGTTAGTTTAGTTATCATTTATTACCAATTCGATTATGTGATATATTTTACCCCAGGAAAATCCCATATTTTCCTAAATGCAAGATTTAATAACACAGAGTATAGTTTAATACACAAAACTATATATTGAAAATCTTGGGATCACTATCCCGAATGAGATATAAGATAGTTTGACACATATGAAAATACAGATTTAAGATCATGGGACTACCATCCCGGACTAGACACAAGATAATTTGATATATATGAAAATATAAATTGGGAACCTTGGGATTACTATCCCGGACAAGATATAGATTTGGACCATGGGATTATCATCCCGTATTTAATATAGATCGAAATCATGGGATTAATATCCCGAAATATATATAGATTAAAAACCATGGGATCACTATCCCGGAAAAGATATAGTTGTAAACCATGGGATTACTATCCCGTAATAGTTATAGATCCAAAAACATGGGATTACTATCCCGTATAAAATATAGTTAAAAACCATAGGGCAAACATCCCGTACAAGTTATCGATACCATATAAAAAGTAGATATCGAGGGACTTAGGAAATGAGTTTGCTCCCTAAGAGTAAACTTCTAAATGGTGTTTACAGCCTAAACACCCATTCCCCATGAGTTTACGGCCGTAAACTCATGGTGGGTGGTTTATGGTGCAATTTGGACTTCAAACATTAGGGGACAATTTCTAGGTTTGGTTTAAGGGTTTGGAATGGATTTTAAACACCAAAATGAGACATTTTAGGGAGTTTACGGCCTAGCATGGTCTCATGGCCGTAAACTCCTATAAACCCATGAAAAGTTGTGTTTTTGGATTCCAAACTAATCACATGTGATTGATAAATTTATTCCCAAGCCTTACATGCATTTGCTTAATGTTTTGAAGGGGTTTTTGGAGTTTACGGCCCATGAGACCCCCCTCATTGCCGTAAACTCTCCTAGAGAGGGATTCATTATGTTTTAAAGCCAAAAACTTGTTTGTAACACTTCTAAAAATTATTCTAAGGCTTTAGGGGTGTTAAAGTGGCATTTCTAACAGCTTTGGAGGAGTTTACACCCCAAAATGAAGGGTTTACGGCCCAAGCACATGTCTTGGCCGTAAACTCTCAATTATCCTTCAAATAATGTGTTTAAGGTCTCCAAACTATTTTTAGATGGCTCTAGAATTTACCACAAGGCTATTGGTTAAGTTTGAAGGCATTTGGACATGTTAAAATGAGTTTTCTATCCACTTTTGAGGGGTTTACGGCCCAATCATGAACCTCGGCCGTAAACTCATATTTATTCCCCAGAAATTATGTTTAAAGTGTTTCCAAGGCTAAAACCAACATTCTAAAATTCATATCTAAGCCTTATTAGTGTTTTGGAAGGGTTTAAGGTCATAAAAACCCCATATATATGAGTTTACGGCCCAAGCATGTGCCTTGGCTGTAAACTCCTTCAAATCACTCAAAATCCATGTCTAAAATGTTATAAGTCCATTCCATGAAGTCATATAGCCATATCTAAGGTCCAATTGTGGTTTGGAAGGGTTTTGGGCCTTAAAAACCCCTTAACTATGTGTTTACGACGTAAGCTTCAACCAAGGCCGTAAACACACATTCAAGGCCTTAAATCATGATTAAATCCCGAATTTGGAAGCCAAATATGCTATACATTAAGGTTAGGAAGGTACCTTAGGGATTTGAGGCCTTAAAATTGAGTTTTGGACCCTTAAACTTTGGATTTAGGAGAGGTTATAAAGAGAGTAGAGAGAGGAAGAAAAAGCTTCAAATGGGTGCTTAAACACGTTTATATAGGTCCTAAAACTTGGTCACGGTGGAATTCTACGGGATACTGACATTAAACGAGGCTTTTGGTCGCACCCGATTATGTTTCTGTCACCCGGCGGGGACGTTTCTAAAACTTATGAAATAAATATTTTGGGCTAATTACATGAGTTCCTAACTGGGTTTGGACACTCATTAAATTATAATAAACATATAAGTTTAAATAATTTAACTCAAAGTGAACACGAAACAAATTTGATAATGGCGAATTTTTCAGGTAGAACGGGTTTTGGCGATGAACAACTTCGGGTTGTTACATGCCCCAATACCAGATGTCTGTTTGAGATTGACAGTGACGACTCTGGTGTTTGACATCATTCGAGAGGCCCAGGTAGAGGCCATGAGACCTGAGAACCGCAAAAAAAAAGCGAATGATCAGACATATATCTCAGTTCGTTGCTGATAGTCGTGGGCTTATGACCTTCCAAGGTCGGATATGAGTGCTGTTTGAAGGCAGGGCACATACCGTTCTGATGGAGGAGGCGCATAAGTCGAGGTTCTCGATCCATCCTGGGGCCACTAAGATGTATTTGGACCTGAAGACGGATTATTGGTGGCCGTGTATGAAGAGGGATGTTGCGTGGTTCGTACAGAGGTGTTTGTCCTATCGCAGGGTGAAGTCTGAGCATCAACGTCCGCATGGCAAGTTGCAGCCACTTGAGATTCCCGAGTGGAAGTGGGAACAGATTACCATGGACTTTATCACCAAATTTCCAAGGACTGTGAGGGGTGTTGATGCAATTTGGGTGATTGTTGAACGGTTGACGAAGAGCGCTCACTTCCTTGCTATCAGTGAGAGTTCTTCTGCTGAGAGGCTGGCAGAGATATATATCATAGAGGTGTTATCGTGGCATGGAGTACCGATCTCGATCATGTTAGATCGATATGTACCTTTCACTTCCAGATTATGGTAGAAATTCCATGAGGAATTGGCTACGAGGCTACACTTTAGTACCACATATCACCAACATACGGATGGTCAGAGCGAGCGGACGATTCAGACGCTCGAAGATAAGCTACGAGCATGTGTGATGGACTTCGGAGGAAGTTGGGACATGTATTTACGATTAACTGAGTTTTCTTATAACAACAACCACCATTCCAGTATTGGCATGCCTCCCTTTAAGTTGTTGTACGGAAGGAGGTGTCGGACTCCCATATGCTGGGGAAAGATCGGGCAACGAGTGATAGGCAGCACTGAGTTAGTGCTTCAGATGACTGAGTAGATCCAGCAGGTCAGACAGAGGTTGTTGACAGCTCATAGTCGCGAGAAGTGTTATGCAAACAGGCGACGATCTAAGCTCGAGTTTCAGGTGGGGGATTTCATACTCCTGAAGGTATCTCCTTGGAAAGGAGTGATCCAATTCAAGAAGAAGGGCAAGTTAGGGCCCCAGTACATCGGTCCGTTTAGGGTGACTGCGAGGGTAGGAGGGTAGCATATCGTCTGGAGCTACCTGCGGAATTGAGCCAGATGCATGATACCTTCCACGTATCTCAGTTGCGGAAGTGTATAGCCGACGAGTTGGCGGTAGTACCGTTGGAGGATATTTAGGTGGCTGCCTGCCTGAATTACGTTGAGAGGCCAGTTATGATTGTGGATCAGAGGATCAAGGTTCTGAGCAACAAGGAGGTGCCCCTGGTGCTGGTTCAGTGGAGATGCGTGAGTAACATCCAGAGTTGTTTGCGGAGTAAGACTTCGAGGGCGAAGTTTGATTCTAGTGGGGGAGAAATGTAACATCTGGATTCCTAGGTATTATTTTTTTTTTATCGTTTATGTTGGGTTATGAGCATTCTAACACTCCTTAGTGTACATGCAACCCTAAATACCTTGGATCTATGTTTTCTCTATTATACATGCAAATATGAACATCCAAGGTATTATCCTAATCTAGCATACAAAACTATCAATATAACAAGATAGAATACATACCTCTTTGATGTAGAATGTCTTCATGAAGCTTGAGTGCCTAGTGCCCCAAGTGTGACACCTCAAATGGTTCACAATCATCAAAACACTTAGAATAACTTGAGAGAGTTCTACACTTCATGAAAATCAGCTAGCCCTTTCTTACTCTCACTAATGGCCGATTTTTCCGCAAGAATAAGATACTTATATAGTTATACAATTAGGGTAAACCCTAATTGTCATGACTTTCCATTTCCTTGGATCCATGGGTTCAAATACACCATGGAGCATCCATGGAGCATCATATGGGTTTTGGCCCAACTAGATAATCCATGGAGTATTAGCCCACTATACAAGTATGGATGATTTACACAATCAACCCATATATTTAATTAGTCTTCTTTTGATCACTCAATTAATGCTAGATTAATTCTTGATCAATAGTAATTAAATAATCTCATTATTCTTATTACTAATATACTAGAACTTATAATATATTAATAACCATAAGTGTCTTATTTCTCTCATTTAGTCTATCCAAGTGCATGATGGTATGCAACCCAAATGGACCATGCCGGGTCGGCTCAAGTCTTACCAATTATAGTTATGGACTTAGACATTAATCCAACAGTCTCCCACTTGGATAAGTATAAAACTATTAATGCGTATGACTTCAGGAACCAACTGGCAATCGTAGCACTCAAAAGCTTTTGTCGAACTCTGACCTTGTAGGTGAACTCTGATCTTGTCAATGACTTGTCCATTAGATAAGGGATCATATATTCCTCCATTCTAGATATCATATGGATTGAGACATGGATTATAATCATTCTTTCTGTCGATTTGTTGTTTCCCGATTTCCGATTTATGACGACTGACTAATTGAACAAATCAAATCAGTCCTGGCCCGGCCGAGCACTTCCATTTGTCATCATCAAATCATCGAGGGGCCCACAGATATCGCTTTTATCCCGAAGGTAAAAGGAATGGATAAACTTCGACTCATATGGATTGTTCTACTACTTGTTGAATTATACACAAAGGCACGTTTTATAGCACCGAGTTACCAAATGCAGTTTCGTGCAATCAATGTACGACCAACTCATAGTAACAACTCATATCTCTAGGTTTGAAGAATATAAGATATTATCGTCTCATGATCACTTGTGATAACATCCATGAAGTGATTCCAATGAGCGCGGGTTGAATCCAATACTCAGAACTTATGAGCACTCATGAGTGTTGTAGCCCTTTGTCCAATAACTTAGACCTCTACAAGCCAACCCATGACAGTCTTAATTCATATCTACTTCCAACATATGACCGATTGTGGATGGTTTGAATAACGTAGTCATTCCGAAAGAATAACCTAGTTTATTCGGGAAGTCAAAACATGCAAAGTGAAACACAATAATAATTGAATCCAATATGGTCTCAGAACTTATGAATATAAATAAAACACTTTTTATTTATCACCGTATGATTACACATTATTCATTGTATACTGTTTCAGCTATCAACTTTATTCTTGAATTTAAAACAATAGTTGTCCCATGCTCCAAGCATGTACACTATGTTTTTCTAAACACTAGTCATGCCATACACCAAGTATGCATACTATGTTTGTCTATGATCTTTACTTTGTGAACTAGATCAATTGAACATAACCTTCAATGATTCTCTTTTCACACTCCCAAATCCTTACTGCAAATGCAAGAATTCCAAATTCATGCCATTTACTGAAATCTGTTAGATTCTAAACTTATATGCATTGATCCTCTTGTAACGATTATGCACAAATTCACAAAGACTTGGCAACAATCATTACAGAGCATTCCAAAGGATATCAACTCCTTGGAATCATCCTTCTTGCATTAAGTTTCCTTAATCTTACACAGATTGAAAATTCTAACTTTGAAACATTTCCAGATTCCATTTCGACTATCACTTCTGAACAAGAGTTGCCTCCTTACAGATTATGTCAATATGGTCCTTCCAGAATTATCACTACACTTCCAACTGTCCTTAAGCAACCAATCTTTGGTAACCCTTAGATTGTCCTTGACAATTGTTTAATCCTTTTAGTCATATCCAGTTCTAAACCTTTTCCCTTCTTAATGCCCCAGGCCTTCGGAAAGTTTTAGAAAGGATGAATATAGCACATGTAATCGATCCTATATCCGAAGCATACGGGACACTATTCATGATGTCTCACATAAAGACTAAACCAGTCTTTTGCTATAACATTTCCATTTCTATTTGCCAAGTTCTCATAATTCAGATTATAAAAAGGGATGCCGTAATCATAATCGAATTTTAGAACGCAAATAATGGACCCATATACAGAATTTCGTTATGTTGAGCCATTCCAACATGAAATTCATATATATATATCCTTGACTAAATGATTAAAACCTCACGATCTAAGCTTATAGATTTGAGATGAAGTATAATTTCCTCTCCCTTAATTGTAGCAAAACAACTCTTTCCCAGTTGAAACCTTTTGTTTTCTATAATTAACATTGCTAACTTGCAATACTTATCATAATTATCATGCTCCCACTAACGTGATGATTATTAGCATAACACTTATGCTCCCACTAGCTTTGACATGTACTCAGAAATCAGCTGACTTTCTTACCAAAGTTCAGATTTCTGATACTAGATGTAACAGCTCGGAATTTCAGGTATTCCTTTAAAACTATTTTTGGGGCATTTTAGGAGGGGACTCGGCGAGTTGATGCCTGACTCGCCGAGTAGGACCACAGGCTTGGTCGCGGGTTCGCGACTGGACTCGACGAGTCCAGATATGGACTCGGCGAGTCGATGCTGTTCAGAAGAAAACCCTAGCCGTCTGGTCTGGATCGTATATAACGCCTCTTAGGCCGTCATTGTTTGTTTTTGCTCACTGAGAAGAACCCTAGAACGATTGTGTGCATCTGGAGCAAGGATTGAAGACCATTGTTGGGTTTGGAAGAGTTGTGTGCAAGGAAGAGGAAGGTTTAGCTAAAGGAACAGCAAGAGAATCACGTTCTGAGGATTGGGGACACAGAAAGTGCATCAATCAGGTAATATCTCAGATTTCGTTCTTCTGTGATTGATGTGTATATGAAGTTAGGGTTTATAGAACCCATTTGATGATTAGATGGATTATTATGTTGTTACCCAAGTGTTTATACCCCAGTAATAGGATGTTTAGAGGTCCAGATAGTCCCATGAGTGTGTATTTCGGGACCATGCGTGTTTCAGGAAGCAGTTGATCAATTGCATGGCATGGACTCGCCGAGTCGGATGAGCAGACTCGGCGAGTAGCTTGAAAATTCTCTGGGACTCGCCGAGTTGTTCTTCAGACTCGGCGAGTGGAGTCGGGGTGGCCCCGCGATTCTTCCACGAGGACCTCGTCGAGTCAAGAGGGATACTCGACGAGTAGAAAGGGGAACAACAGGGAAAATTGGGGAGGACGTCTAGACTCGCCGAGTCGCCTTTGCACTCGATGAGTCCGGTCAAGTTGACCGTTGACCAAAGTTGACCTGCATGTAAATTCTTAGGGTCAGTTGTCTTGAATGATAAGGGTATTAATAAGGGTATATGGTATTATAGAAAGTCTGCAGATCGGCGGATCGAGTGCGAGTAGTTTCAAGAGTTGATAGCTTACATTACCACGAGGTGAGTCTTCTCACTATACTGTACCCGGAAGGGTATCTATGTGTGACCGGAAGGTCGAATATGTTATGTGTTATATATATGCTATAATTGAAAAGGTAGTTGCTATGCATGCTATGTATGTTCTATGGGCCGGAAGGCAAAGTATTATGTGACAGAAAGGTCAGGTATGATATATGATATATGTGCTATATGTGTTTAAGTAATTGTACCATGTGTTGCATATGTTTATGGGCCGGAAGGCAATATGTTACGGGCCGGAAGGCAATATGTTACGGGCCGGAAGGCAATATGTTACAGGCCGGAAGGCAATATGTTATGGGCCGGAAGGCAAAATGTTATGGGCCGGAAGGCGATTATCTCATGGGCCGGAAGGCGTTGTACTGTGGACCGTAAGGTTCGGGCCTGGAAAGGCGTATATGTGTAGTGGTATACTGGGGAACTCACTAAGCATTTATGCTTACAAGTTGTTATGTATGTGTTTCAGGTACTAGCGAGGACCGTGGGAAGGCGCCGGCATGATGCATACACACTGCTGCTAATTGAGATCTTGGGGATTTTATATATGTATTTGATATGAAACATGAAATAAATACTATTGGTTGAATGAAATCACTTTGTTTTAAATGAAAAATTTATTTGAAAATTTGCGTTGTTACAATTGGTATCAGAGCCTTGGTTTGAGGGATTCGGGTGTACCTTCGGGTGTAACTGAACTCAAACCGAGGATTTGAGGAAAAATCTTTTTAAAAATAATAAATACATGAACTTTTATAAATGGTAAAGTGGTAAACAAGAAAGAAGTAGTGTGTACGATCAGCCAGCGCCCGAACGGTAAAGATCCCCAGAATACCTTACAATGTTATGTTATGCACTGAATTATGAATTGTTATGCATGCTAGAAGACTAGGTATACATGATAGGACTAGAATGGCCTGTTTTGTGATGCCTTAGTCTAGGAAGATTGCTTATATGAGATATTCGGTAGCGTGCAGGTAGGTAGTGCATATTAGAAGTAGAGTACTCACTATTCGGGGTTCGGGGAGGAAGATTTGGGACGAATGCTGATACGGTGTGATCGGTAGTATTGGGCCCGTACTACCGAAGACACCGGTCGGTGGGCGACCCAAGTAAGAATCCCTGGATGTCGGAGACTGAGTAGGGTTGCGTTATCGAGTGCAACAGTACTTGATGGAGTCTCTGATAATCTTATGTTATATTTCAGAGACATTATGGTTACGACACGCCATGGAGCGAGTTCGAGCAGTATGAGTGACGAGGAGATTCGTCAGATGATTCAAGAGGAGGTAGCTGTGGCGGTTTGGGCTGAGATCCCGGAGATGTTTGGGTCCATTAAGACCACCCTGATGGAGGAGTTTGAGGAGCGGTACGCCGCACTGACTGAAGCTGCAGTCGCTGCCGCTACCGCAGCTGTGGCCGCTGCTAGGCCGCAAGGGGGTGATTCGTTGCTATTCCGGGAATTCAGCAACACGAAACCCCCTGAGTTCGATGGGACGCAGGGTCTGATTGCGGCGATGAGGTGGATCGCCGACATTGAGGGGTGCTTCTATACTTGCTCATGCCCGGAGCACCTGAGGGTACGGTTCGCCTTGAACCAGCTCCGTCTGGGAGCGAAGGATTGGTGGAAGTTCGTAATGGCGAACTTCACTCTGGCGGAGATTTCAGCGGTGACATGGGAGAGGTTTACTGAGATGTTCAAGGATGAGTACGTTCCCCCAGTGGAGAGGGAACGATTGATTCAGGAGTTCTTGACCCTTAAGCAGGGTACTGATTCCGTTGCGGTGGTCACACGGAAGTTTCACGAGAGGGCGATGTTCTGCCCCGAGCTGGTGTCTACAGAGCAGTCACGGATGAGCTGGTACTTGGGCGTGTTGAGGAGGGATATCCGGGAGTTTGTGTCAAACTCCACCTATCGTACTTTTACTGAGCTTCAGGCAAAAGCCAGGAAGCGCGAGATCGAGTTAGAGACCCAGGCCAGGGAAGAGGCCGAGTCTCGGCGGGCGGACCGGCGACCGGCTCAGTTTCAGCCGGCAGCCAAGTGGACCAAGTCCGCTGATTCAAGGATGGGAGGTTCGAAGGGCCGCACTTGCGGAAAGTGCGGCAAGAGTCATGAGGGGCCGTGTCGAGCGGGGGGTTGCTACAAGTGTGGCAAGGAAGGACACATTGCCAGGGATTGCCCTAAGGGGTTTATGGTTTGCTTTCATTGCAACCAGACAGGCCATCGGAAGGCCGAGTGCCTGCAGCTTCGTCAGGGATCTACACCTACTACCAGGACTACCGAGACACGACCGGCGAAGGTCGAGGCCCCGAGGGCTCGCGGGAGAGCCTTTCAGCTGACTGCGGAGGAGGTCCGCGCTGCACCCGATGTTGTGGCAGGTATACTGTAATTCGCGTATTTATTTAAAGTTGAAATGTTATGCTTATGTTAATGTGTGTAGGTACTTTTCTTGTGAACTCTATGCCTGCTCTAGTGTTATTTGATTCTGGTGCGAGTAGATCCTTTGTATCGTTAGCTTTTAGTCAGCATATCAGCATTAGTCGTGAGCCGTTAAGTCGGCCTCTGAGCGTTTCTATTGCGGCCGAGAGGGTGGTTTGTGCCACGGAGGTTCTTCGGGGATGCGTGCTAGAGATTTTCGGGGTTGCGTTTCCGATTGACCTAGTTCCTATTGCGATGCGGGATGTCTGTATCATTGTGGGCATGGACTGGTTGAGCCGATTCAGCGCCGTCATCGACTGTGAGCGTCAGCTGGTGACTATACGAGACCCTAGTGGGGGAGTTCTTACGGTATACGGCGAGGGTACCCGTTCGGGATCAGCTTTTTGTTCGGCCGCTAGGCGAGGCAATGCCTACAGCAGGGATGTAAAGGTTTTGTGGCGTATGTGATGGATACGCGGGAGGATTCCGAGAGACCAAGGACAGTGGAGGAGGTTCCAGTGGTGCGTGAGTTTCCAGATGTTTTTCCCGAGGAGTTGCCGGGAGTACCTCCTGCGAGGCAAGTGGAGTTTGGTATCGATCTGATTCCGGGGGCTGCACCTATTGCGAAGGTGCCTTATCGTCTTGCACCTCCATAGATGCAAGAGTTGTCCTCGCAACTCCAGGAGTTGCTGGGGAAGGGATTTATTCGGCCGAGTAGCTCGCTGTGGGGAGCACCGATTCTGTTCGTCAAGAAGAAGGATGGTTCACACCGGATGTGTATTGATTACCGGGAGTTGAACAAGGTGACTGTCAAGAACCGCTATCCGTTACCGAGGTTCGATGATCTATTCGATCAGTTGCAAGGGGCATCTTGGTTTTCCAAGATCGATTTGAGATCAGGGTACCATCAGGTAAGAGTGCGGGATGAAGACGTCCAGAAGACAGCATTCAGGATGCGGTATGGGCATTACGAGTTCGTGGTGATGCCTTTCGGGGTCACCAATGCCCCGGCAGTGTTCATAGACCTCATGAACAGGGTATGCAGGCCGATGCTGGATCGGTCTGTGATTGTATTTATCGACGACATCCTAGTGTATTCGCGAACTAGAGAGTAGCATGAGGGACAATTGAGGGAGGTCCTTGAGGTACTGAGGTCGGAGAAGCTATATGCAAAATTCTCCAAATGTGACTTCTGGTTGTGGGAGGTCCAATTTCTTGGACATGTTGTTAATCAGGCAGGGATATTGGTCGATCCGTCCAAGGTGGAAGCAGTAATGAGTTGGGAGGCACCGAAGTCACCTTCCGAGATCAGGAGTTTCCTTGGGTTGGCGGGGTACTATCGGAGGTTTATTAGAGACTTCTCCAAGATCGCGATACCGCTCACCAGATTGACTCGGAAGGGTGTCACATTCTCATGGGGACCCGAGCAACAGACTTCCTTCGAGACACTTCGTCAGAGACTGTGCGAAGCCCCAGTATTAGCTCTCCCGGAGGGGATGGAGGATTTTGTCGTATATTGCGACGCATCGATTTCGGGACTGGGTGCAGTGTTGATGCAGAGGGGCCATGTGATAGCTTATGCATCGAGGCAATTAAAGCCTCACGAGGAGAGATATCCCACGCATGACTTAGAGTTGGGGGCAGTAGTGTTCGCTCTCAAGATTTGGCGTCACTACCTGTATGGGGTTCGTTGTACTATATACACGGACCATAAAAGTTTGAAGTATTTGATGGATCAACCCAACCTAAATATGCGTCAGAGGAGATGGTTGGACGTGGTTAAGGATTATGACTGTGAGATCCTATACCACCCAGGCAAGGCTAATGTGGTAGCCGATGCATTGAGCCGTAGGGCGGAGAGCACTCCATTGCGAGATGTATGTCTGAGACTGACGGTGATGACGCCGGTATTGGATGCTATTCGTGGGGTGCAGGCCGAGGTTGTGAGATCCGAGATGCAGAAGAAAGAGAGAGTCGTTGGGTTAATTTCAGAGTTCGTTAAGGATGGGCGAGGACTTCTGATGTTTTTGGGTCGGATTTGGGTACCATTCGTGGGCGGTACGCGTACTATTTTGATGGAGGAGGCTCATAGATCGAAATTCTCGATCCATCCTGGTGCTACGAAGATGTATTTGGACTTGAGGAAGGAATATTGGTGGCCTTGTGTGAAGAGAGACGTCGCATGGTTCGTTGAGAGGTGTTTGACCTGCCGTAGGGTTAAGGCCGAGCACCAGAGACCGCATGGTAAGTTGCAGCCCTTGGAGGTTCCTGAGTGGAAGTGGGAATAGATTACGATGGATTTCATCACCAAATTGCCAAGAACTGCTAGGGGAGTCGATGCAATTTGGGTGATTGTGGATAGATTGACGAAGAGTGCACACTTCCTTGCCATTAGCGAGAGTTCATTAGCGGAGAAGTTGGCGGAGTTATACGTGAGAGAGGTAGTATCTCGGCATGGAGTGCCGATCTCGATTGTTTCAGACCGTGATGTACGCTTCACTTCCAGGTTCTGGAAGAAATTCCATGAGGAGCTGGGTACTAAACTGCATTTTAGGACCGCATACCATCCCCAGACAGACGGTCAGAGCGAGCGGACGATTCAGACATTGGAAGACATGCTTAGAGCGTGTGTACTAGACTTCGGGGGTAGCTGGGATGCGCATTTACCCTTGGCTGAATTTTCCTACAACAACAGCCATCATTCGAGCATTGGTATGCCACCTTTTGAGTTGTTGTATGGTAGGAGGTGTCGGACTCCCATTTGCTGGGGAGAGGTGGGACAGAGAGTGATGGGCAGTACCGAGATCGTACTCCAGACGATAGAGCAGATTCAGCAGGTTAGGCAGAGGTTATTGACCGCCCAGAGCCGACAGAAGAGTTATGCGGACAGACGCCGGTCCGAGCTAGAATTCCAGGTTGGCGACTTCGTTCTCCTGAAGGTTTCTCCTTGGAAGGGAGTGATCCGGTTCAGAAAGAGGGGCAAGTTGGGGCCCCGGTTCATAGGTCCATTTCGTGTAATTGCAAGGGTAGGTCGGGTAGCTTATCGGTTGAAGTTGCCAGCAGAGTTGAGATAGATTCACAATACCTTTCACGTATCACAGTTGAGGAAGTGTATAGCCGATGAATCGGTGGTGGTTCCGTTAAAGGATATTCAGGTGGATGCGAGCCTGAATTACGCTGAGAGACCAGTAGCTATCAGGGATCGGAAGATCAAGGTTCTGCGGAACAAGGAAGTACCTCTGGTGTTGGTTCAGTGGCAACACCGGAAGGGATCGGAGATGACTTGGGAGCCGGAGCGTGAAATGCGGGAGCAACATACGGAGTTATTCGCAGAGTGAGACTTCGAGGGCGAAGTCTAGTTCTAGTGGGGGAGAGTTGTAACAGCCCGGAATTTCAGGTATTGCTTTAAAACTATTTTTGGGGCATTTTAGGAGGGGACTCGGCGAGTTGATGCCTGACTCGCCGAGTAGGACCACAGGCTTGGTCGCGGGTTTGCGACTGGACTCGACGAGTCCAGATATGGACTCGGCGAGTCGACGCTGTGCAGAAGAAAACCCTAGCCGTCTGGTCTGGATCGTATATAACACCTCCTAGGCCGTCATTGTTCGTTTTTGCTCACTGAGAAGAACCCTAGAACGATTGTGTGCATCTGGAGTAAGGATTGAAGACCATTGTTGGGTTTGGAAGAGTTGTGTGCAAGGAAGAGGAAGGTTTAGCTAAAGGAACAACAAGAGAATCACGTTCTGAGGATTGGGGACACAAAAAGTGCATCAATCAGGTAATATCTCGGATTTCGTTCTTCTGTGATTGATGTGTATATGAAGTTAGGGTTTATAGAACCCATTTGATGATTAGATGGATTATTATGTTGTTACCCAAGTGTTTATACCCTAGTAATAGGATGTTTAGAGGTCCAGATAGTCCCATGAGTGTGTATTTCGGGACCATGCGTGTTTCAGCAAGCAGTTGATCGACTGCATGGCATGGACTCGCCCAGTCGGATGAGCAGACTCGTCGAGTAGCTTGAAGATTCTCTGGGAATCGCCGAGTTGTTCTTCAGACTCGGCGAGTGGAGTCGGGGTGGCCCCGCGATTCTTCCATGAGGACCTCGTCGAGTCAAGAGGGATACTCGACGAGTAGAAAGGGGAACAACAGGGAAAATTGGGGAGGACGTCTAGACTCGCCGAGTCGCCTTTGCACTCAACGAGTCCGGTCAAGTTGACCGTTGACCAGAGTTGACCTGCATGTAAATTCTTAGGGTCAGTTGTCTTGAATGATAAGGGTATTAATAAGGGTATATGGTATTATAGAAAGTCTCCAGATCGGCGGATCGAGTGCGAGTAGTTTCAAGAGTTGATAGCTTACATTACCACGAGGTGAGTCTTCTCACTATACTGTACCCGGAAGGGTATCTATGTGTGCCCGGAAGGTCGAATATGTTATGTGTTATATATATGCTATAATTGAAAAGGTAGTTGCTATGCATGCTATGTATGTTCTATGGGCCGGAAGGCAAAGTATTATGTGATAGAAAGGTCAGGTATGATATATGATATATGTGCTATATGTGTTTAAGTAATTGTACTATGTGTTGCATTTGTTTATGGGCCGGAAGGCAATATGTTACGGGCCGGAAGGCAATATGTTACGGGCCGGAAGGCAATATGTTACAGGCCGGAAGGCAATATGTTATGGGCCGGAAGGCAAAATGTTATGGGCCGGAAGGCGATTATCTCATGGGCCGGAAGGCGTTGTAATGTGGACCGTAAGGTTCGGGCCTGGAAAGGCGTATATGTGTAGTGGTATACTGGGGAACTCACTAAGCATTTATGCTTACAAGTTGTTATGTTTGTGTTTCAGGTACTAGCGAGGACCGTGGGAAGGCGCCGGCATGATGCATACACACTGCTGCTAATTGAGATCTTGGGGATTTTATATATGTATTTGATATGAAACATGAAATAAATACTATTGGTTGAATGAAATCACTTTTTTTTAAATGAAAATTTTATTTGAAAATTTGCGTTGTTACACTAGATTGTTTTGATAAAACTTTATCAAAATCATACACCTTACCTTAGATAGCACACTTGTGTGTCTAAACAGTTATGAAGAGGGATGCTGTAATCATAATGGTTAGACCTTTTTGCCACTTCTCACAAGTCCAGGTTAGTGTGCCGGTAAACCACACACTTTCCACTAATGACTTTGAGAATGCAAATATCACAATTGCTATCTCGCTAAAATCTACTTAGTGGAAGTGTTTCCTCACCATCATTTTCATTAATCGAAGAGAAACCTTATGACACTTAGATTTAATGGTGTATGAGTTCTTATCCCACTGTCCTCTTGACCTATAAGAATCCCTTGTCAAACATCCAAGATATCGTGCGGATTCTAATCAAGACAAACACTTCACACAATTGGCCTTAGTTGGTCTTTGTTTTATCCAAAACATCAGAACTTACCAATTTCAAATATACAAGAGTAGAAAACTTTTACTCTTACATTTGATAAGTGTTTTTAAACCTTCTTAAAGACGTGTCACTCAAATTATAATCTTGGAGTATGACACTAAGACTTGTATTGGAACGAAGTATGACTCATCTTCTTGATTTAACCATTTCAACAATTCAAGATCCCTTCTTCTTAGTCATAAGAATGCACTAAGACTTCCTTAGAGAACTAATTTTGATATGATTTGTTAATCATTAAGATGATCACAAAACTGATACTAAAGTACTCTCCTATTATTTTCAGATTTGAGAAACTTTTATCCTTCTGCCTAATTTGATTGTTCTTATTCGCTTTGCTATGCATTGGAACCTTTTCCAATGTCTCAGAGTTACACTTACGCTTGTAAGTATAATCATATTTACTAAGCTTTAGTAAACTATGACGAATAGCCTTATATCTTTTGTGGTGGACTTAATCAGTGCACAAGACTATGTACTCGATCCCTTAGTCCATTACTTGACTCACACATTCACGTGAACAAGTAATCAGTCTTAATTTTCCAATACTTGAATGTTCTCATTCATCATGCTATAGAACTTGCATGATTCCAAGTCCTGGTCCAATTGAGACTTTGGATGATGAGAGTCTTTCCTTATTTGGTAAATTTATACATTACCACAAATGAAGGAGTCAATTTCATATTTCCACTCTTGCTATTAATGGAATCATATAAGCAACAATTTTTCCTCAAATGCCATTGTAAGGATATTTTAAAATAAATAAAACCAAAATTTTTCTTTTATTTTAAAAGTATGCGGAAAAACTTATCCTTACAATCCATATGAAAACTTGTTGTTATCTATTCCTAAGCAAGATCCCATAACTCCTAAGAAGTAGCTCAAGAATCAAATCTTCAAACTATGCGATAGAAATCCATCTACGCGATCTGATTCAGCATATTCTTTCTTTAAGTTTCTTCACTTTTCTTTGATTCTAAAAACATCACCATGTGACCCAGTCACATCATGTATCAGGAATCTCAGAATAGAAACTTAACAGAGTTAGAGTAGTGGACTTTACCTGAAGTAGAGTCAACCTTATTGACTTTAACATCCTTAGGTAAATTTGGCAGCTTCGCAAATAATGACCCTTTCTTTGGCAATGTAAACATATGGACCCTTTGATAATGGTACACGGGACAATCACAGACTTAGCTTTTCTCTTTACCATTTGTTCAACCGAGTTGACTATGGCCGATCCCTTTCCATTGTGAAGAGAATGCTTTTTCTGTATTTCCAGTGTCACCATTGTCAATGTCCATAAAGTTTCAGGAAGCTGATCTTAACAATAGATAAGATCATTAAGGGTCTTGTCATAGTCTATTTCATAGGTGTCCCAAAGGAACTCACTATGTGACTTAGAAAGTGATTGAACCACCAACTTTCTCAAGACTTTGACACCCAACTCTCCCGGCTTGTCAATATGTGACTACATCTCCAAGATGTGACCACACCAAGACCTTTACTTGCAAATAGGGCTCGAGTGACTTTAAACTTTTAAAGAACTCGTGGGTTAGGGAGAATAATTGGAGGAGGTGACAGAAGTATGATTTCCATGGGACATCATCTTCATTTAGGAAAGCTTGTTTCAAGAGATTTGGGAAGATCATAAATGTCTAAAACAGACATGTTTTGGGAGATATTCAAGATAGTTGATCTTAAAGTCCCCAATATGAAATATTAAGGCTAGGACCCAACAAACTATTTTATAACTTAGAAGAGGTATGTCGTAATCCAAGCTATAAAACAATTTGAAGGTAGGTGAATGACGATTCACCAATTTCCACCAAGATAAACGAAATGTATTATTAGGTTTTAATTGGATTTGAAATTCCTAGATCTTTTGAGATTCATTGAACTGTTCAATGGCATGTTTCAATCTCGAGTGTGCCCTTCAGGTTTTGTGACTGGGATGCCGAGGATCACAAAACAAGGTGTGAAGTAACCATGCAAATTACTCGGTACCCTTCAGTGTTTATCCCTCAATCGATGTGCCGGTTAACCACACACGCTCCATCGATACTATGATAAACATTAAGTTACCCTTTGCCTACCTTGTTAAATACGAGTTAGTGTGCCGGTTAACCACACACGCTCCACTAACCGAATTAAACAAAGTGCAAAGTGTAATTTCATGGATTAGCACTTTCTTCACATTTTCCTAAGTAACTAAGATTGGGTATTTATAAGAGTTTAGTTACTTAGTATTTATCATTAATACTTTTAATGAAGGGAGAATTATAGTCCTGTCAAACCCGTTCGGCTAACGACCCTCCACCAGTCAAGCAAGCGGTGGGTGAGAGTGGACACCCATTAAGTTGCCATTTTATAGGCAACAATATTATACCCACCTTATAGACCGGCTTCGTGAATGAGGCGTACTAGCGGTAAGACCGACTTTACTCTTATACATATATATATTATTAACTTATAATATTATAAAGTATAAGGGTTGAATTTTAACTTTTAAAATTCTAAGGGCTAACTTGGAATTAAAGTATTCATAAGAGAAAACTTTACAAATTCCAAAACTTGAGGGCAAGTTTTGAAACTATTCAAAACTAATTAATTCCATAACTTATGCGTTTAAAGTAGTTTTAATCCAAAAAACTCTTCAAGTTCCATAACTTATGGAAGACTTTAAACTAATAAAAGAATTAACTTTTCTTTATTTTTATAACTTATGGAATTAATTAAGGTTACATTATTATTTATATATATATATATATATATATATATATATATATATATATATATTATTTAATGAAGAGACGCTTGGTCCTCCATAACTTGAGGACAAATTATGGAGTCATAACTCCAATTAATTAGAACTAGACTCTTCATTTTTGTAAGCTTTGCCAATTTTATGAGTTTTATGAGACTTAAATGTGACTTTTCATATAACTTGAGGACAAGTTACAAAAACACATTTTAGAATCAACTCTTAGATTAATTTGGATTGAAAACAACTTTTTCACTCAACTTTTCTATTAATCTAAGAAACTCATAAGAACAAGATAATTCAAATCAAACTTTTTCATGTAATTAGTCTAACCTTTAAACTAATACAAAACATGAATCTATTGACAAGTATCTTTGAAATTGGATTAGCATGAACATTACCACAACAAAAACAAGTTTATAAGTTCAAAAACAACTTAGGGTAATGTTCCTAGTCCATTTCTAGCCAAAAAACTCGAAAATATGTTGTCTGGGGTCCAACTCGTCGAGTGCATGAACACAACTCGGTGAGTTGGATGCATTTTGCCTTGGACTCGTCGAGTCCCTTCATGGACTCGGCGAGTCTGCTGGGCTGACAGCACCAATTTCGATTTTTCAGCTTCTATTGTAGGTATAACAAGAAAACAAGCCTAGGCTCTGATACCACTGTTGGGTTATGAGCATTCTAACACTCCTAAGTGTACATGCAACCCTAAATACCTTGGATCTATGTTTTCTCTATTATACATGCAAATATGAACATCCAAGGTATTATCCTAATCTAGTATACAAAACTATCAATATAACAAGATAGAATACATACCTCTTTGATGTAGAATGTCTTCATGAAGCTTGAGTGCCTAGTGCCCCAAGTGTGACACCTCAAATGGTTCACAATCATCAAAACACTTAGAATAACTTGAGAGAGTTCTACACTTCATGAAAATCGGCTAGCCCTTTCTTACTCTCACTAGTGGCCGATTTTTCCTCAAGAATAAGATGCTTATATAGTTATACAATTAGGGTAAACCCTAATTGTCATGACTTTCCATTTCCTTGGATCCATGGGTTCAAATACACCATGGAGCATCCATGGAGCATCATATGGGTTTTGGCCCAACTAGATAATCCATGGAGCATTAGCCCACTATACAAGTATGGATGATTTACACAATCAACCCATATATTTAATTAGTCTTCTTTTGATCACTCAATTAATGCTAGATTAATTCATGATCAATACTAATTAAATAATCTCATTATTCTTATTATTAATATACTAGAACTTATAATATATTAATAACCATAAGTGTCTTGTTTCTCTCATTTAGTCTATCCAAGTGCATGATGGTATGCAACCCAAATGGACCATGCCGGGTCGGGTCAAGTCTTACCAATTATAGTTATGGACTTAGAAATTAATCCAACAGTTTATTCCTTTAAAAAGAGAGGGACTCGCCGAGTAGGACCGCGAATGCTGACTAGATTATTGAACGGACTCAACGAGTGTGGAAGGATGGACTCTATGAGTCCGCACTGTGGATTGAAACCCTAATTCTCGGGGTTTGTGCCCTATTTAAAGGCCTTTATGGCCTCCATTTGCGGATACCAGTCCAGAGAGAAAGACCCTAGTGATTGTGAGCGAGTTTGAGCATTTTGATCATATTTGTATGATTTTCTCATGGAAAAGGTGTTTCCAGCAAGGGGAGGTCAGGAGGATTGCATTTCAGTGGGTTTCCAACTTGGATCTTCAAGTTTAAGGTAGGTATTCGATCCCATGCTTATGTTTTTCTTAAGAGCATTGAATTTAGGGTTTTCTAACCCTTTTCTGGCTTGTATAGAAGAGTATAGTGTCCTACTGAGTGCTAAACTCTAGATTTGGACCTTTTGAGGTCTAGAGAGCCTGAACCATGCTGCTTTTTGTGGTTCTATTGAGGAAATGGAGTTTGATTGGCATGTTAGAAGAGATTTTACCAAAATAAGCCTAGAGTGCCTTGCATGTGTACCAACATTCGACCTTTACGTGTTTATTGGTCATGGGGAAGTCAAATCTATCAATTAAAGAATCAGATCTGACCTCAGAAGGTTAGATGATTGTCTTCATGGGAAGAACTCGGCGAGTCCATAAGCGACTCGACGAGTCGAGTCGGGTTGCCCCGCGATTTGTGTCATTTAATAAACTGTTGAGTGTGGGGTTGACTTGATGAGTTGAGTGAGGACCTGGGGCGAAGAGGACACGCATGAAGTCGTAGAGTCAAACAAGTGCTCTCGACAAGTCGGGTCAAAGTTTAACCGTTCAGTCATGTTGACTTTTAGGGTTTAGTCAGTGTTTGGACTTATGAGCCATTAGAGGGGTAGAATAGTCTTTTAACCTTCTTAGAGAACTTATAGAGAAGGGTTGAACTAGAGTTTAGAAGTTGTATTAATTAGAGTGGTTATTTATGTGATTAGGTAGAGGATAGTGCAGTATTTCAGTGTTCGAGGCTTACCGAGTTACCCGAGTTGAGTTTACTCACTATACTTTACCTTGAGTGGTACTTAGAGTTATGTGATAGACTATCTTGTATGTTATTTATGTGATATGTGTTGGATTAATGTCTAAGTCTATAACTATAATTGGTAAAACTTGACCCGACCCGGCATGGTCCATTTGGGTTGCATGGCATCATGCACTTGGATAGACTATAATGAGAGAAATAAGACACTTATGGTTATTAATATATTATAAGTTCTAGTATATTAATAATAAGAATAATAAGATTATTTAATTAGTATTGATCAAGAATTAATCTAGGATTAATTAAGTGATCAAAAGAAGACTAATTAAATATATGGGTTGATTGTGTAAATCATCCATACTTATATAGTGGGCTAATGCTCCATGGATTATCTAGTTGGGCCAAAACCCATATGATGCTCCATGAATGCTCCATGGTGTATTTGAACCCATGGATCCAAGGAAATGGAAAGTCATGACAATTAGGGTTTACCCTAATTGTAACACTATATAAAGATATTATTCTTCCCAAAATCGGACACTAGATTATTCTAGAGAGGGCTAGCCGATTTTATGAAGTGTAGAATTCTCTCAAGTTATTCCAAGTGTATTTGGTGTTGTGTGAACCATTTGAGGTGTCACACTTGGGGCACTAAGCACTCAAGCTTCATGAAGACAAGCACCATTAAAGAGGTATGTATTCTATCTTGTTACATTGATATTTTGTATGCTAGATTAGGATAATACCTTGGATGTTCATATTTGCATGTATAATAGAGAAAACATAGATCCAAGGTATTTAGGGTTGCATGTACACTTAGGAGTGTTCGAATGCTCAAAACCCAACAGTGGTATCAGAGCCTAGGCTTGTTTTTTTGTTATACCTGCAATAGAAGCTGAAAAATCGAGTTTTGATGCTGTCAGCCCAGCTGACTCGCCGAGTCCATGAAGGGACTCGACGAGTCCAAGGCAAAATGCATCCAACTCGCCGAGTTGTGTTCATGCACTCGACGAGTTGGACCCCAGACAGCATATCTTCGAGGTTTTTGGCTAGAAATGGACTAGGAACATTACCCTAAGTTGTTTTGAACTTATAAACTTGTTTTTTAATGTGGTAATGTTCATGCTAATCCATTTTCAAAGATAATTGTCAATAGATTCATGTTTTTTATTAGTTGAAAGGTTAGACTAATTACATGAAAAACTTTGATTTGAATTATCTTGTTCTTATGAGTTCCTTAGATTAATAGAAAAGTTGAGTGAAAAAGGTTGTTTTCAATCCAAATTAATCTTAGAGTTGATTCTAAAATGTGTTTTTGTAACTTGTCCTCAACTTATATGAAAAGTCACATTTAAGTTTCATAAAAACTCATAAAAGTTGGCAATGGTTACAAAAGATGAAGAGTCTTGTCCTTAAGTTATGGAGGTTCAAGAGTCACTTCATTAATAAATAAATAAATAAAATATGTAACCTTAATTAATTCCATAAGTTATAAAATAAAGAAAAGGTTAATTCTTTATTAGTTTAAAGTCTTCCATAATTTGTCCACAAGTTATGGAACTTGAAGAGTTTTTGGATTAAAACTACTTTAAATACATAAGTTATGGAATTAATTAGTTTTGAATAGTTTCAAAACTTGCCCTCAAGTTTTGGAATTTGTAAAGTTTTCTCTTATGAATACTTTAATTCCAAGTTAGCCCTTAGAATTTTAAAAGTTAAAATTCAACCCTTATACTTTATAATATTATAAGTTAATAATAGTTATATATATGTATAAGAGTAAAGTCGGTCTTACCGCTAGTACGCCTCATTCACGAAGCCGGTCTATAAGGTGGGTATAAGGTTGTTGCCTATAAAATGGCAACTTAATGGGTGTCCACTCTCACCCACCGCTTGCTTGACTGGTGGAGGGTCGTTAGCCGAACGGGTTTGACAGGACTATGATTCTCCCTTCATTAAAAGTATTAATGATAAATACTAAGTAACTAAACTCTTATAAATACCCAATCTTAGTTACTTAGGAAAAATGTGAATAAGGTGCTAATCCATGAAATTACACTTTGCACTTTGTTTAAGTCGGTTAGTGGAGCGTGTGTGGTTAACCGGCACACTAACTCGTATTTAACAAGGTAGGCAAAGGGTAACTTAATGTTTATCATAGTATCGATGCAGCGTGTGTGGTGAACCGACACATCGATTGAGGGATAAACACTTAAGGGTACCCAGTAATTTTCATGGTTACTTCACACCTTGTTTTGTGATCCTCAGCATCCCAGTCACAAAACCTGAAGGGCACACTTGAGATTGAAACATGCCATTGAACAGTTCAATGAATCTCAAAAGATCTAGGAGTTTCAAAACCAATTAAAACCTAATAATACATTTCGTTTATCTTGGTGGAAATTGGTGAATCGTCATTCACCTACCTTCAAATTGTTTTATAGCTTGGATTACGGCATACCTCTTCTAAGTTATAAAATAGTCTGTTGGGTCCTAGCCTTAATATTTCATATTGGGTGTCATATTAAGGACTTTAAAATCAACTATCTTGAATATCTCCCAAAACATGTCTGGTTTAGACATTTATGATCTTCCCAAATCTCTTGAAACAAGCTTTCTTAAATGAAGATGATGTCCCATGGATATCATACTTCTCTCTCCTCCTCCAATTATTCTCCCTAACCCACAAGTTCTTGAAAAATTTAAGGTCACTCGAACCCTATTGGCAAGACAAGGTCTAGGTGTGATCACATCTTGGAGATGTAGTCACATATTGACAAGCCGGGAGAGTTGGGTGTCAATGTCTTGAGAAAGTTGGTGGTTCAATCACTTTCTAAGTCACATAGTGAGTTCCTTTGGGACACCTATGAAATAGACTATGACAAGACCCTTAGTGATCTTATCTATTTTTAAGATCAACTTCCTGAAACTTTATGGACATTGACAATGGTGACACTGGAAATACAGAAAAAGCATTCTCTTCCCAATGGAAAGGGATCGGCCATAGTCAACTCGGTTGAACAAATGGTAAAGAGAAAAGCTAAGTCTGTGATAGTCCCGTGTACCATTATCAAAGGGTCCATATGTTTATATTGCCATAGAAAGGGTCATCATTTGCGAAGCTGCCAAATTTACCTAAGGGTGTTAAAGTCAATAAGGTTGACTCTACTTCAGGTAAAGTCCACTACTCTAACTCTGTTAAGTTTCTATTCTGAGATTCTTGATGCATGATGTGACTGGGTCACATGGTAATGTTTTAAGAATCAAAGAAAAGTAAAGGAACTTAAAGAAATAATATGTTGAATCTGATCGCATAGATGGATTTCTATTGCGTAGTTTGAAAAAAAAAATCGGATTCTTGAGCTAATTCTTAGGAGTTATGAGATATTGCTTAGGAATAGATAACAACAAGTTTTTCATATGGGTTGTAAGGATAAGTTTTTCCGCATAGTTTTAAAATAAAAGAAATTTTTGATTTTATTTATTTTAAAATATCCTTACAATGGCATTTGAGGGAAAATTGTTGCTTATATGATTCCATTAATAGCAAGAGTGGAAATATGAAATTGATTCTTTCATTTGTGGTAATGTCTAAATTTATCAAATAAAGGAAAGATTCTCATCACCCAAGTTTCAGTTGGACTGGAACTTGGAATCATGCAAGTTGTATAGCATGATGAATGAGAACTTTCAAGTATTGGAAAAATTAAGACTAATTACTTGTTCACATGGATGTGTGAGTCAAGTAATGGACTAAGGGATCGAGCACATAGTCATGTGCACTGATTAAGTCCACCACAAAATATGTAAGGCTATTCGTCATAGTTTACTAAAGCTCAGTAAATATGATTATACTTACAAGCTTAAGTGTAACTCTGAGACATTGGAAAAGGTTCCAATGCATGGCAGAGCGGATAAGAAGAATCAAATTAGGCAGAAGGATAAAAGTCTCTCAAATCTGAAAAGATGGGAGAGTACTTTAGTATCAGCTTTGTGATCATCTCAATGATTAAGAAACCATATCAAAATTAGTTCTCTAAGGAAGTCTTAGTTCATTCTTATGACTAAGAAGAAGGGATCTTGAATTGTTGAAATGGTTAAATCAAGAAGATGAGTCATACTTCGTTCCAATACAAGTCTTAGAGTCATACTCCAAGATTGTAATTTGAGTGACATGTCTTAAAGAAGGTTTAAAACACTTGACAAATGTAAGAGTAAAAGTCTTCTACTCTTGTACATTTGAAATTGGTAAGTTGTGATGTTTTGGATAAAACAAAGACCAACTTCGGTCAATTGTGTGAAGTGTTTGTCTTGATTAGAATCCACACTATCTCTTGGATGTTTGACAAGAGAGTCTTATAGGTCAAGAGGACAGTGGGAGTCTTAAAGGTCTTGAAAGTCTCAAGAACTAATCAAGAATGAAACCTGAAGTTCTTCACTAGCACACGACTTGAGGTTTATAACCTATCGTGTTGACATATTCTGTGCCCATTCTAGTTAAAGTTGGCTTTGCATATGAGTTCTTAGAGTTCTCAATGTGTTGCACAACAACTTGGAAGCAATGGTAGGCCCTTGAGCTGCCAGGTGGCAAGAAATTAAGATTGAGTTCAATCCATATGGTTTTGGATTTGTCATTATCCGTGTCTTGTGATTATGGTTTTGACAAATTCATATGGGTAGGAACTCATACACCAATAAATCTAAGTGTCATAAGGTTTCTCTCTGATTCATGAAAATGATGGTGAGGAAACACTTTCACTAAGTAGATTTTAGATAGATAGCAATTGTGATATTTGCATTCTCAAAGTCGTTAGTGGAGCGTGTGTGGTTTACCGGCACACTAACCTGGACTTGTGAGAAGTGGCAAAAAGGTCTAACCATTATGATTACGGCATCCCTCTTCATAACTGTTTAGACACACAAGTATGCTATCTAAGGGAAGGTGTATGATTTTGATAAAGTTCTATCAAAACAATCCCGTATCAGAAATCTGAACTTTGGTCAGAAAGTCAATAAAGTATTGATTTCTAGAAGTCGAGCTTTCTGAGTACATGTCAAAGCTAGTGGGAGCATTAGTGTTATGCTAATAATCATCATGTTAGTGGGAGCATGATAATTACGATAAGTATTGCAAGTTAGCAATGTTAATTATAGAAAACAAAAGGTTTCAATTGGGAAAAAGTTGTTTTGCTATAATTAAGGGAGAGGAAATTATACTTCATCTCAAATCTATAAGCTTAGATCGTGAGGTTTTAATCATTTAGTCAAGGATATATATGAATTTCATGTTGGAATGACTCAACATAAGGAAATTCTGTATATGGGTCCATTATTTGCGTTCTTAAATTCGATTATGATTACGGCATCCCTTTTCATAATCTGAATTATGAGAACTTGGCAAATAGAAATGGAAATGTTATAGCAAAAGACTGGTTTAGTCTTTATGTGAGACATCATGAATCGTGTCCCATATGCTTCGGATATAGGACCGATTACATGTGCTATATTCATCCTTTCTAAAATTTTCCAAATGTCTAGGGCATTAAGAAGGGAAAAGGTTTAGAACTGGATATAACTAAAAGGATTAAACAATTGTCAAGGACAATCTAAGGTTTACCAAAGACTGGTTGCTCAAGGACAGTTGGAAGTATAGTAATAATTCTGGAAGGACCATATTGACATAATCTGTAAGGAGGCAACTCTTGTTCAGAAGTGATAGTCGAAATGGAATCTGGAAATGTTTCAAAGTTAGAATTTTCAATCTGTGTAAGATTAAGGAAACTTAGTGCAAGAAGGATGGTTCCAAGGACTTGATCTTCTTTGGAATGCTCTGTAATGATTGTTGTTAAGTCTTTCTGACTTTGTGCATAATCATTACAAGAGGATCGATGCATATAAGTTTAGAATCTAACAGATTTCAATAAATGACATGAATTTGGAATTCTTGCATTTGCAGTAAGGATTTGGGAGTGTGAAAAGAGAATCATTGAAGTTATGTTTAATTGATCTAGTTCACAAAGTAAAGATCATAGACAAACATAGTATGCATACTTGGTGTATGGCATGACTAGTGTTTAGAAAACATAGTGTGCATCCTTGGAGAATGGGACAACTATTGTTTTAAATTCAAGAATAATGTTGATAGCTGAAACAATATACAATAAATAATGTGTAATCATATGGTGATAAATAAAAAGTGTTTTATTTATATTCATAAGCTCTGAGACCATATTGGATTCAATTATTATTGTGTTTCACTTTGCATGTTTTGACTTCCCGAATAAACTAGGTTATTCTTCCGGAATGACTAAGTTATTCAAACCATCCACAGTCGGTCATATGTTGGAAGTAGATATGAATTAAGACTATCATGGGTTGGCTTGTAGAGGTCTAAGTTGTTTGACAAAGGGCTACAACACTCATGAGTGCTCATAAGTTCTGAGTATTGGATTCAACCCGCACTCATTGGAATCACTTCATGGATTTTATCACGAGTGATCATGAGACGATAATATCTTATATTCTTCAAACCTAGAGATATGAGTTGTTACTATGAGTTGATAGTACATTGATTACACGAAACGCATTGGTAACTCGATGTTATAAAACGTGTGTTTGTGTATGATTCAACAAGTAGTAGAACAAGCCATATGAGTCGAAGTTTATCCATTCCTTTTACCTTCGGGATGAAAGCGATATCTGTGGGCCCCTCGATGATTTGATGATGACAAATGGAAGTGCTCGGCCGGGCCAGGACTGATTTGATTTGTTCAATTAGTCAGTCGTCATAAATCGGAAATCGGGAAACAACAAATGGACAGAGAGAATGATTATAATCCATGTCTCAGTCCATATGATATCTAGAATGGAGGAATATATGATCCCTTATCTAATGGACAAGTCATTGACAAGATCAGACTTCATCTACAAGGTCAGAGTTCGACAAAAGCTTTTGAGAGCTACGATTGCCAGTTGGTTCCTGAAGTCATACGCAATAATAGTTTTAGACTTATCCAAGTGGGAGACTATTGGATTAATGTCTAAGTCCATAACTATAATTGGTAAGACTTGACCCGACCCGGCATGGTCCATTTGGGTTGCATGGCATCATGCACTTGGATAGACTATAATGAGAGAAATAAGACACTTATGGTTATTAATATATTATAAGTTCTAGTATATTAATAATAAGAATAATAAGATTATTTAATTAGTATTGATCAAGAATTAATCTAGGATTAATTAAGTGATCAAAAGAAGACTAATTAAATATATGGGTTGATTGTGTAAATCATCCATACTTATATAGTGGGCTAATGCTCCATGGATTATCTAGTTGGGCCAAAACCCATATGATGCTCCATGGATGCTCCATGGTGTATTTGAACCCATGGATCCAAGGAAATGGAAAGTCATGACAATTAGGGTTTACCCTAATTGTAACACTATATAAAGATATTATTCTTCCCAAAATCGGACACTAGATTATTCTAGAGAGGGCTAGCCGATTTTATGAAGTGTAGAATTCTCTCAAGTTATTCCAAGTGTATTTGGTGTTGTGTGAACCATTTGAGGTGTCACACTTGGGGCACTAAGCACTCAAGCTTCATGAAGACAAGCACCATTAAAGAGGTATGTATTCTATCTTGTTACATTGATATTTTGTATGCTAGATTAGGATAATACCTTGGATGTTCATATTTGCATGTATAATAGAGAAAACATAGATCCAAGGTATTTAGGGTTGCATGTACACTTAGGAGTGTTAGAATGCTCAAAACCCAACAATATGTTGCACAACATTATTTATATGTGATTATGTTATGTGTATATATGAGTTTACAAAGTTAGGACCAGAAGGTCCACAGAGTTAGGACTAGAGGGTCCATAGAGTTAGAGCCAGAGGGCTTACAGTGCCATTGCCTCGAGTGGCTATTATGTATTGCATGCGGTATTTTGTGGAACTCACTAAGCATTATGCTTATAGTGTTTTGTGTTATGTGTTTTAGGTACTAGTGAGGATCCCGGGACGGTGCGGGCATGATCAGTACACACTATTGGAGTTTTTATACATTTTGATCTTGGGATGTGTTTTTATGGATTTGATATGTAATACATTGGGATATGAGATGTTTACGAATTAAAATTATAAATTTTAAAAGTGAAAAGTTCTTTTGAAATTTACGTTGTTACAATATTGTTATAAGTTACATAGTTTCAAAGTATTAAAAGTACGATGAATGATGTTACACAAAATAAATCCATACATTCTTGAAATCCTTCGTGCTTAACGATTACCTGAGAATACAAGTTATTTTGAAAACGGTCAACATATATAATGTTGGTGAGTTCATAAGTATGGTTGAATAAAGGTCTTTGTATCTTTTGTAAAAACCCTGAAAATCCGATATTTTCTTTAAAATGTCTGAAAATGATGTGAAAACAAGTATAAATGCATGTTTGAATTTCATAGTTGTAACATATATGAATGTAGTTTAGATACATTATATTGTAAGTAAGTGATAACCGAATAATAGTATTTCCCAGAAAATCCGATATTTTCTGATCTATAACAATGTTGAGGTTCTTGGTATGAAATCTTTACATGACCGTTATAACCATACATGATAATAACTAGATTGTCCGTCTTGGCTTCTTTCCAAATGTCGGTATTGCTTAAGATTTTGTCGCCCTTGACTAGCATAGTCTAGCTGTAGCGAACAGCTAAGGCGTGGGGGGCCACCCCGTATTGATCTATACACAAACTCCTGCTTTCTCTCCAGGAAACTCTAATTATAACTACAGGCTACGATTGTACACTCAAAGGTGCCAACCGATATGACTCACTAGATTCTCAACCTTTCCTGTTAGTTACGTTTTTCCCCATGTTTAATGTTTACGTATATGTTATAGATTTTCAATTCCAAGGATATGTATATAAGTATATGAAGTTCATGAATTATGTAAACGTATAACTACAAACTATTAATCTTGTGAATCTTAGTCCAAGCTCAATTAGCATGTAAATATACCACAAAGTTCCAATAACACGTAAGAAGGTAATTAGCCCAATAGGCATGTAAATGGACCACAAAGGCCCAACAAACATGTAATCCATAACTCAGGCCCAAATTACCATGTAAATGGGTCGCAAGGCACAATAAACATGTCATGGAAAAGTATTGGCCTCAATATACACTTGAATTGGCCCTTAAGGCCCGTTGGCCATGTAATGTGAATATCAAGCCCAATAAAATAGTTATCGACGTATTTCATCCATTTGTTATTGTTCTGTTGTTTGTTTTAGCTCGAGGATTACCAAATTGATGATAAAAATTCCTCTTTTGAAAAAACGATGTTTTTGGCCAATAATCTTCAGATTTTCAATTAAGTCCCAAAGTTTTGTAAAAATAATACTTTAGTCCATAATTTATAAAATTTGTAATATCGTCCCAAATGTTTAGAAATTCACGGACTTAATCCAAAATTTTATGTTTTGACATTTATGGCCGAGTTTTGCAGAAACTTACATTTTTGTCCTCTTGTTTGTAAAAAATGTCACCTTTGGCCAAATTTTGATCAAAGTTACATTTTGGTTCAATTTAGAAATAAATGTTATTTTCAACCCTAAATTTGGTTTATTTACATTTATGACTCAATCTTTGGCAAAATAACATTTTTAATCCCAAAACTTCATTTTTTCTCAAATTTAGGCCCAAAACCGTGAGGCCTAAATGTTTGGCCCATTAAGCTCAAATTTACATTTTTGGACCTTTTGAAAGCATTTTTATCATAAAAATCCCTTTTTGTACAAGTAGGAACTGTTTGGTCCTTATAAAAACATAAATGTCACCTTTTTGCATCTTTTGTTTTCTTGACAATTTTGACCCTTAACGTGATTTTTGTTGTAAAATTTTATATCTTAAACATATAATCACTTTTGACTTCACAATATAATGTATAAAATGAATTAGATTATGGATCTTTGCTCAATGTTACTTAAAATACCGAGACTATTAAGATCAAGCACATTTTCACAAAATAAACTAAGAAATCAAAAAAGACTTGCATATAACACATAGATCTTGTCACACCCCCAAACCAGAACGGCGGAAACGTTTGGGGCGGAGGACGTCATATTCAGTATCGTAATAGTTCATAGAAAGGAAAGTACACACCACCATATATATATTGAAGTTTCCAAGATGTTTACATAATTGTATTCATTACATGTTCAAAAGTTAAATACATAAACATCATTCAAAAGAAGTAATTAACGCCAGCGCGTTAATCCCAAAGGTTGATTCCCAAACCTGCTTAGCGGTTTCCTGATAATACAAGTTAATTCAAAGAAAAATTGTCAACAATTAAGTTGGTGAGTTCATAAGTAGTTTAGAAAAATTGGATGCCATTCCAAAATGGGTGTATGTTTTCCAGAAAACTCAGTATTTCAAGTGTGAAGAGTTATGACTTGTTGTATTGAAAATGAATGTATTAGATCTAGAAAATCCCATATTTTCCCTGATGGTTGAGATATGATTTGTTGTGTTTTCCAAGAAAAACCCTTATTTTCTTATAAAAGTATGAAATGCATATGAATGTTTGTGTCATAAGTTGTAAATAATTGCACCAGGAAAATCCCTTATCTTCGTATTAGTTGTTTGGTTTGTATGCAGGAAAAACCCTTATTTTCCTAACATGACTGGCAGTCTCTAAGACCGAAAATCCTAAGAAAACGACTTTCTTAAAAGTTGTGTCATAGTTTTATATAATAAAGCTATACGAAGATCACATTTGTTAGATGAAGAACAGTTTTAATAGCCACTCGTTCATAAAAGCATAATTCCATAATAATTGTATATCCGATGAGTTTTATAACCATACTAAACATAATATGCTTGTAGCGACGTTCTTCAGGCGTCGCAGCGTTATGACAACTGTCACCCCAAAAGACGGACTGTAGCTAACAGTTAGGGCGCGGGATCATGACTTCCCATATAGATCTATACACATTTGACACGTTCTCCGAACGGGAGACTCTGGTTATAGACAGAACTTGCAGCATTACTTTCTAATAAAGAAAAGTAACGTGTGAAGATATACACGTCTCATGGATTCTCAACTAAGCCTGTATTAAAGTGATAGTTTTGTATGCAAACTTTATCCTTTTCACAATGTTTGACAAAGCATAAATCATAAATTTTTAGTGTATAAAACGACTTAACAATGAAAGGTACTTTGAAATCATTATATACTTTGCGTAAGTCTAATGCACACAAAGTATGACAAGATTTTTCCATAATAGTAATGAGTTCGAAGTGATTTATTGGGTAAAACGAGCGAAGTGAAACTTTATAAAATACACGATAATAACCGTATGTTTACTTGTATTCCCCCCCCCCCCCTAAAAGAGTATAAAAGCATTTAAAATGTATTTAAAGTGTGTTTGAAAGAGGTATGAACTCACTTGAAAGTTTGAAGATAGCAAGATGGAAAACTGGGCAGAGTTTCGTCTCGGGAAATGGATCTTCCTCGGGATTCTCGGGATTTCACGGGAGTAAAATCGACCTTCGAGACTTGCACAAAATGACCAGGGCTTCGGGGTAGTGCGAGCACGGAAAAAGAGGTAAAACGCAAGAAAAAGGAGTGTGAATGAGCAATTTTTCCGGAATCCCTCACATCCCTTTTATAGGGGGCTGAGAGGCATGCGTACGCGGGGCGTACTCTAATAGGCGGCGCGTACGGGATGTCACTACTGACCGCATCCTCGGCTGCAACGCATCGGACGGGACGGAGAGGGGGTAGCTCGCATAGGGGCAACGTGGACGATCCGAGGCCATAGCCTCGAGTACGCGGCGTGTAGTACGGTCCTTGGCTGACTCCCCTTCAGATAATACCGAATTTTTAATAAAAAAAATATATAAATTATTTATCAAACTTCAAAAATTCATATCTCCTTCATACGAACTCCGTTTTCGACGTTCTTTATATCCCCGCGAAGGTGAGACTACGATCTACAACTTTCCTTTAGATTCCGTTGGGAAATTCCGAAATTATTTTTATTATTAATTTATTAAAATGACGTGATTAAGGAATTTCTTTAAAAATTCATAACTTTTTCATACGATGTCCGATTTGAGCGTTCTTTTTATGCATGTTTGTAGTTTAACGATATCTATGACTTTCATTTAGACATCTAAGGTCAGAAAGTGTTTTATTGAAACTTTGCGTTTTTACGTAACTTCGTATTGCCGGTGTGTGTCGGAAAACTTAAAATGGTCATAACTTCTTCGTTATAACTTGGATTTTTGTGTTATTTATATGTTTGGAGACCTTAAGACGATACCTACCACATAGCGTACTCCAAATAGAGTTTTTGAATACTTCATTTTTCGATGATATTCTAATTCCTTTCTCGAAGAGGTTACAAGACTCGATTTTTACTGACTTGAAATGATGGGCTTTTACATCATCCCTCCCATTAGAGGGAATTTCGTCTTGAAATTTTAATACAAAAGAAGAGTCTTAGGGGCTGAGGAAGAGATGTGGATGCTTCTGTTGCATTTGATCTTCTCGTTCCCACGTGAACTCAGGTCCCCTCTTAGCATTCCATTGGACCTTTACTATTGGAATGCGACTCTATTTAGTTCGTTTAACTTCCCTATCCATGATCTCGACGAGTTCTTCCACAAAGTTAAGATTTTCATTTAGTTCGATCTCATCGAATGGAATTACCAGTGTTTTGTCAGACAAACACTTCTTCAGGTTTGATACGTGGAATACTGGATGTACTTTGCTAAGCTCGATTGGAAGTCGGAGTTTGTAGGCCACTGCACCAACTCTTGAAATGATTTCGAAGGGTCCAATGTACCTAGTATTTAGCTTCCCACGTTTTCCGAATCGTATCATGCCCTTCCAGGGTGAGACCTTCAGTAGTACACGATCGCCAATCTGAAATTGCAAGGGTTTACGTCTTTTGTCGGCATAGCTCTTTTGCCTATCCCTTGAGGATTTCAGTCGTTATCGTATTTGCACGATCTTTTCAGTAGTTTCTCTGATGATCACCGGACCAGTCAGGGTGCTATCAGGGACTAGACCTTTTGCTAATTGTGTGTCGCCCACTTCCGTCCAGCACAGAGGTGATCTGCACTTACGGCCATAAAGGGCTTCAAATGGAGCAGTATTGATACTAGTATAATAACTATTGTTATAAGAGAACTCGACCAAAGGTAAGTGAACATCCTGTGCTTTACCAAAGTCGATTACACATGCTTGTAACATGTCTTCCAAGGTTTGGATCATCCTTTCACTCTGTCCGTCTATTTGAGGGTGATAGGCTGTACTCATATCCAATCTTGTTCCCATGGATTTTTGCAATGATTGCCAGAATCTAGACGTGAATCTGCTATCTCTGTCCGAGATGATAGACATTGGCACTCCATGGAGTCGTACGATCTCTCGGATGTAGATTCTCGATAGCTTTTCCATTTTATTAGTTTCCTTGATCGGTAGGAAATGAGCGGACTTGGTTAATCTATCGACGATTACCCGAATAGTATCTTGGCCACCCTGAGTCTTGGGCAGTTTCGTTATGAAGTCCATGGAAGTCAAACACTTGCTCACATATGTAGCGATCTCTTCTTTCATTTTTGGCCACCAGTAGAGTTGCTTGAGATGTTGATACATCTTGTCTGACTCGGGGTGTACGGAGTATGGAGTCTTGTGTGCCTCGCTCATAACTACCTCTCTAAGTCCACCAAACATGGGTGTCTATATTCGGTTCATGAGGTAGCATGCTCCATCACTCTTGATTTCTAAATTCTTGTCCATTCCCCTAAGGGTCTCACCTGTCACGTTTTCGGGTTTCAAGGCCTCCATTTGAGCTTCCTTGACTTGTGTTGACAGGTGCGAATGGATCGACATGGCAAATGACTTCACCCTTCGGCCAGAGTACTCCTTACGACTAAGGGCATCTACCACGATGTTTTCCTTTCCTGGATGATAGCGAATCTCACATTCGCAGTCGTTGAGCAATTCGACCCAACATCGTTGTCTCATATTCAACTCCTTTTGGTCGAAGATGTGTTGTAGGCTCTTGTGGTCTGTAAAGATAGTGCATTTGGTACCATACAGGTAGTGTCTCCAGATTTTAAGAGCGAAGACCACCGCCCCAAGTTCTAAATCATGAGTGGTGTAGTTGACCTCATGTGTTTTCAATTGTCGTGAGGCATACGCAATAACCTTTTCCCTCTGCATTAGTACACAGCCCAGCCCTTGATTCGAAGCATCGCAATACACCACGAAATCTTTGGTCCCTTCTGGAAGAGAAAGGATGGGCGCACTGCAAAGGGCCTGTTTCAAGGTATAAAATGCAGCATCTTGCTTTTCTACCCAATCATAGGTCACACCTTTCTGGGTTAAGGCGGTCAGAGGCTTTGCGATGCTGGAGAAATTCTGAATGAACCTTCGATAATAACCGGGAAGACCTAGAAATTGGCGAATTTCTGTTCGTGTAGTTGGTGCAGACCAGTTTTTGATAGCCTTGACTTTTGATGGGTCCACATGGATTCCTTCCTTGCTGACCACGTGACCGAGGAAGTCCACCTTTCTAATCCAAAACTCACATTTTGAGAATTTTGCATACAGTCTCTCAATCTGTAACGTCTCTAAAACTTGCCTCAGATGTTGACTATGCTCTTCTTTATTCTTTGAATAAATGAGTATGTCGTTTATGAATACTATCACAAATTTATCCAAGAATGGACGACATACCCGATTCATTAGATCCATGAATACGGTCGGGGCATTGGTTAGTCCGAACGGCATCACTACGAACTCGTAATGTCCGTATCATGTTCGGAAGCCCGTCTTGGGAATATCACTCTCCAGGACTCGCAGCTGGTGATATCCCCGACCTCAGATCGATCTTGGAGAAGTAGTTGGCTCCTTGGAGTTGGTCGAATAAGTCATCGATTCGGGGTAGGGGTATCAGTTCTTGATGGTATGTTTGTTGAGTTCTCGGTAGTCGATTTACATTCCGAATGATCCATCCTTCTTTTTCACGAACAGTACGGGTGCTCTGCATGGCGAGAAGCTCGGCCTGATGAATCCTTTTCCAAGTAGTTCATTCAGTTGGCTGGATAGCTCTTGCATCTCTGCCGGGGCTAATCGATAGGGTGCTTTGGCTACTGGGGTAGCTCCGGCAACAAGATCGATTCTTAACTCAACTTGTCTTGTGGGAGGTATTCCCGGAAGGTCCTCGAGAAAAACATCGGGAAAATCGCATACGTCGGGCACATTCTTGATGTCCTGCACTTCGCGTTTCACATCTATAACATGTGCCAAAAACGCGTGACACTCCTTGCATAGGCATTTACGAGCTTGGATACTTGAGATGATATGAAGAGTGGTATTGGGTTTGTCGCCCAAGACAATGAAAGTTTCGCCGGTTGGCAGATTAAGGCGAACGGCCTTATCGTAACATAGAATGTCCGCATGATGAGAACTCAGCCAATCCATGCCAATGATGACATCGAAACTCTTAATCGAGACTGGCATGAGGTTGATTGAAAAGGGATTATCGTTTATAGTTAGGGTGCAGTTTAAGTATATCTCCTTAGTGCCTTCGGGTTTCCCGTTGGCCATTTCCACTATGAATGGTTCACTTAATGATTATGGTATTGATTTTAGCAGGCCTTTAAACTCGTGACTCACAAAACTCCTTTCCGCTCCACTATCAAACAAAATGCATGCATACGAGTTATCGAGAAGAAACGTACCTGTAACAACTGTAGGGTCTGCAATGGCTTCATCTTGTCCCATTGCGAAAACTCAGCCCCTTCCGCCGGTATTCCGATTGTTTGCCTTTGGGCAGTCCTTGCGGTAGTGCCCCGTGTCTCCGCACTCAAAGCAGGCGCGGCTTACCCCACTATTAGTAGTGGGGACGGATGGTTGGGTTGGCTCCTTGCAATAGCAGGCTGTATGTCCCTTCTTATTACACTTGGTGCATTGAAGATCATGGCAAGGACCGTGGTGGTGGAAGTTGCATCGGTTGCACTTAGGATGTTTCCCATTATATGAGCTTGTGGGGGCAGGGTTGGCAGGTACAGTCATAGCGTAGGTCGCTATTACTTGTTGTTTCTTGGGGTTTTCCTGGAGGGTTTGTCCCCTCCTTTTGTTCCAAGGCCTTCTCTGGCCCTGAGCCTCCCTAGATGGATTTGCGGTTGTTGAAATGGTACCGTGTTTTACTCTGTGGTCGATGAGTCGCTGAGCCAGGCGTTTAGCGCTGTTGTAGGTAACAGGGCTGGAAGCTAGGACATGCCCTTGAATCTGGGGTGACAACCCCCAAATGAACCTTTCAACCTTCTTTGATTCTAGGTTGACCATGGTAGGGCACAGTGCAGCGAGGTCGTTGAACCTAGCTGTGTAGGCGACTAGGTCAGACCCAGTCATTTTCAGATTCCAGAGCTCCTGCTCAAGCTTTTGCACTTCGCCCCTTGGGCAGTATTCTTCCAGTAGTAGAACCTTTAGATCGTCCCAACTCATGGCGTTGGCGACAGTGAGCGTCACCGAATTCACACGACTTTTCCACCAAGTGAGGAATCGATCTACGAAAGTGCAAGCAGCGAACTTGACTTTGCTTGCTTCCAGGCATGAGCAGATCTCGAAGACCGTTTCGGTCTTCTCGAACCATTGCATTAGTGCAATGACTCCCCCAGTTCCATTAAAAGTTTTATGCTTAGCGTTACAGAACTCCTTGTAAGTACATTCTCTTACTTGGCCATGACCAGTGCCATGATTTGGATGATTCGTGCTGCTTCCCGCCCCTCCATTTCTGCGGGAGTTTTTTTGATAGAGGGCTGCAGTTACTGCTGCTGTGATAGTAGCCTGGACCATGGCTGGATCATAAGTTGGTGGTGGAGGTGGTGGTGGTGTCGTGCCCGGCCTGGGCCTTAGGTTTGGACAAGGAGGCATCGCACTGCCAAAGGAAAAATAAAAAAAATTATTTGTTTTGGCAGTTCAGAGTTGAATGATATTGAGTTAACTTCTAATAGTTCTAAGAAATTGGGTTTGACCGACACAATGTTTTGAGCTTGAAAGTAAAGTTTGAATAGATGTACCAATGAATTGAACGAATTGCGCATGATTAACAACAAGAAAAGGGATATATCCTTATATATATTAAACATATAGTTGTGTTACAGTGGGGTCTAGACAAAAGTTCTTGACCTTTCTAAAGGCCTCCGATTACAGAACAATTTGAGAGTTGGGCAAGTACTACTTGCGGCGCGCTTTGCGTTTAGAGCTCGACTCCGTGTCGGACTGCTTCGACTCCATGAGGCGTCTATCAAACGCAGCTTGTTGTTCTCTCAATTCTACGAAGGCCGCATTTGCTTGTGCATGAAATGCTTCGGCGCGAATGTGGATGTCGTTCTGCAACATCTCTAGGCGGTTGATATCGGCCGTGTGGATTTGTACTTCCACATTGACCTCTCGGATTCGGTTGGCTTGCACTCTGGATTGATAGAACTGGTTGGTGAGTTTGCCAACCATGACCGGAAGTGCTCGGTTGGCTGATCCCCTGCCTCTAACATCATAGGGAGGGCGTAAGTTTTGTTGTTGGCTCCAATGATGGAGGTGACTTCCCCACACAGGAGTGGGTCCTCGGAAGTTCCTCACGTGGATGGGAGGTTGTGGGATTGGTGGATTGATAATTTCTGGCTCAGAATCCGTGCCAGAGTCATCCCCTCCTTCCAACTCTATAGGCTCTTCGTCTTCTTCAGGATCTTCTTCGATCCATTCTCCATTACCTTGGTTGGGGTAGTAGGGGTCATTGCGGTGATGGAATCCCGCCATTTAGACTGTACGAGAATAGGGTTAAAAATTTACTATAAGCTAGAGCACATGAAACTTACCCTTAAGTTTAATGGTTGACGGCAACACAACAACTCCCTTAGTATTATGTAATGATGTGCTTTTGGTAATTTTTAAAATTGTTGTCCAATGCAGACACTCCTTGGCATACGTTAGTCGGCTCTTGGACAAATATAGTTGATCAGGCTATATTCTTCCCAGTTCCAATTACATGTCCCAAGGCGTACCTGTACTGCACAACTTAATTATAATGCTTCTAATGTTATTTACTATGAAATTGTTATTAGTATAGAATGAGTGCATGCTTACCTTAAAACTAAATAAATTTAATTTCAAAAGTATGACTTTTCTCAGAGTGTTTTTGCCCAGTTGAGTTTATAGTTGTATACCAAAAAGAAATGGTTTTGATATACTTAATTCCCTATAAACAAAGCTCTAATACCAATCTATCACACCCCCAAACCAGAACGGCGGAAACGTTTGTGGGCGGAGGACATCATATTCAGTATCGTAACAGTTCATAGAAAGGAAAGTACACACCACCATATATATTGAAGTTTCCAAGATGTTTACATAGTTGTATTCATTACATGTTCAAAAGTTAAATACATAAACATCATTCAAAAGAAGTAATTAACACCAACGCGTTAATCCCAAAGGTTGATTCCCAAACCTGCTTAGCGGTTCCCTGAGAATAAAAGTTAATTCAAAGAAAAAGTGTCAACAATTAAGTTGGTGAGTTCATAAGTAGTTTAGAAAAATTGGATGCCATTCCAAAATGGGTGTATGTTTTTTTCCAGAAAACTCAGTATTTCAAGTGTGAAGAGTTACGACTTGTTGTATTGAAAATGAATGTATTAGATCCAAAAAATCCCATATTTTCCCTAATAATTGAGATATGATTTGTAGTGTTTTCTAAGAAAAACCCTTATTTTCTTATAAAAGTATGAAATGCATATGAATGTTCGTGTCATAAGTTGTAAATAATTGCACAAGGAAAATCCCTTATCTTCCGATTAGTTGTTTGGTTTGTATGCACGAAAACCCTTATTTTCCTAACATGGTTGGCAGTCTCTAAAACCGAAAATCGCAAGAAAACGACGTTCTTAAAAGTTGTGTCATAGTTTTATATAATAAAGCTATACGAAGATCGCGTTTGTTAGATGAAGAACAGTTTTAATAGCCACTCGTTCATAAAAGCATAATACCATAATAATTGTATATCCGATAAGTTGTATAACCATACTAAACATAATATGCTTGTAGCGACATTCTTCAGGCGTCGCAGCGTTATGATAACTGTCACCCCAAAAGACGAACTGTAGCTAATAGTCAGGGCGCGGGATCATGACCTCCCGTATAGATCTATACACATTTGACACGTTCTCCGAACGGGAGACTCTGGTTATAGACAGGACTTGCAGAATTACTTTCTAATAAAGAAAAGTAATGTTTGAAGATATACACGTCTCATGGATTCTCAACTAAGCCTGTATTAAAGTGATAGTTTTTGTATGCAAAGTTTATCCTTTTCACAATGTTTGACAAAGCATAAATCATAAGTTTTTAGAGTGTATAAAACGACTTAACAATGAAAGGTACATTGAAATCATTATATACTTTACATAAGTCTAATGCACACAAAGTATGACAACAGTTTTCCATAATAGTAATGAGTTCCAAGTGATTTATTCGGTAAAACGAGCGAAGTGAAACTTTATAAAATACACAATAATAAACGTATGTTTACTTGTATTCCCCCCCCCCCCCTAAAAGAGTATAAAAGCATTTAAAATGTATTTAAAGTGTGTTTGAAAGGGGTATGAACTCACTTTGAAAGTTTGAAGATAGCAAGATGGAAAACCGGATAGAGTTTCGTCTCGGGAAATGGATCTTCCTCGGGATTCTCGGGATTTCTCAGGAGTAAAATCGACCTTCGGGACTTGCACAAAATGACCAGGGCTTCGGGGTAGTGCGAGCACGGAAAACGAGGTAAAACGCAAGAAAAAGGAGAGTGAATGAGCAATTTTTCCGAAATCCCTCGCATCCCTTTTATAGGGGGCTGAGAGGCATACGTACGCGGGGCGTACTCCCGTACGCGGTGCGTACGGGACATCACTGCTGACCGCATCCTCGGCTGCAACGCTTCGGATGGGACGGGGAGGGGGTAGCTCGCATAGGGGCGACGTGGATGATATGAGGCCGTGGCCTCGAGTACGCGTGGCGTACGAGGGTACGCGGCGCGTACTACGGCCCTAGGCTGACTCCCCTTCGGATAATACCGAATTTTTAATAAAAATTATATATGAATTATTTATCAAAATTCAAAAATTCATATCTCCTTCATACGAACTTCGTTTCCGACGTTCTTTATATCCCCGCGAAGGTGAGACTACGATCTACAACCTTCATTTAGATTCCGTTGGCAAATTCTGAAATTATTTTTATTATTTATTTATTAAAATGACGTGATTAAGGAATTTATTTAAAAATTCATAACTTTTTCATACGATGTCCGATTTGAGCGTTCTTTTTATGCATGTTTGTAGTTTAACGATATCTATGACTTTCATTTAGACATTTAAGGTCAGAAAGTGTTTGATTGAAACTTTGCGTTTTTACGTAACTTCGTATTGCCGGTGTTTGTCGGAAAACTTAGAATGGTCATAACTTCTTCGTTATAACTCGGATTTTTGTGTTATTTATATGTTTGGAGACCTTAAGACGATACCTACCACATAGCGTACTCCAAATAGAGTTTTTGAATACTTCATTTTTCGATGATATTTTAATTCCTTTCTCGAAGAGGTTACAAGACTCGATTTTTACTGACTTGAAATGACGGGTTGTTACAGATCTACACATTTTACTTGCATTATCCCCCAAAAATCATATGAAAACCGAAAACAAGGGGGTATGAACTCACCTTTTCTTGATGTTTTGGTTTTTGAAGAAGAGATGAAGAGGTTCTTAGTCCTAGCAAGCTTCCTTTTAGAAGATCTTGAACTTAGGAGGTTTTCTAAGAGTATGATCACAAAAAAAGGTTTAGAAGAAGTGATCTAGCATAATAATGAAGTTACTTAGCTTGGATGTGTGATGACTTACCTAGGATTGATGATATTCGGTGAAGATCTTCTTGAAACACTTGGAAATCTAAGGAAGGAAAGAAGGTGTTCTTGAGTGTTTGAGAGAGTTTTATAATAAATTTTTGAAGATGTGTGAGTGTGTGTTTCTTGCTCTCGGCCGTGAGTAGAAGAAAAAGAGAGAGAGATGAGCTTGCATGGGAATATGAGATGGCTTGGTTGTTCGGAGTGTAATTGTCACACCCCGAAAACCGAAGGCGGAAAACATTTCCGGGGTTGACTACCACGTTGAGTATCAAATCCAATGCACATAGTAAGTAAAGTAAAACAACCATTACATTACTTAATAAAAGTTTTACAGTTGTTTCAAAAGTAAAGTTTGTACAGTTGTGATACATAGTATATATAAACAAAATGAAACGGATCTTCATGTACTCCGTCTTCGAGCAAAAGGATCTTCAGGTACCTGTTCTAATGCTAACCTGAGAACACAAGCGGTTTGAAAATCAGCATAAAGCTGGTGAGTTCATAAGCGGTTTTTGTTTGTGAAAATGTTTCGACTTCCTTTCTGTTTCTGAAATGTTATGTATACCAAGAAAATCCCGTATTTTCTTAAAAGTTGGTTATTGTTTCACAAATGTAAAGTATGGTAAGTTTGTACACTGAAAACATGTCTACTCATGTGAAAATGTATAGTTGGTTATCTGACTGGTTAAACTGTTCTATTTAATTATCATGTGTTACGAGGAAAGTCCCATACTTTCCTTATTGTATGTTACGAATTGTAAAAGATGTAATCGTGATTAGGTTCCATGTTTTTCCCCAGGAAAGTCCCGTACTTTCCTGATTGTTAGTTACAAAACGTGAAAGATGTAAAAGATGTATAAAGTGGTTCATTATTACTGTAACTAAATCTATGTTATCCTAATTGCGAGTTCCATAACCATACCATAGACTAAAACCTGTGGCAATAAGTAGTCCACATGTGGCAATAAGTCGTCCACATACTTATGACTTTCGTCACCCTTGAACCATTTCGGTTCGACTGTAGCTAGCAGCCAGGTGTGGGGTAGTCAGCCCCGTATAGATCTCTACACTCAAGTCACGCTCTCTAAATACCAGAGATTCTGGTTATGGGTGTAGTCCTCCACTCGCGTAATCTGGGTGGAGTGTTCTCCGAGGACGTGTCTCCAATCATACAGGAATAACAAATTTACTAGTAATAATATGATAGTCCTCCACTCGTATATGTGTGTGGAGTGTTACCGAGGGCAAAACAGTGTACAGATATTATGTTCAAATGTTTTAATGTCATGCTTTTAACTAATAAAATGTGGAAAGCCATTTGTGAAATATATGTAAAACATACTAGTTTAAAGACCTATTTCACAAATATATGTTACGTGATCTGTATATTCAATCTGTTATCAGTTGTAGTAATCAGTTATAAAAGCATAAGAATATGAAACACACGTTTGAAAACATGTTTTGAGTACAAGAATTCCCTTGTACTTTGCTTGTGTTCCCCCCTGAAAACAGTGAAAAACAGTGAAAAAGGGTAGGGGTATGAACTCACCGGACTCAGAAACGTGTCAGTTTTGAATGCTAGACGTTGGTTCGAGGTTTGATTACTCGCGATGTCCCTATGTAAAATGAAATAATGTCCATATATATATAATTAGGGATGCATTCACTAATCATATGGAACATTACACACCAATGAGGTTAAACACCTCAAAACGAGCGTTTTGAGTGACCCGGGTGACATCTTCGAACGTGTAATGGCACTAGGGACTTGGGACTTGAGTTTACTCCCCAAGAGTAAACATTTTAGAGAGTTTACAACTATGGAACACACACATACATGAGTTTACGGCCGTAAACTCATGTGGGTGTGGTTTTGATGGTTTAAGGGCTCAAATGGACATAGGGATTGCTAGAATGGATTATCTAAAATGCCTTGGAACATTTTGAATGAATTTATACCATTTAAAACATGAGTTTACGGCCACACTCATAGATTTTACGGCCGTAAACTCACCCTTGGCTAAGAATGGTTAATTTGAACTATTTAGGGCAATCACATGTGATGCAAACTAATTTTCTAAGCCTTGTTATGAATTTAGATTACCATTTTACACACTTATAGGAGTTTACGGCCTAGGAGGAGTTCTTTGGCCGTAAACTCACTTATGTAGGGTATATGTTGTGTTTAAGGTCTCTAAACCATTTTTAGATGAATCTAGGATTTACCACAAAGCCATTGGTTGAGTTTGAAAGCATTTTGACATGTTTAAGGGCACTAAATCTCCATTTAAGAGGAGTTTACGGCCCAAGAGTATGTCTTGGCCATAAACTCACTTTTATTACCCAAAAATCAAGTTTAAAGTGTTCCAAGTCTAGATTAGCAAGCCCAAAGGTCATATCTAAGTCCCAACTATGATTTGGAAGGGTTAATTGGCTCAAAAACCCTTTGAATATGAGTTTATGGCCCAAGAATGATCCTTGGCCGTAAACTCCTTCAAACCTCATAAAATTCATGTTATAATTGTTTAGAGTCCATATCTTGAAGTCCTTTGGCCATATCTAAAGTCCAAAAGAGTTTAGGAAGGAGTTTAAGGGATTAAAACCCATCAAGTTGGTGTTTACGGCCTAGGCATGCTCCTGGTCTGTAAACTCACATATGTTGTCCTATTTTGTGATTAAATGTCGAATTTGGAAGCCAAATATGCTATAGATTAAGGCTAGGAAGGTACCTTAGAGATTTGAAGCCTTAATTTTGAGTTTTGATCCCTTAAACTTGGATTAGGAGAGAGGTGGGTAGTGTTTAGTGGTAAATTGACCAAAGGCTTCAAATGGAGTCTTAAACACGTTTATATAGTGTTTAAGTTTCGGACACGGTGCAATTCTACCCGATACCGGTGTTAGACGAGGCTTTTGGTCGTACCCGATTAAGTTACCGTACCCGATATGGTAATTTCTAAAAATATTCCGATCACTAAAGTTGGGTGTTAAAATGATTTCTAAATGTATTAAGACACCCATTAAGTCATTTTAAATGTGTACTAAATAATGACTTAATTATACGGAAGATCAGAAATCGAATTTGGAATGACGATTGGTTGCGTGAATTGTACTACGAAAGAGTTACAATAAAATGATACGGAAATTTCGGGTTGTTACATTATCCCCCCGTTAAAGGGAATTTCGTCCCGAAATTCAAGTTTAGAACATAAGACAAGATACAAATCATGGATAAGAAAACAGTTGTGGATACTTCTGTTTCATTGAATCTTCCCGTTCCCAAGTGAATTCCGGTCCCCGCTTGGCATTCCAGCGAACCTTCACTAACGGGATGCGACTTTGTTTTGTATGTTTGACTTCTCGATCCATGATTTCGATCGGTTCCTCCACAAAGTTGAGGTTTTCATTGATCTTGATCTCGTCTAATGGAATTGTTAGGGTTTCATCGGATAGGCACTTTTTGAGATTTGAAACATGGAAGACAGAATGAATGTTACTGAGTTCGTGAGGAAAATGAAGTTTATAGGCAACTGGACCGATCCTGGAGAGGATCTCAAAGGGTCCAATGTACCTCGGATTAAGTTTCCCACGCTTACCAAAGTGTACAGTGCCTTTCCAGGGCGAGACTTTTAACAGGACACGGTCACCAACCTGGAATTCTAGTGGTTTCCGACGATTATCAGCGTAACTCTTTTGACGATCACGTGAGGCTTTCAGTCGGTTACGGATTTGAATGATCTTTTCTGTGGTTTCGCGGATGATTTCAGGACCAGTGAGAGCACTGTCGGGGACTCGACTCCTAGCTAACTGTGTATCCCCCACCTCGGCCAAGGATAGATGTGTATAGGGCTTCGAACGGAGCAGCCCTAATGCTGGTGTGGTAACTGTTGTTGTACGAGAACTCGATCAAGGATAGATGTGTATCCCACGACTTTCCAAAGTCAATGACACATGCCCGAAGCATGTCCTCCAGGGTTTGGATTGTTCTCTCACTCTGTCCATCGGTCTGAGGATGATATGTCGTGCTCATATCTAGTTTGGTTCCAAGGGCTTTCTGAAGGGATTGCCAGAATCTGGAGGTAAACCTACTATCTCGATCAGAGATAATGGATACAGGTACACCGTGTAGATTTTGTCAAACGATCGACAATTACCTAAATGGTATCATACCTAATAGAACACTTGGGTAGTTTGGTGATGAAGTCCATGGTAATCATCTCCCATTTCCACTCGGGAATCTTGGGTTGTTGGAGTAGACCTGAAGGCTTCAGATGTTCGACTTTGACTTTGGCGCAAGTCAGACACTTGCCCACGAATGTAGCTATCTCAGCTTTCATGTTTGGCCACCAGTACTGTTTCTTGAGATCTAGATACATCTTGTCCGAACCCGGGTGAACAGAGTATTTGGTTCTGTGTGCTTCCTCCATGACTATTTCCCTGAATCCTCCAGATTTGGGAATCCAGATTCGATTCATGAAACAGTGAACCCTGTCATCTCTGATCTCAAGTTTCTTTTCCATCCCTCTCAAGGTTTCATCTGACACGTTTTTGGGTTTGAGGGCTGTATACTGAGCTTCTCGGATTTACATGGGTAGATTGGAATGGATGGTCATCGTCTGGTTCCTCACTTTGTGGCTTGCACTATCCTTTCGACTAAGGGCATCTGCTACCACATTGGCCTTGCCGGGGTGGTAACGGATTTCACACTAATAATCACTAAGTAATTCTACCCATCGTCGTTGCCTCATGTTTAAGTCTTTCTGATTAAAGATATGTTGCAGACTCTTGTGATCAGTGAAGATTATGCATTTGGTTCCGTAGAGATAATGTCTCCAAATCTTCAATGCAAAGACTACGGCTCCTAGTTCCAAGTCATGCGTGGTATAATTGACCTCGTGTGCTTTCAACTGTCTTGAGGCATAGGCAATCACCTTTACTCTTTGCATAAGCACACAACCTAAACCTTGATTAGACGCATCGCAGTAGACAACGAAGTCCTCTGTCCCTTCAGGAAGAGATAGAACAGGCGCGATGCATAAGGCTTTCTTTGATGTTTTGAATGCGGTTTCTTGTTTATCACTCCAATAAAAGGGTACACATTTCTGTGTTAGAGTGGTTAAACGTTTGGTGATTTTGGAAAAGTTCTGAATGAATCGTCGATATTAGCCGGCGAGACCCAAGAATTGACGAATTTCTGTGGGTGTTTTCGGTGCCGACCAATTCTCTATCGCTTTAATCTTGGAAGGATCTACATGAATAGCCTCCTTGCTTACTACGTGACCGAGGAAAGTTACCTTCCGTATCCAGAATTCACATTTTGAAAATTTTGCGTATAGCTTTTCGGATCTAAGGGTTTCCAACACTAGCCTCAAGTGTTGCTTATGGTCTTCTTTGCTTTTGGAGTATACGAGGATGTCGTCAATGAACACGATAACGAATTTGTCTAAGAAGGGACGGCACACCCGGTTCATCAAGTCCATGAACACAGCCGGTGCATTGGTTAGACCAGAGGGCATCACTACGAACTCGTAGTGTCCATACCGAGTCCTAAAAGTTGTCTTGGGAACATCATGTTGGGTTATGAGCATTCTAACACTCCTAAGTGTACATGCAACCCTAAATACCTTGGATCTATGTTTTCTCTATTATACATGCAAATATGAACATCCAAGGTATTATCCTAATCTAGCATACAAAATAATGGATATAACAAGATAGAATACATACCACTTTGATAGTGCTTGTCTTCATGAAGCTTGAGTGCTTAGTGCCCCAAGTGTGACACCTCAAATGGTTCACACAACACCATAAGCACTTGGAATAACTTAGAGAGAAATTAGAACACTTCATGAAATTGTCTAGCCCTCATACACACACATAGTGTTAGTCACGATTTCTTGAGCCATGGGTTTCTTTTATATGGTGGCTATTAGGGTTACACCATGTAACTCATGACTTTACCCATTCCTTATGCTCCATGGATTTTAACCTCCATGGAGTATCCATGGGTCACCCCATGGACTTAGTCCAACATAAGGAATCTTGGATCACAAGCCCACATATATAAGAATGAATGATTTACACAATCAACCCATATATTTAATTAGTCTTCTTTTGATCACTTAATTAATTCTAGATTAATTCTTGATCAATACTAATTAAATAATCTCATTATTCTTATTATTGATATACTAGAACTTATAATATATTAATAACCGTAAGTGTCTTATTTCTCTCATTATAGTCTATCCAAGTGCATGATGCCATGCAACCCAAATGGACCATGTCGGGTCGGGTCAAGTCTTACCAATTATAGTTATGGACTTAGACATTAATCCAACACATCATTCTCCTGGACTCGTAACTGATGGTACCCTGACCGAAGGTCTATCTTAGAAAAGTAGTTGGCTCCCTAGAGTTGATCGAAGAGGTCGTCTATTCTTGGAAGAGGATATCAGTTCTTAACGGTTAACTTGTTCAGTTCACGATAATCGATACACATCCGAAAGGATCCATCTTTCTTTTTGACAAACAGAATCGGAGCTCCCCAGGGTGAGGAACTCGGTCTAATGAATCCTTTACTGAGAAACTCATTGATTTGACTGGATAACTCGACCTGTCGTTTGGGAGGAATTCCTGGAAGTTCTTCGTGAAACACATCGGGAAAGTTACAGACTTCGGGGATGCTCGTGAGGTCTCTAACTTCTTGTTTCTCGTTGATCACATGAGCTAAGAATGCAACACACTCCTTTCGAAGGAGCTTTCGAGCTTTGATGCAAGAAATGATATGAAGGTTGGAACTAGGTTTATCGCCATAGATTACGAGAGTTTGATTCGAAGGAAGATTGAGACGGATAGCTTTTTCGTAACAAAGAATGTCAGCATGATTGGGGCTCAACCAATCCATGCCAATGATAACATCAAAGCTCTTAATGGAAACGGGCATGAGATCTATAAGAAATGAGTGATCATTTAAGGTAAGCGTACAACCTATGAATACATCGTCAGCGCTTTCTTTCTCACCGTTAGCTATCTCGACGGTAAACGTTTCAGTTAGTGGTTGAGGATTTGGTTTTAGATTATGTTTGAATGCATGACTAACAAAACTCCTTTCAGCACCGGAATCGAAAAGAATACTAGCATATGAGTTGTCGAGAAGGAACGTACCTAAAACAACAGTGGGATCAGCAACTGATTCCTCCCGTCCCATGGTTAGAACCCTTCTAGTGTTATCGACAGTTAACTTCTTGGGACAGTTCCTTTTAAAGTGTCCAACTTCTCCACAGTTGTAGTAGGCTTGACTAACACCTGCTCCCGATGATTGATTGGCTGATTGGGTAGGAGTTCTGCAGTATTGAACTGTGTGCCCTTTCTTGCCACAGTCGGTGCAAGACAATTCTCGACAGGGACCAGGATGATGATGGTATTTACACTTGTCACACAGAGGGAGGTTACCAGCATATTTACTGGTAGGAGTTGAGGCTGTGGATCCCATGGCAGAAACAGCAGCAACAGGGGTAGTAGTAGCAGCATGGACTGCTACCGTCTGTTGTTTCTTGGATGATCCTTGAGAAGATTGACCCTTCTTCTTCTTCCAGAATTTCCTCTTTTCACCACTCCTTTGAGTCGGCTCAGAAGTGGTAGTGATTTCTTTAACATCGTCGCTGTGATCAATCAGAATTTGTGCTAAGGTCTTGGCACTATGGTAGGTATCCGGACGAGCAACCAAAACGTGACTCTTTGTTGGTTGAGATAACCCCCAAACGAACCTTTCGATCTTTTTGTTTTCAGGAGTGCGAGATCATCAAATCGGGAAGTATATGCAGCAATGTCGGAACCTTTCATCTTCAGGTTCCAGAGCTCATGCTCTAATTTCTGCATTTCACCACGGCGGCAGTACTCGGCAATGAGAAGTTCTTTCATGGCCTCCCAGCCCATGGCATTGGCTACGGGTAAGGTCAGAGATTTGACTCGGCCATTCCACCAAGTGAAGGCTTTATCAACGAAGGTACAGGCTGCGAACTTGACTTTATCGAACTCCGCACAAGCACAGATTTCAAAGATGAACTCTATTTTCTCGAACCATCGAGATAAGGAAATCACACCTCCAGCGCCATTAAAGGATGTTGGTTTTGTGTTCATGAAATCCTTGTAGGAACCCCCTCTTTGGTGTCCCTGGCTACTTTCAGGGATTTGAGATTGAGGACCACCACTTGAACCACTAGGGTTCATTTGTGACATAGCTGCTACCATTGCAGCTGTCATCATCGTCTGGAGTGATGCTAGGTCAAACTGGGGAGGAGGTGGCGGCGAAGAAGGATTGTTGTCGTTCTTTGAGCTAGGTCTCTTTCGGGGAGGCATCTTGATCTAATAAGATCAAGAAAGAGAGGATGGTAAGTCCTCTATATTGAATCGATAGACATGACAGTTATATGATTCGAGTAAGCGATAAAGCAGGAAAAAGTTATCGAACAGATAATTTATCGCTAAGAGTAATCACAGATAGCCACTCGAATAAGGATTACTACAGAGGATTTGGAATTGAGAAATACTCCCATAGTATTTCCTGAATTGTTTACGACAATGATTCGATGTTTGGGATATTAGGGTAAGTTTTAGGCATGCCGCATACCCCAGTCACTCCCAAGCACATGTTGGCCGTGTCTCGAATGAATATAGTTGGCCAGGCCATATTGACCGTAGACACGACTACATAACTGCCCAGGTTTAACCATAGTACCCAACACCCAATTACTTATGTTTTGTTCTACTTGTGGTTACGGATGACGACGGTTTGGTATACTTGTATACTTTTGAAAATACTTGTAGTTTGAAGATACTTTTAATTCAGAGCACTTAGGCCCTTTAGTGTTTATAGTTTTATACCATGTAAGGTTTGGTATAGTTCATTCACTATAAACAAGGGCTCTGATACCAATCTGTCGCACCCCGAAAATCGAAGGCGGAAAACATTTCCGGGGTTGACTACCACGTGAGTATCAAATCCAATGCACATAGTAAGTAAAGTATAACAACCATTACATTACATAATAAAAGTTTTACAGTTGTTTCAAAAGTAAAGTTTGTACAGTTGTGATACATAGTATATATAAACAAAATGAAACGGATCTTCATGTACTCCGTCTTCGAGCAAAAGGATCTTCGGGTACCTGTTCTAATGCTGACCTGAGAACACAAGCAGTTTGAAAATCAGCATAAAATTGGTGAGTTCATAAGCGGTTTTTGTTTGTGAAAATGTTTCGAGTTCCTTTCTGTTTCTGAAATGTTATGTATACCAAGAAAATCCCGTATTTTCTTAAAAGTTGGTTATTGTTTCACAAATGTAAAGTATGGTAAGTTTGTACACTGACAACATGTCTACTCATGTGAAAATGTATAGTTGGTTATCTGACTGGTTAAACTGTTCTATTTAATTATCATGTGTTACCAGGAAAGTCCCATACTTTCCTTATTGTATGTTACGAATTGTAAAAGATGTAATCGTGATTAGGTTCCATGTTTTTCCTCAGGAAAGTCCCGTACTTTCCTGATTGTTAGTTACAAAACGTGAAAGATGTAAAAGATGTATAAAGTGGTTCAATATTACTGTAAGTAAATCTCTGTTATCCTAATTGCGAGTTCCATAACCATACCATAGACTAAAACCTATGGCAATAAGTAGTCCACATGTGGCAATAAGTCGTCCACATACTTATGACTTTCGTCACCCTTGAACCATTTCGGTTCGACTGTAGCTAGCAGCCAGGTGTGGGGTAGTCAGCCCCGTATAGATCTATACACTCAAGTCACGCTCTCTAAATACCAGAGATTCTGGTTATGGGTGTAGTCCTCCACTCGCGTAATCTGGGTGGAGTGTTCTCCGAGGACGTGTCTCCAATCATACAGGAATAACAAATTTACTAGTAATAATATGATAGTCCTCCACTCGTATATGTGTGTGGAGTGTTACCGAGGGCAAAACAGTGTACAGATATTATGTTCAAATGTTTTAATGTCATGCTTTTAACTGATAAAATGTGGAAAGCCATTTGTGAAATATATGTAAAACATACTAGTTTAAAGACCTATTTCACAAATATATGTTACGTGATCTGTATGTTCAATCTGTTATCAGTTGTAGTAATCAGTTATAAAAGCATAAGAATATGAAACACACGTTTGAAAACATGTTTTGAGTACAAGAATTCCCTTGTACTTTGCTTGTGTTCCCCCCCTGAAAACAGTGAAAAACAGTGAAAAAGGGTAGGGGTATGAACTCACCGGACTCAGAAACGTGTCAGTTTTGAATGCTAGACGTTGGTTCGAGGTTTGATTACTCGCGATGTCCCTATGTAAAATGAAATAATGTCCATATATATATAATTAGGGATGCATTCACTAATCATATGGAACATTACACACCAATGAGGTTAAACACCTCAAAACGAGCGTTTTGAGTGACCCGGGTGACATCTTCGGACGTGTAATGGCACTAGGGACTTGGGACTTGAGTTTACTCCCCAAGAGTAAACATTTTAGAGAGTTTACAACTATGGAACACACACATACATGAGTTTACGGCCGTAAACTCATGTGGGTGTGGTTTTGATGGTTTAAGGGCTCAAATGGACATAGGGATTGCTAGAATGGATTATCTAAAATGCCTTGGAACATTTTGAATGAATTTATACCATTTAAAACATGAGTTTACGGCCACACTCATAGATTTTACGGCCGTAAACTCACCCTTGCCTAAGAATGGTTAATTTGAACTATTTAGGGCAATCACATGTGATGCAAACTAATTTTCTAAGCCTTGTTATGAATTTAGATTACCATTTTACACACTTATAGGAGTTTACGACCTAGGAGGAGTTCTTTGGCCGTAAACTCACTTATGTAGGGTATATGTTGTGTTTAAGGTCTCTAAACCATTTTTAGATGAATCTAGGATTTACCACAAAGCCATTGGTTGAGTTTGAAAGCATTTTGACATGTTTAAGGGCACTAAATCACCATTTAAGAGGAGTTTACGGCCCAAGAGTATGTCTTGGCCGTAAACTCACTTTTATTACCCAAAAATCAAGTTTAAAGTGTTCCAAGTCTAGATTAGCAAGCCCAAAGGTCATATCTAAGTCCCAACTATGATTTGGAAGGGTTAATTGGCTCAAAAACCCTTTGAATATGAGTTTACGGCCCAAGAATGATCCTTGGCCGTAAACTCCTTCAAACCTCATAAAATTCATGTTTTAATTGTTTAGAGTCCATATCTTGAAGTCCCTTGGCCATATCTAAAGTCCAAAAGGGTTTAGGAAGGAGTTTAAGGGCTTAAAACCCATCAAGTTGGTGTTTACGGCCTAGGCATGCTTCTGGGCCGTAAACTCACATATGTTGTCCTATTTTGTGATTAAATGTCGAATTTGGAAGACAAATATGCTAGAGATTAAGGCTAGGAAGGTACCTTAGAGATTTGAAGCCTTAATTTTGAGTTTTGATCCCTTAAACTTGGATTAGGAGAGAGGTGGGTAGTGTTTAGTGGTAAATTGAACAAAGGCTTCAAATGGAGTCTTAAACACATTTATATAGTGTTTAAGTTTCGGACACGGTGGAATTCTACCCGATACCGGTGTTAGACGAGGCTTTTGGTCGTACCCGATTGAGTTACCGTAACCCGATACGGTAATTTCTAAAAATATTCCGATCACTAAAGTTGGGTGTTAAAATGATTTCTAAATGTATTAAGACACCCATTAAGTCATTTTAAATGTGTACTAAATAATGAATTAATTATACGGAAGATCGGAAATCGAATTTGGAATGACGATTGGTTGCGCGAATTGTACTACGAAAGAGTTACAATAAAATGATACGAAAATTTCGGGTTGTTACAGTAATGTACTTAGTTGTCCATCAAATAAAAATGAGGTGGCACCACCAAAGTCAACCCTCATTTCATATATTCTTTGTTTTTTTTACTCATGGGCCGATAATTGCATTAAGAAGGAGAAGATGATTCATTTTTGCCTAAATCTTGATCCTTACTCGAAATCATGAGGCCCATATAGAATTTTTCGGCCCATTGGGCCTTAGGGTAGCTCACGACCCAAAAAGGCATAAAAGAATGGATTTATGGCTTACTAGGTTTAATTTGAATAGCTATGGCCCAATAAGGCCCATTGGGGTTAGAATAACTCATTCTAGGCCCAAATGGTCCAAAATGTTATGGATTTGTGAATTAGCTCCATTTAGAATCCAAATTGGGTTTCCAAGCCTAATATAGTTGAACTGGATTATTATTGGTCTATCAGGCCCAATAAGGATGTCCTAGTCCAATATGGACTTAAACCGGAAATCTTAGGGTTTTCAGACTCTTTGTTGTACATGAAAGGTGAATTTAAATGAGCAGTGAGTGATATTTACTTAGAGTATATGTTTTACAATAGTTGAATGGTTACACGAGAATAGAATTTCCTAACTAGAATGCTAATTGTGACACAACAAACCTGGGAGTAATCTAGACACAAGTTGTGGACTAGTAAGGCAAGCCAAACTTATACTGTAGGCTCAGGAACAATCCATACATGAGTTGTGGGCTAGAACACTAGTCAGACTCATGTTGTGGGATCGGGTGCAATCCAATGTGTTAGCTTTGGACCCAATATGCGTGTTGTTATATGTTTGTGTGGTAGCATTTTGTGGGAACACACTAAGTTTCGTGCTTAAAATTTTACTTTATTGTTTTAGGTACTTCAGATGATCGTGGCAAAGCGAAGCGATGATCATGCTCAAACAATGTTTTTGTAAAGAATTATTTTCTTGGGGTTTTTCTTGGAAAAATGTAAATTTTACTCTGACTTTTCGGAATATATATATATATATATATATATATATATATATATATATATATATATATATATATATATATATATATATATATATATATATATATATATAAAGTTGTGCATCTTTGTTTTGGTTGGATATAGTAACCGCTAGGTATCTTAAGGTATCCCATAGTTTGGTCATGGTATAGGTTGGGTATAATGTTTCTTAAAAGTTTGGCCAATGTAATGACTAGTTATCCATTGTTTACATGTAGGTAAGTTAGCTTAACAACTAGACATAATATTTTCCATAAAAGTTGGCAGAATATCTAGCAGGGATAATATTACCCTAATGTAGTATAGTGTTAATAAAAATTATGAAATCAGTAACAGTAAAATAACTTGGGAGGTAGGGACACAGAAACTTGACACATGGTGATTAGTTGTGTGGAGGTGTGAGGACCGGACTGTCGGAGCTTGCTATTTATAGCAAATTTTTTGGGGAGCATATCATGTATTATGCCGCGTATGATGTATGTGTGGCTCCAATGGTAAGCTACCAAGTTTCCTCTCCTCACCATGCCATGTCATTCGTATCCTGATGAATGTGGATGTCAGAATACGTGTTGTGTGTGACGCGTAGTGGTGCGTGCGCGACTAGAATTCAGTCTTTTAAATTCCGTAACTCCTTTGTACGTGTTCCATTTTTTATGATTCCTATATCTCTATGTAGGTCTTGACGTAGACTACAACTTTCTTTTTGCCTATGTTTTATTGTTATGATTTTATAAAAATCATAGCTATCTCGTATGGTTTCCATTTTAGGCATTCTATGCCTCAAAATTCATACTTTGATAAGTAGTACGGGTGCGTTTGGTATGGAGAAATATAATTAAAACAAAGAATGGAAATGCAGAGAAAAATATTTAAGTGGGAGAAAAAGAAATGATTTCATTGTTTGGTACAAAAAACAATTCACTAGAGAAAGAAATATATATATATGATAATCATTTTCCTTGTTTGGTTATAGTAAGCAAGGAAATAGAAATGATTTTTTTTAGCATGTTTGTCATTTTCAAACAATTTTCATTTACAATGATGACATTATAATTTACATATTAATTTATCACATTATGTAATTTTTATATTTGTATTCTTTTTATTTTCTCAACTATTTACTTTACGGATAATTATATATATGGCCTTTAACACTTCTACCAATCATATCATTTTTGTTCAATCTCAATAATGCTAAAATATATTAATGGTCTAAGGCAGGAACATCTATTAAGAATTTGTTTGATAAAAATGTTCATCTGAATACAATATCAACATAAAAAAGACATCCAAAAACTCATGAATATATTCAAAACATCAATTTGAAACTTTTTATTAAATATTCAAATATATGATGTTTGTTTCAACAACATTTAATTAAGTTTACAATTTTCAAAAGAATGACATTGACTGAACATCACCAAAGAAAATTCATCCACTCCGGAAACAACAATTATCTAAAAAAACAATATCTCGATGTTATTTCTTGTAAAACCTTATTTTGATATGTCATCTGCTAATCAAACCGGGCATAATCCAACAAAAGTTTAAGTTAGGCATCATAGAAGAATAATCCAACAAAAGTTAATTCATATGCTCACAATTCCCACAAATTTTCAAATGTTTTTATAAAAATATAAAGTTTTAGCCCAATAAACCAGATCACATAAATTGAGATTGAAAGAACAGAGAAAGAGAACAGATGCGTTGAATACCAAAACAATCATATTTTTCCATAATATGATCCAACTCATAAACTTATTGTTGCCCTGCTCTTGTAAACAAATAGGCTGGCTCACTGTACGCTGTGGAGAAAGTGTTGTAGTAATTTAATGCTTTCTTATATTGCATTTTTGTTGGTTTTTGAGACGTAACAACATTTCTGCATGTAGGTATGAGAAAGTTACATGTATTAAGATGTGGTTACCCATGTTGCTGTTTCAACAACTAATTTTATTCATCATTCTAATATATAGAATTGCTATGTGTAAAGTTGTACGGAACATCACCTTTTCATAATGAATATCAAGACGTGCCATAACCTTCAAAATATATCCAAAACATCGTTAATTCATTAACCATTAAATTTCTTGTTCCGTTTCTAGAATTAAAGTGGTAAGGATGACTTGTTCATCGATTATGTCTATCATTCTAGCTAACTTATTAGAATTATGCTCAAGAACCCATCTGCTATATAAAAGTTAAAACTCTTTAAAATAATAATATGGATGAAATATAGAGTAAAAATACACAGTTTATCTATTCCTTCAAGAGAAACACTAGTTTTAACATGGATGAGCGCTTGCTACGAAATCATTAAAATGTTACCAAATTAATGTATTAAAGTGATAAAACTAACTAAACTTTTATATCTCAGCTTCTTCCAGAACATGCAACAATTTTTATGAACTTGACATCCAGATTTTCTATTCCTTCAGCAAAATCTGCGATACATTTGCAAGGCTATGAAAGCTAACCTGAAAATAATATTAATAAAATGTAACATTCCTAAATGTTAACATGTTATTTTTGTTATATGTTCCCCATGAAATTCACCGAAACATATCTATGTCTCAGTTGGCAGGTTAGGAGCCCATTTGTGTTCTAAATCATGTATTTGTCGTGAGAGAGGTAACCCGAGTTCTTTTGTTAGTTCGTTTTGTGGTTTAACCAACTTACGTGTCCAATAACAATCTTGATTTTGAAACCCCTATAAAATGATTATTGGTTTCTTAAACCCCAGTACATTTGTTAGTTCCTGGAACGAAATCGACACATAATAGTTACATAGATAAAATACCTAAAATGGCCTTCATTAAGAACAGTGTAAAAAATTAATCAACAAAGAAAGTAACTTTGAATCGACGATATAGCAAAAAGAAACCTTCATTGCCTAGAATAAGTTTTGTATAGATTATGGGCAATTAGAATAAATGACCATTTTACTGTTTTACCCATAGGTCTCATCAGGTGGTAAAGCTAATCTTCATGGACCAATTACGCTGAATCTCCATACGTACCACAAACTTCACTCAAGAAACACATTCCATACATAATCCTATATTCCATTTAAAATCAATACTACATAAACACTCATTCCAATCCGACAGCACTACTACGCATGTATCCACACAGTTCTCTCGATCCATCATTGGGACATTCCTCCCCAACTGTCTGGTTACGAAGAAGGGGTCATTGGAAGTTATAGTTTATGTTAGTACATTTATTGTGTGAAAATGCATTGTTTTGTTATACATACATACATGCATACATTCAATCATTCATTGAGATCCCGAAGGAAATAAATATGTTGAAATTGAACATGAGCAACATGTTTCTCATTCATCGCTCTAGCGTTCCGGCGTACCGGCGCGACGAGTGTGTTATAATCATAAATGGTTATTGAGTGTTGTTTGTTCCTTTTTCCTCTACCACTTTAAGCATAACCAAAACTGCTACCACCACCACCACTACCACCACCTATACCACCAAACGGTCCAAACACTGTTAACTATACCACTACCACCACTACCACCACCTATACCACCAAACGGTCCAAACACTGTTAACTATACCACTACCACCATTACCACCACCTATACCACCAAACGGTCCAAACACTGTTAACTATACTACTACCACCACTACCACCACCTATACCAACAAACGGTCCAAACACTGTTAACTATACCACTGCTATGTGTTACACAATCACCTTAATCTGCCACCAACAACAACAATCATACATGATTATTCAATCCATAAACATGTATATATATATATATATATATATATATATAAATATATATAAAATCATTTATGACTAAGTATATATACGTTTAAACATGTATAACTATATATGTTTATAAATCTATGTCATATGATCATTTATGATTAAAAATTATCTTCTGTTACCGGTACGTTGGAACGTAAAAACGAGAAATGACAAATATGTAACTGATTTTGAATTTCAACATATATATATATATATATATATATATATATATATATATATATATATATATATATATATATATAGTATTATGAGACATTAATTGATATTTAATTTGAAAATTAGTAAATCTATATTTTTTAAATAGAAACATTTAACATTATCACTAGTACACAAATGACCTACTGACATACCATAAAAGTATAAGCATAGTCGTATAGTGACATTTTGTTCTTTCACTAAAAGTGTGATGGAAGGTGATATTCTTGTATGAGTGTTATTGTCGATTTAAAATTTAGTGTTCGTATGATATGTGAAAATGTGGTCATGTTTTAAAAGTGTGATTATTAGGTAGAGAATTTTGTTGCTAAACTTAATAATTTTATCCGATATTGTGTTATTAAACCTTTAGTGGACACAATTATTAGTAATTCTAGTATCTATATATCACCAACTTAGGATATTCATGTCGTTTCAGTGTGACATTTTAGTAAAAATTGTCACACAGTTTATAGTTTATCAAGACTATTGGGTATTCTTTGCATACTTGTCATCTCAAATGCATTTTACTAAACGGCCACATATAATTAATTTCATAAGTAGCGTTATAAGTAGCGTTTTGCTAATAATTAATCACAAAAAACTATCGTTTTTGGTGATTATTGTCTATCATATTGAGACACAATCTATTGAAACATGATCATAAGTATTATAAACATACACATTTGATTAAAATTACAGATTTAATATTAATTTACGACCAAATTTGTAATACTGATGTTATCATTCAGACATATAAAACGTTGTAACTGACTATTTTAAATCATTTTGAGGTAGAGAATCTATTACAAAATAAATGTAACTAATTTATAGTCACAATATTCGTTGTAAGTGTGACCAAAATGTAAATTATTACCACAAAAATTGGTTATTAGTATAACCTATTTTATTATTTAGACACTCAAACATTGTTGATTGTAACTATTGTTTGTACTATAATCATAGGAAGAAATTTAAATCGTAGCCATTAGTATTCTATCAACACAAACAATGTAGACGAGCATGACTATTGTCTCCCATATTGTCACATTATTTGCATATTAACAAGTCGTTATTTACTTTTCTGACACACAAATATAATATAAACATGACAATACATGAATTTTTAGTGACATAATTTTTGTATTTAGTGAAATGTGTTTTTTATTTGTCACATCATTTATTTTTACATTGTTGTTGTTTAAGTTATATTCATAAATACTTTAGAAAAATATGATTTTAGAACACTGGTAGATGTAAAATTAGTTTAGATCATGATTACTATTAATTGTTTAGTCACATTTCGAAAATGATGTAAAATGATTTTTGTATAATTTTTGAGACATTGAAAAACTATAAATATGGCCTGATATATATATATATATATATATATATATATATATATATATATATATATATATATATATATATATATATATATATATATATATATATATATATATATATATATATATTAAAGCTACATGATAATTTTGAGGTGTGATTATTGTTTAACATTCAGTGACAATAGTTCAATATTTATTGTCACTTTTTTTATATTGTAGATACATCAAAAGAGTATAAATGAAGGTAACCCACACCTAATAATATGAAAAGATATCTAAATTTAGAATTTGATATTATTAATAATTGAAATCAAAATACATACATTGATATTAGAGTAAACACTAATCGTCCATTGATATTAGAGAGAATATTTTGAGCTAACTTTGAGTGTTTCTTACATATTTTGAAGAGAAAAAGGAATCCAAGCCAAGGGCAGAGAATGAGATGTTAGATCCATGGTTGTTTCACCATAGAGCTTCTGGGAAAGGTATAAAGCTTGCACCTTTCTCATTTTATTGATAGATCTCATGATTTTCGAGTATAGGGCTTTTTCCATCTAATAAGAGGACCTTGAGTGTTTTGAGTTCATATAGAGGTTTGGACTTCATATTTGGACCATGTGAGCTCCATAGAGTCCAAAAGTCCCTGCTTTATTCAGCCATAATAATGCTCATGATTGAAAAAACCCATAGTAAAGTATGTTTTTGGCATTTCAATCCTTAAGTTCCATTCATGGACATAAAGCTGGTGGCTTTACCTGATAAACGAGCTTCAAGAGTGTAGATCTATAGTTTTGGAAGGTTTTCTGCCTTGGAATCGTCTAAATGAGAAAAGAGTCTAAATGGAGTCACCGAGTCGAGGATCTGACTCGACGAGTCGGTTAGGGTTTGTCTCGATGAGCAGGCCATGCTATAAGTTGGCAAGTTAGGGATTAACTCGACGAGCTGGACCTTCACGAAGACTTCTGAAGGACGAATTGACTTGACGAGTCACACGAGTGCAGTCGACAAGTCAGGTCAAACTTGGACTGTTGAATAGATTTTGACTTTTGCTGACTTTAGGGTTGGCCATCATGAGTATTAGGGAGCATGGAGGGGTAAAATGGTCTTTTACCCATTTCAAAAATTTGACAGAAGGAGACAACAACCTTGGTGTAATTGAGTACGAATAGAGTATTAATTAGAGATGGTTATCCTATGTATTAGGCGGAGACTAGTTTGAGATTTTTGAGCATGAGACTTGTACTTACTAGCTTACGAAGTGTTCTCACTATACATACCATGACTGGTATCCTTTTGTGACTGAGATGTCTTATGTGCTTATTTGTGTTACTGTGCTACTTTGCATGTTGTACTTGTGATTTTATGAATATTTTTGTGAAATTATTTTGTTAGGGTCGAAGGGTTCTCCCGATTGGTGGGACCGGAGGGCCTCCATTAGAACACATTGACCAGAGGGTTGTATGGAGTTAGTCTCAAGTGGATAATGTGATATATGTGGCATTTTGGAGAACTCACTTAGCTTTGTGCTTACCGTGTTATGTGTTATGTGTTTCAAGTACTTCTATAAATCACGGAAACGTTCCAGCCTGATTGTACACATATCATCAATTGAGTTATAATTTAGAGGATCCTCGAGTTTTTAAATATTAACAACTATTGATATGGGAATTGATGATTTGACATTGTGACATTTTTTGTATATTTATTAAGAAGAATGTGTTTTTAAATAAACAAAAATTGGTTAAAATTTTCACATTGTTATAAGTTGGTATCAGAGCCTTGGTTTGAGGGATTAGGATGCACATCATCGTGTGTTTGGAATCAAACTGAGGATTTGAGAGAAATTTTCAAAAGAAATGATTTTTCTAAAATAAGAAAGAGTTTTATGAAAAAAAAAAATAAATGAGCTGGAACAGTGTGTACAATCAACCAGAGCCCGAACGGTGATTTCCCATAATACCTTACTTTTGTGTTATGCAATACTTATAATATAGTTTACAATAATTGCATGCTAGAGGGTATGCTATGTATTTCATATTATAGGGCTAGAGTTGTCGTATTTATGATGCCTTAGCATAGGAAATGCTTTTGATAAGTGTTATCTGTTATTTTCTTCAGTATGTGCTTAGTTCTGAGTTAGGAGATCATCTAGGAAGAGATGCTTACACAAGTTTAATAGGGGTCTACTAAGAGAGTAGTATGTGATCTGTGAGATAAAGAGTATTTGTAAATTAGAATCCTAGGAGGAGGACTTGGGGTGACGAGAGACGGGGGGTGGAAGGTAGTATTGAGCCCGTACTACTGAAAGAACCTGGTCTGCAGGATTCTAGGTAAGAATCCTTAGGATAAGGAGCAAGTAGAGATGAGTAGTCGAGTGCGAGTATGCTCGAGCGAGTCTCTGATGATTTTGTGTTTTGTTTTTAGAGACATCATGGTAGATACACACCACACACCAGGGAGTATTGGAGTTAGCAATGATGAGATTCGTAGGATGATTCTTGATGAGGTGGTCGTGGCCATATGAGAGGATATTCCGGAGATGTTTGGATATATTAAGACCACTTACATCAAGACTTTTGACGAGCGATGCGCTGCAGTTTCTGAGGCGGCTGTTGCTGCAGACACCACATCTGTCGCTGCTACCAGGCCATAGGGGGTGACTCGTTGTTGTACCGGGAGTTCAATAACACGAAGCCACCAGAGTTTGATGGGACACAGGATAAGATTGCTACGATGAGATGGATTTTTTATATCGAGGGGTGTTTCTGCACTTGTTCATGCCCAAAGCATTTGAGGGTATGGTTCGTGTTGAACCAACTTTGCTTGGGAGTGAAGGACTGGTGGAAGTTTGTGACGACCAGTTTAACTCTTGCAGAGAACACTTCAGTGACTTGGGAGAGGTTCACTATGATGTTTTGAGATGAGTATGTTCCCCCGGTGGATAGGGAACTGTTAGACTAGGAGTTTCTGTCTCTCAAGTAGAAGACAGAGTCGGTGATTGAGATTACACAGATGTTTCACGAGAGCGCACTATTTTGCCCCAAGCATGTGTTGACAGAGAAGGTGCATATGAGCCAGTATTTTACCATTTTGAGGAAGAATATTCACGAGTTTGTGGTGAACTTGTCTTATCGAATATTTGATGAGATTCAGGAAAATTCCAAGAGGGGGAGATTGAGTTGGAGAATCAGCTTAGGGAGGATGTGGAGTCTCAGGGGTGAGATCGGAGGCCGACGCAGTCACTGTCGGCATCTAACTGGGCTAAGCTCGTTGATTTGAGGAGTGGGGGCAGAAGGGCCGTACTTGTGGAAAGTTCGGCAAGAGTCACAAGGGTTCGTGTTGTGCGGGGATTTACTACAAGTGTGGCAATGAGGGACATATGGCGAAGGATTATCCCAAGGGGTTTGCAGTTTGTTTCCACTGCAACCAGACCGGCCACCGGAAGGTCGAGTGCCACCAGCTTCATCAGACATCTACACCTACTAACTTATGTGCTACTGATAGTCGGCCAGTGAAGGCCGAGGTTTCGAGGACTACTGGTAGAGCTTTTCAGCTGACTGCGGAGGAGGTCTGCGTAGCACCTAAGGTCATGGCTGGTACGTATTTTTCCCATTTATCTAATTATTTTGAAATTTATTGTGTTTATTTTGTATTCTATTTAGCTACACTTATTGTGGGTTTTGTACCTACTTTAGTGCTATTCGAGTCGGATGCGAATGGATCCTTCGTGCCCTTAACTTTTAATCATCACATCAGCATCCAACGTGAGGCATTGAGTCAACCTTTGAGGGTTTCTATAGCTGATGAGCATACGATTTTCGCTACTAATGTTTATCGAGGGTGTGTATTGGATATTTTTGGTGTCAAGTTTCTGATAGATCTGTTATCGATTGTGATGGGGATGTCTATGTCATCGTGCACATGGATTGGTTGAGTTGTTTTGGAGCCTTGATCGATTGAGAGCCTCTGTTGTTGACTATACGAGACCCTAGTGGGGGAGTGCTGAAAATGTATGATGATGGTACTAGATCTGGGTCATCCTTCTGCTCTGCTGCTAGGGCGAGGCATAGTCTTCTACAGGGTTGTGTGGGTTTTCAAGAATATGTGTTGGATATGCGGGTTGCTACCGAGAAACCAAGTTCTTCGGCTGAAGTTCCGATAATGAGAGAGTTTCTGGATGTTTTTCCCGAGGAGTTACCGGGCATGCCTTGTGAGAGGCAAGTGGAGTTCCGGGTTGATTTGGTTCCGGGAGCGGTGCCTATCGCCAGGGCACCATATCACCTTGCACCGCCAGAGATGCAGGAGTTATCTTCACAACTCTAGGAGCTGCTGGGGAAGGGGTTTATCACACCAAGTAGCTCACCGTGGGGAGCGGTGATACTTTTTGTCAAGAAAAAGGATGGTTCACACTGGATGTGCATGGAGTACCGGGAGTTGAACAAGTTAACAACCAAGAACCGTTATACACTTCCAAGGATCGACGATTTGTTGGATTAGTTGTAGGGGGTGTCTTGATTTTCCAAGATCGATTTTAGGTTGGGATATCATCAGATGAGAGTCTATGAGGAGGATATCCAGAAGACGACCTTTAGGACTCGTTATGGACACTACGAGTTAGTGGTGATGCATTTTGGGCTCACCAGCGCACTAGCGACATTCATGGATCTTATGAACTTGGTGTGTAGGCCCATGTTGGATCAATCAATGATCTAGTTCATCGATGATATCTTGGTGTATTCAAGATCCAGAGAGCAGCATGAGGAGCATTTGAGAAAGATTCTTGGGATTTTGAGATCGGAGAGGCTGTATGCTAAATTCTCCAAGTGTGAATTCTGGTTACGAGAGGTCCAGTTCCTAGGACACCTCGTTAATCAAAATGGGATATTAGTCGACCCGGCAAATGTTGAGGTAGTTATGTGATGGGAGGTGCTAAGATCCCCATCCAAGATCAGGAATTTTCTAGGATTGATTGCCTACTACCAGAGATTTATTAAAGATTTATCCAAGATGGTTGTTCCCCTCACCAGTTTGACCCGGAAGGGTGTTGCTTTTGTTATGGGTCCCGAGCAGCAGGCATCATTTGAGACACTTCACCAAAGATTGTGTGAAGCCCCGGTGGTAGCCCTTCCTGAGGGGGTGGAGGACTTTGTGGTATATTGCCATGTGTCTATATCAGAGATGGGCACGATGCTGATGAAGATGGGCACGTGATAGCATAAGCGTCGGGACAACTGAAACCTCATGAGACAAGATATCCCACCTACGATCTAGAGTTGGGGGCGGTGGTGTTCGCCCTCATGATCTAACACCATTATCTGTACGGGGTTTGGTGCACCATATTTACAGACCACAAAAGCTTGATGTATCTCATGGATTAGCCCAACCTAAACATGAGATAGAGGAGATGGTTGGATGTGGTGAAAGACTATAGCTACGAGATCTGGTATCATGCGAGCAAGGGCAATGTGGTAGTCGAGACCATAAGCTATACAGCCGAGGATGCTCCGATCTGAGATATATGTATGAGGCTGATGGTGATGACACCATTCTTATATGCCATTCGAGAGGCCCAGGTGGAAGTCATGAAACCGGAGAACCGTAGGAGGGAGCGGGTAATTGGGCAGGTGTCTGAGTTTGTGACAGACAGTCGTGGGCTTATGACTTTCCGACGGTAGATTTGGATTCCCTATACAGGAAAATCTCGGTGTATACTGATGGATGAGGTGCATAGGTCAAGATTCTTGATCCATCTTAAGGTCACCAAGATGTATTTGGACCTGAAAAGGGATTACTGGTTGCCATGTATGAAGAGGGATGTGGCTTAGGTAGCTGAGAGATGCTTGACCTGCCGCCAAGTAAAGACATAGCACCAGCATCCGCATCGTCCATTACAGCCTCTAGAGATTCCCCAGTGGAAGTGGGAACATATTTCTATGGACTTTATCACCAAGTTTCCGAGGACTGTGCATAGAGTTACACGATTTGGGTGATTGTAGACCAGCTGACGAAGAGGGCCACTTCCTTGCAATCAGTGAGAGTTCTTCTACAAAGATATTACCTAAGATTTATGTGAGGGATGTGGTAGCTCGGCATGAAGTTATGACCTTAATTGTGTCATATCGTGACATGCGCTTTACTTCCATATTCTATAAGAAATTTCATGAGGAGTTGGGTACCCGGTTACAATTTAGTACCGTATACCATCCGCAGACGGACGAGCAGAGCGAACGGATGATTCAGACACTTGAGGACATGTTGCGTGCATGTGATATGCATTTCATAGGAAGTTGGGACACTTGTCTGCCTTTGGCTGAATTTTCATACAATAACAACTATCATTCGAGCATTGGTTTGCCTCCCTTTAAGCTTCTTTATAGGAGGAGATGTCAGACTCTTAGTTATTGGGGAGAGGTAGGGCAGCGAGTGATGGGTGGCACTGAGATAGTGTTGAAGATGACAAAGAAGATTCAACAGGTAAGATAGAGGTTATTGATGACCCAGAGTCCCCAAAAGAGTTATGCAGACAACCAACGAATTGAGCTAGAGTTCCAGGTCAGAGATTTTGTACTCTTGAAGGTATCACTTTGGAAAGGGGTGACCCGATTCAGGAAACAGGGCAAGCTGGGGCCCCGATATATTGGTCCTTTCAGAGTGACCGCCAGAATGGGTATGGTAGCTTACCGGCTAGAGCTACCTATAGGGTTGAGTCAGATCGATAATACCTTCCATGTATCTCAGCTGACAAAGTGTGTTGCCGATGAGATGATAGTGGTGCCACTAGAAGACCTTCATGTGGATACGAGCCTAAATTAAATTGAGAGTCTGATTGCGATTTTGGATCAAAAGGTGAAGGTTCTAAGGAACAAAGACGTTCCCCTGGTTCAGGTCTAGTGGCAACATCATAGAGGGTCCAAGTTTACTTAGGAGCCAAAGACCAAGATATGGGAGCAGTACCTTGAGTTATTTCCAGAGCATGACTTCGAGGGCGATGTCTTATTCTAGTGGGGGAGAATTGTAACATTCGGACTTCCAAGTATATTGTTTATGTATGTTTTTCGGAAGGACTATTGAGCGAGTCGACAAGTTGGTGCTACAACTTGTCGAGGAGGGTTGTGATATGTCATGCAAATTAATGATCTACTCGATAAGTATGAAGAGCCAACTCGCCAAATAGACGTTGTGAAGAGAAACCCTAAATCTCCGGGTTTGGGGCCTATTTAAGGACACTTATAGCCTCATTTGTGGGTCACCAGTTGTTACCTTCACTGAGAGTAAACCCTAATCATCCATTGAGCTTAGAGAGAGTATTTTGAGCTAACTTTGAATGTTTGGTGCATCCTTTGAAGAGAAGAATTAATCCAAGCCTAGGGAAGAGAAGGAGTTGTTAGATTCGTGGTTGTTTCATCTTAGAGCTTCTGAGAAATGTATAACTCTTGCACCTTTCTCATTTTATTCTGCAGATCTCATGATATTGGGAGTTTAGGGATTTTCCATCTAATACGAGGACCTTGAGTGTTTTGAGGTCATATAGAGGTTTTGAGTTCAAATCCTAGACCATGTGTGGTCCCTAGAGTCCAAAAGTCCCTGCTTTATTTAGCCATATTAATGCTCTTGAGTGAAAAACCCATAGTAAAGTATGTTTTTGGCATTTCAAGCCCTAGGTGCCATGCATGGACATAAAGCTTGTGGCTTTATGTGATAAACAGGATTCAAGAGTGTAGATATACAGTTTTGGAAGGTTTTCTGCATTGGAATCATCTGAATGAGAAAAGAATATGAATGGACTCGACGACTCGGGGAGCCGACTCAATAAGTCAGTTAGGGTTTGTCCTGATGAGCTGGCCATGACATAACTCGACGATTTAGGGGTTAACTCGATGAGGTTGACCTTCACGAAGACTTCTGATGGACGACTGGACTCGACGAGTCACACGAGTGCACTCGGCGAGTCAGGTCAAACCTTGACTGTTGACTAGAGTTTGACTTTTGTTGACTTTAGGGTTAACCATCACGAGTGTTAAGGATCATGGAGGGGTAAAATGGTATTTTACCTATTCCTAGAATTTGAGAGAAAGAGAGAACAACCTTGGTGTAATTGAGTACGAATAGAGTATTAATTAGAGATGGTTATCCTAAGTATTAGGCGGAGACTAGTTTGGGATTTTTGAGCACGAGACTTGTACTTACTAGCTTACGAGGTGAGTCTTCTCACTATACTTACCATGAGTGGTATCCTTGTGTGACTAAGATGTCTTATGTGCTTATTTGTGTTACTGTGCTACTTTGCTTGTTGTCCTTGTGATTTATGTTGATTGTTTTGAACTTGTTAAGTTAGGGCCTGAGGGTCCTCCTGAGTGGTGGGACTGGATGGTCTCCGTTGGAATACATTGGCCAGAGGGTCTTATTGAGTTAGCCTCGAGTGGCTAATGCGATATGTGTGGTATTTTTGGGGAACTCGCTAAGTTTGTGCTTACTGTGTTATGTTTTATATGTTTCAGGTACCTCTATAGATCACTGAACGATGTCGGTCTGATTTTACACACATCACCGTTTGAGTTATGATTCAAAGGATCCTGGAGTTTTGAAATATGAACAATTTTTGACATGGGAATTGATGATTTGACATTGTGACATTATGTGTATATTTATTGAGACAAATGTGTTTAAAAAAATTGGTTTGAATTTTCACGTTGTTCCATAATTGGCAACAATAATGTGTGATATTAGCATCAGAACAAATGACAAAAATGTATATTTAGCATGTGAAGAAACACTAACCTGGTGAAGAAGATTTTTTGAAGAAATTGTTGGTGTCTTAGGATTGATAGTGGAAATCTTAGACTCAACAACTCTTCTGATGGATTGTGTAATTGCCTAAAATAAAGATTTAAGTCATATATGGAAAATTAGGGTTTAATAGAAAAGAGAAAATAAAAGTAATGAAAAGTGTTAAGTAAAAATTTATTGGTCTTGCAGATTTCAGGGAAGATGATGGTGTATCGGGACTTGTAGTCGTAGACTTACTTTGAACTGGTTTGTTGATGGTTTTTGCAATTGCCTAAATAAGTTAATGTCCAAAATGAAAAATCAGAAATTATTACAAATAAGATAACAACGATTATCTTGTGAAGTGATGACATATTGGTGTTCAGGGTTCTGTTGGTTCTTTGGTTGTGATAGTATCAAGAGTTTCATTAGTTTCAACAACCTTTCCAGTTCAAATACCCTAGCAAATTTAACAAAAAGGGGCACAATACATAACAGATACAATTTACAGTAACATTGTCAATCGATGTTATTTTTAAGAAGGCTTACAAGTGTTTGAGGAAGATTTGGAAAGTATGCTCCTTTAGTAGTAAGATGAGTTAAACTGTCAAACATCCTTAAAATCATGAACCAAAAATTTCATTTTTGATTTAAGTAAAAACAGCATTCCCAAAATATTGTTCATAAAATCGAATAAAATAAGTATGTCAAACATTATAAAAATCATAGTATGTCCTGTAAACAGAATCCATATTGTGTGTGCGATGTAGTCAACCTAAGCTCTTCCCCTTGGAACCAGAAGTAACTTAAACATAAACTTAAAACCGTAAGCATAAAGCTTAGTAAGTTCCCCAAGATACCGGATACCATACATATCATATAACGGGCCTCACCCAATGAGATACTGGCCCCACCCACTCTCACATAACGGGCCCCACCCAGAATAACATGCATATTTAATCACACACAAGTCTCGCACAGACAACAAGTATACTAACACAACCAATCAAGGGTTGACTTTGGTGCCTTAGACCCACTAAACCCAGTGAGGAAACTCCCCTTGAATGTGGAATCACACTGAAATAAATCCTTTGTTGTTTGTCCTACAACTTCCCGAGCTATCCTTGAATGTTGAATCACACGGAAATAAACGTTTAGCAGCTGGTCCTACAACTCCCCGAGCTATCAGATGATAAATAAAAACAATTAACATTTGGGATCTAAATCATAAAAAAATATCTTCTTGGGGTAAAAATACCATTTTACCCATAACCTTGTTGGGTCCAAGACTAAAGCCCAAATTCACAACCTATGGGGACAAAAGTTAAATAATGCTTCACGGCCCAATTATGGCCTAATTTCCAATTTTACCCAATCCCTTCTCATGGGCCTTAGCCCAAAGTGTAAGAATGATCCTGGCCTAAAAATTCACAAAATCAGATGCCCCAACAAAATCTTAATCTTCTAAGCCCAAAACATGGCCCAATCCTAATACCCATACTCGAAATGCCACTTGACTAAGTATGTGGGGCGTACTCAACTTCTACAGTAAGGGTACTAGCTTGAAGGCTTGTACATTGTGCGTACAAGATTGTATGCCCAGTTTACTCTTCCATATTTTCCATCTTCTAGATATGGCTCTTAAGCCATTAGGATTTCGTTCCAGGATGCAAATTTTGCTGGATTACATTTCTAAGTTCATAACTATTTCTGGGATATCCTTGACCCGGTTGGCATGGTCCATTTGGGTTGCATGACATTGCAACACTTGGATAGACTAAATGAAAGAAAGGACACTTATGGTTTATTAATATTTTATATGTTCTAATATATTAATATTATAATTTAATAAGTATTGATCAAGAATTAATTTAGAATTAATTAGGTTATCAAAAAGAGACTAATTAAAAATATGGGGTTGATTGTGTAAATCATCCATTCTTGTATAATGGACTAATGATCCATGGTTTATTGAATTAGGCAAAAACCCATACGGTTCTCTATGGATAGTCCATGGGGGTTATGAACCCATGGATCATGGAATATGAAAAGCCACGCATATTAGGGTTTACATGGAGTAACCCTACATGTGGCACACTATATAAGAAGATCCATGGCTAGCAACATCTGCCAGTAAGTGTAGAACAAGAGGGATAGCTGATTTTGAGTGTTAGTGAACTTCTCTGAAAGTTGTTCCAAGGGTTTTGGTGTCGTGTGAAACATTTGAGGCGTCACGCTTGAGGTGTCAGGCTTACAACATTCTCAAGGAATCCAAGCAACAAGAAACGTATGTTCTCCTACTAGCTTTTATGTTTCAAAGTTCCCGATGCCATGCCAGTTAGGTTAAGAACCTTGGAAAATCAAAATTTTCATGCATATTAGTAAAACATAGATCCAAGGTTTCTAGGGTTGCATGTACACCTTAGGGGTGTTTGAATGCTCAAATCCCTACAGAGGTATCAGAGCCAAGGCTTGTTTTCTTGATACTTGACGCAAACTTGTTACGAAAATCGAAAAAAAAAAGCATTCTGCTGAGTGAACTCGCCGAGTCCAAGGGGGACTCGTCGAGTCCATGTGTTAAGTCATCCTACTCGTGAAGTAGGTTCATGCACTCCACGAGTATGAGGCCTTAAATGTAGATTTTCGAGTTTTGCTACTGGAAATAGACTAGAAACATTACCCTAAACTGTTTTGGTCTTATAAAACATGTTTTAGATGGTGTAATGACTATGCTAATACATTTACAATGGCTATTATATAAATTTCAAGTTTTGTATGTGTTTTTTTTTTTTATGATTCTTGATATTTTTGATATGAATGTTCATATACTTTTGAGTTTAATAGATCGTAGGAATTATTTGCAACTAGTTTGTTAGTTTAATTCTTGATCTTGATGTGTTTTAATGGAATCCATAATTTCTCCACAACTTATGGATTACCAGAAGTCATTCTCTTAAAGTCCATTAATAAACACATCGGTTACATAAAATGAAAACTCTCTCATTTTAATAAACTATTAATTCATAAGTTATGAAAGATGAAATTTTTTGAAAGTTTCAAAACTTGCCCTCAAGTAGAACATGTAAAGTCACTTTCAAAAACTTTAGTTCCAACCCTAGAATTTTAAAAGTTAAAATTCAACCATTAAACATTATAATATTATAAGTTAATAACACACACACACACACACACACACACACACACACACACACACATATATATATATATATATATATATATGTGTCTGTGTGTGTGTGTGTGTGTGTCTGTGTGTATGTATGTATGTATAAGAACAAGTCATTTTATCGTTAGTAGGCATCATTCACGAAGTCGGTCTATAAGGGGGAGTATATGGTTGTTGCCTACAAAATGGTAGCTTAATGTGTGTCCACTCTCACCCACCGCTTTCTTGATTGGTGGAGGGTCGTTAGCCGAAGTGGTAGTACAATGACTTTAATCCTCATTAAAAGTATGATGATTGTAAAGTAACTAAATATTTTATAAATTCCCAATCTTAGTTACTTTAGGAAAATGTGAGTATGGTGCTAACCCATGAAATTACACTTTTCACTTTGCTTATGCATTTAGTGGAGCGTGTGTGGTGAATCAGCACATTAACCTGGAATTAACAAGGTAGCCAAAGGGTGGCTTAAGGTTCATCATAGATCAGTGGAGTGCGTTTGGTTAACCGACACATCAGTTAGGTGATAAACATTAAGAGTACCAAGTAATTTTCATGGTGAATTCACACTTTGTTCTGTGATCCTCGACATCCCAGTCATAAAACTTGAAGAGAACACTCAAGATTGAAACATGCCATTGAAAAGTTCAATGAATCTCAACAGAACCTAGGAGTTTCAAAACAAATTAGAACCTAATAATACATTTCATATTTCATGGTGGAAATTGGTGAATCGTCATTCACGTACCTTCAAATGTTTTATAGTTTGTATTACAACATCCCTCTTCTAAGTTATAAAATATTGTGTTGGGTCCTAGCCTTAATATTACATTTGGGTGTCTTATTAAGGAATATCTTTATATCTAATCTACACTTGTCTTTCTTCTTTTCAGATGTCTTCCAACAATGCTGCTTATGGCTTAAATCCTACCAGCTCCTTCTCTCTCATGCACCTTTGTAGGAGAGTCATCTTCGATGGTTCCAAATTTATGGATTGGATCCAGAACATCGTTATGGTCACTCATTACAAGGAAACTTAATATTTCCTTGACAAGGAGCTTAAGGAACTTGATGAGTCATCTGCTACTCCTGAGGAGATAGCTGAATTCAAGACTCATGAGAGAGATGCAATGAATGTGGCATGTATCATGTTGGCCACGATGACACCCGAGGTCCAAAAGTCCTATGAGGACTATTACTCTTTTGAGATGCACCATGACTTGATGGACCACTACCATCAAAGTGCTCTTCAAGAGAGGTATGACATTATCTCCTTCATGATAACAACCTGGGTGAAGGATGGTGAACCCATCACGGGCCACTTATAGAAAATGCAAAGGTATGTGGACCGTTTGCTGAAACTAAATATTAACTTACCCGAGGAGTTGGCAATTGATATTATTTTTCACTCCTTACTTTCTTGTTATGATCAATTCCGAATGACATACAACATGAACAAGGAGGAAGTTACACTGAGCAAACTTCAAGGACTATTGAAGACCACTGAAAGTGGTCTCTAGGTTAAATCGGTTGCTACCACTCCTACTCCTACCGCGGACCCTATCTTGGCAATCTGGCAAGGCAAAGGAAAGAAGAGGAAGAGCCCCTAGAAAGGTACCAAGGGAAAGTCCATTGATGGATCCTCTTCAAGTGGAACCAAGAGAGGTTCTGTCACTCATTCTATGAATCCTAAAGAGGATGAATGCTTTTATTTCCATGAAAAGTCGCACTGGAAGCGAAACTGCCCAAAGTACTTGCACGATGTTAAGGATGGGAAAGTAAAACCCAACCATGCAGGTATTTACACTATATTTTCTAATAACTCACCTTATTCTAACTCTTGGGTCCTTGATATAGGTTGTGGTATTCACAAATGTTCTCATTTACAGGGACTAAGAAGAAGTGAGAATATGGAGCATGGGAAGATAAACTTAATCATGGGGAATAGGAAAGCTTCACCTATCACCAAGATTGGAGTTTATTCTTTGTCGCTAAGTAGTGGGTTAGTGTTAGATTTGAATAAATGTTGTTACTTTTCTGAAATGGTGAGAAATATTATTTCCTTTCATGGTTTGTATAAACAAGGGTTTACCCTTTTGTTTGATAATAAATGTGGTGGTATTAATGTTTTTTTTTAATAATGTTCTTTACTTTAAAGAATTAGCTTGTGATGGTGTATATGAAACTGTGTCGTTTGTTGATAACCTAGGAAATAATGTGTTGTGTATTGATTCTTCCACTAGCTGGGATAAAACATCATTATGGGATTGTCGTCTTGGACATGTAAGCAAGAAACACATAGGCCAACTCCAAAAGGATGGAGTCTTGGAGTCATTTGACCAAAACTCGGATGATACTTGTGAATCTTGTTCGCTTGGAAAAATAACAAAAGCACCGTTCAGTGGTTCTTGTGCTAGGGGTGAGGGTTAGTTGGATCTTATAAATACTGATGTGTGTCGACCCTTCAGAACTGCCACAAGGGAGGCTAACTGTTTCTATGTGACTTTTACTGATGATTATAGTAGATATGGATATGTATACTTAACCAAGCATAAGCCAGAAAACTTTGAAAAGTTCAAGGAGTTTAAACATGAAGTGGAGAATTAGTTGGGCAAGAACATTAATATGCTTCGATCTGATCGAGGTGGTGAGTATCTCAGTATAGAGCTCCTTGACTATCTTAAGGAATGTGGGATTGTCGCACAATTGACACCTCGCAGAACACCACAACATAATGGTGTGGCTGAGAGGCATAATCGAACATTTTTGGACATGGTTCATTCCATGATGAGTTGAGCTTCGCTACAAATCTCATTCTGGGGGTATGCCTTAGACACTGCCTTCCATATTCTTAATCTAGTCCCTACCAAAAAGCTCGCCAAAACACCTCATGAGATGTGGACTTAAAATGTTACCAATCTGAACCACATCAAGATTTGGGGTTGCGAGGTTTACATGAGGCACGAGACTCACGATAAGCTCGAACCTCAAAGTAAGAGGTGTATTTTCATCGGCTACCCATAGAAAACCATTGGTTACCTCTTTTATAGACTGAATGATAATGTTGCCTTTGTAGTAAGGTCTTTCGCGAGAGAGCGTTAATAATCCAATGAAGCAGTGTGAGGAAAATTGTCCATGAAGAAATTCAAGCGTAAAGTGGTGAAGGAACCTCAAATACTAACAAACAACCTAAGGAGGAAACTCCTGATGACTCGAATGACGAGTTTGTACCTCTGAGGCGTTCCACAAGAGTTAGGAATGACCTGAGCATTACTATGGTTTCCATATTACTGTGGAAGCTGATACAGTTATCAATGATAACACATTGGTAAGTTTTGATGAACCTAACAGATACACGGAAGCTAGGGCAGGCCTTAAGTCTGCTAAATGGAAAGAGGCTATGGACAACGAGATACAGTCGATGTATGAAAATCATGTTTGGAAATTGTTTAACAATGTACCAGGTCGTAAGACTGTCGGGTGCAAATGGATCTTCAAGAAGAAGACCGACATGGATGGTAATGTACATACTTATAAGGCGCGACTAGTTGCAAAGGGCTTCTCTCAAACTCTGGGAGTTTATTATGATGAGACCTTTTCACAGTAGCAAAGATTAAGTCTATTAGGGTTACGTTAGCCATTGCAGCATTTCATGATTATGAAATATGGAATATGGATGTCAAAACCACTTTCCTTAATGGAAAGTTGGATGAGGATGTTTACATGAGTCATCCAGACGGTTTTGTTAGTAAAAAGTACCCTAATAGAGTGTGTAAGCTTGAGAAATCCATCTACAAATTGAAAAAGGCACCTTGTAGATGGCATCTTTGTTTCAATGAGAAAGTCAAAGAGTTTGGTTTTTCGAGGAGCGAAGATGAACCGTGTGTATATGTGAAGGCTAATGCGAGTATAGTTAGCTTTTTGGTATTGATTGTGGATGACTTACTACTTACAGGAAATGAAATTCCAACTCAGAAAGAAGTGAAGTCCTGGCTTGGGAAGTGTTTCGCGATGAAAGACCTTGGAGAAGCTGCCTATATCCTAGGGATATGGATTTTGAGAGACAGGAGTAAGAGACTAATTGGACTTAGTCAGAGTACCTACTTGGATAAGGGGTTGAATAGGTTCAACATGCAATTCCGAGAAAGGAGAGTTACCTATCAAGAGTAACACCAGATTGAGTAACACTCAGAGCCCGAGTACAGACGCTAAGATAGCTAAGAAGAGTCGAGTACCGTATGGTTCCGTTATAGGCTCGATCATGTATGCTATGACTTGTACTCGTCCTGATATTGCCTTTGCGTTGAGCATGGTCAGAAGATATTAGGGGAACTGTAGCAAGGCTCACTGGACTGCAGTAAACAACATTCTCAAGTACTTGCAGAGGATTAAGGATTGGGTCCTTACCTTCGCTGGGAGTGATGACTTGAGAGTAGTAGGGTATAGTGATGCTAGCTTCCAGACTGATAAGGATAATTTCCGCTCTCAGTCAGGCTGTGTCTTTACCTTAAATGGATGAGCAAATACTTGGAAAAGTTCCAAGCAAGAGACAATGGCTGATTTAACTTGCAAATCAAAGTATATAATAGCAAGCGAAGCAACAAAGGAGGCTATATAACTAAAGAACATCATTGGAGACCTTGGAGTTATACCATCAATAAAGGAGCCAACGGAAATTTTCTAGGATAATGAAAGTGCAGTTGCCTTAGCTAAAGAACCATGGGATCTTGGGAGATCGAGACACATCGGTAGAAAATAACATTTTACCAGACATCGAAAAGAGGGACTCCTCATGGAAAAGAGGGTATTATCAAATGAGAACCCAACAGATCCCCTCACGAAGGGACTGGGTAGGGTTAAGCAACTTCAATATGCAAGGCACACAGGGCTAAAGGATAATATTAGTTTTAGTATTAGATAGCTTTTGAAATTTGTAAAGCTAATTGACATTTGATGATAAATAAAAGTTGTTTTTGTTTATAAGTAAAAATGTTGCTATCTTCTGTCAATCGTTTACTATCATTTCATTTTGCATGTTTTGACTTCCAGAACAATTAGGTTATGGTATATCATATTATTTAAATTCTCCACAGTCGGTTATAATCTGGAAGTATATATGAATCAAGATTGTCATCAGTTGGCTTATAGATGTCTAAGGTATTGGAAATAGCACGAGTTGCTACAACACTCATGAGTGCTCATAAGTCCTGAGTATTGGATTAAACCCACACTCACTTGTATCACTTCATGGAATTTATATCGAGTGATCGTGAGACGGTAATATCATATAATTCTTCAAACCTAGAGATATGAGTTGCTGACTATGAGTTGGTTATACATTGATTACATTAAAACGCATTGGTAACTCGATGTTATAAAATATGCCTTTGTGTATAATTCAACAAGTAGTAAAATAAGCATATCAGTCGAAGTTTATAAGTTCCTTCTACGATTAGAATCGATATCTGGGTCCCTCAATGATTTTGTTTTGAATTATGTACCGTGGCCGGTCATAACTAAATTGATGTGTTCGATTAAGTTCTATGTCAAACAAATTAGAAATCGGGAAACAAACAGTTGGACAACAAGTAAGAAAATGTTCCATGTATTTGTCCGGTTGATATCTAGAACACAGGATTATATGATAAGTTATCTTAAATGGTGTATCATCATCATCTCAGTTCTGTGAGACCTTGAAAGAGCTACAATTGTTGAACAGTTCCTGAAGTTATTCTTGAATTTATAGTTATTAGAGTTATCCAAGTGGAAGACTGTTGGATTAGGTGTCTATGTTCATAACTATTTATGGGATGTACTTGACCCGGGTGGCATGGTCCATTTGGGTTGCATGGCATTGCAACACTTGGATAGATTAAATGAGAGAAAGGACACTTAAGGTTTATTAATATATTATAAGTTCTAATATATTAATAATATTATTTAATTAGTATTGATCAAGAATTAATTTGGAATTAATTAGGTGATAAAAAAGAGACTAAATAAATATATGGGGTTGATTGTGTAAATCATGCGTTCTTTTATAGTGGGATAACGATCCATGGTTTATTTAATTGGGCTAAAACCCATAAGGTGCTCCATGGATAGTCCATGGAGATTTTTAACCCATGGATCATGGATTATGAAAAGCCATGCACATTAGGGTTTACATGGAGTAACCCTACATGTGGCACACTATATAAGAAGATCCATGGCTAGAAAAATTGGCCGCTAATTGAAGAACCAGAGGGCTAGCCGATTTTGAGTGTTAGTGATCTTCTCTCAAAGTTATTCCAAGGGTTATGGTGTAGTGTGAAACATTTGAGGGATCACACTTGAGGTGCTAGGCTCACAGGGTTCTCAAGGAATCCAAGCAACAAGAAAGGTATGTTCTCCTACTAGCTTTTATGTTTCAAAGCTCCACATGCCATTCTAGTTAGGTTAAGAACCTTGGAAAATCAAATTTGCACGTATCCTAGTAAAACATAGATCCAAGGTTTCTAGGGTTGTATGTACACCTTAGGAGTGTTAGAATGCTCAAAACCCTTCGGATTAGACCTCATTGAGCTACACCAACATGTAAAGTTCATAACTTTACGTCAATGCAAGGCTAAATGAAGTTATTATTCTCAAAAAGGGTTTAAAACATGACTTAATGCTTGCGTGAGATCCTTAACTCCATAAAGTTGGAACCATTATGCCAAAGGAGTCCATCGCAAACCTAGATCAGAAAAGAATAAGTCTTTGGACTTCCAAACACTAACATTCACCCACATAGTTAGGTAAAATGTAAGAATATAACCCACAATGGTATCTAAGCAACTAGCAATCAAGATAAGAACTTAATTCCTCAAAATCCTTGCAAAATGGACAGTGAATCTAGATCCAAGACTTCCTTTCTAAGCTTAGCAACTTCAGGATATTCTAAACCCTTCAAAATGCACAAAATAAACACTAAAGTCTCTTCAAGGGATCAAATGCTTAACAATGGAGGCTAGAACTCGATGTTGGGTTTTGGAGGCTTTAGAGGCTGGTAATGAGGCCATCCCTAGAGGATAAGTTGAAGTATATAGTGTGCAAGACTTTCATATGGGTTTCATTAAGCTCAAAAAGTGCTTAAAACATGACTTAATGTTTGCATGAGATCATTAACTCCCGTGCCGACACCCTTTAAAAATTTGCCCTTTTTGTCACACCCCGCTAAAGCGGAAACGCAACATATGACAGCGATAACGGTTTCATTGCAAAAGATAAAGATACATCACCATAGCAGTATTTAAAAGTTTACAACCCATAGCTTAAAAGAAACAAAGTACAAGTTTTTCCAAAACAACATTGTTCAAAATATAACTTCATAATAGCTTCAACACGATGCAACCTGCTCTATGATGATGAATCTTTACATCCTCTTACTAATTATTTCCTGAAAAAGCATCTAAAATGAGCATCAACTATGAAAATAGTTGGTGAGTTCACAAGTTTATAAAATCGAGCTTGAAATAAGGCTTTTCGTAAATACAGGTACATTGCTTTAATGATAAACGAGTTGATTGCTATTATTGAATACAAGTTTATTGCTATAACGAGAAAATAGTTGTATGTGTATGAGCAAACAATGAGTCTCAACCAAACCTATGACTGAAGCCCTATCGAGATGTATGCTTATCATTCCATAGATGAATATGGTATCATGCACTCCAGCAATAGGGCGAGTGAGGAGTTGTCAATTCCTAATAGCGCTATCCATAATGACCATTGGCTCAAAGAGTTAATGGTTAGAGATAAGGGAAGGGCCTTAGTACGATAAGTTCTCATGTTCCATGTTGCATAAACATACATAAAGAAACATAGGAATACAATAGCAATCATGTTTGATAATAAACAATTTAAATACATCATGCAAACAATAGTTTTCTGGATATGCTTTTCCACCCCAAAACATAAAAACTGAAAATAGGGGAGTGCGTGAATACTCACGATGTTTCGTGTAGGCACAAGCGGTACTTCGGGATGCACCAACGTCTTACTACCGGGATCCTACGACATCAAACAAACACACTAGTGAGTTTCCATGTCGATATCTAATGCTAATATACTAAACTCTACATATAGGGAAATGCCAATTTATGTTTTAGTATTGGATTTTATATCAATTGGTTACACTTTTTCTGAAATATTGAAATTTTACAAGTCGTGCGATTAATTACAACTTTGGAAGGTTAATTTTCCAAATTTTAAGTCTCTATAACAACATAAATTCACGAAAAATAACATTCAAGGGATAAAAATTCTCAAACTTTTTATTTAACTGTTATTACACAATACTAAGCTCGGAAAAATATAAAAATGGATTTCCAAGCTGTTTAATTATATTTTATGATTTATGAGCATTGATTCCAATAAAAATTGAAATAAATGGAAAACAGTTTCCAAAATTACCCAAACTTTTTATTTAATCGATATTATACATAACTAGGCTGGGAAAAATATAAAAGATATTTTTCAGTGGGTATTTCTATTTTTCCTTGTTTTATTCCCGTAAATAGTCATTAATTAAAGAAATAATATTAAACAGTTAAAATAAATCACCATAAATTTTTGTAACATTATCTACAATTTAAATAACCTGGGAAAAATAGCAAAAGTGGTTTTCATAATGTATAAACTGGTTTTGGGTATTTATGTGTATTTAAGTGTATTTTAGTGCAATTAACATTAGAAAATAAGAGAAAAATAGTTTACAGTAGAGAAAAATCCTCAAAATTTTTATGTAACCTCCCACTGTATAATATGATATCCTGGTAAATTTTCATGAATTTTGGATAAACAGAACTATTTTTCCCATTTTTAGACCATTATAATTACCAAAAACTGGGAAAAATAGTAAGACATGATGAAAAATCTTGAAATTATTTTCTGGAGTCACCATTCACATGTAAGGTATGTAAAAATTGTTAGATATATTTTTTACATTTTCTAAAGTGGTTTTGTGATTTATTATGCCCTAAACAAAAGAAAATCAGAAATCGTATTAAACAGTAACAAAAATTGATGAAATTTGGTGTGGGGTCATTATTCTCCATAAGGACCATCCGTGAATTTATGCAGGATTTATTGACCTTTGGAAGTATTTTATGTGATTTATGCCTTTGGTTTTAGCAATAATTTTAATAAATCAAGGAAATAATAAAAGCTCTTGAAATTTTCCAGATTATCGAATGCATGTGAGGGCTTTCAAAAGGAAAAATGTTAAAAATGTATTCAGAAGAGAAATGAGGTTAATGAATCTAAACAAATTAAGAAAGGTTGCATGCAATGATGCATGAAATGTAGATGTGGCTGAAGTTCATGAATTTGTGTAGCCCATTCAGTGACGTTTTAAGCCACGAAATTTCAGCCATCATTCGCTAGATATGTTACGTTTCTAAGGTATTTTTCCTCAGATTTATAGTTGGGTTTAAGGCCATTGATCATGCAAGACAAAAATAGTGATCTCAGAAAAAGAGCTGTATGCGCAACTATTTTGTAAAAATTTCCAAAAATCGGATATTTAATATTTTACAGTGAGACCAGTTGGGTTTGAAATTTAACTCGTGAAACTATCCAGTACAGAAAGAATATCATGATTTGGTTAATAAATGACCGAGTTATGGCCGTTCAAAGTCGAACAAAGTAATCTGACAGATTGCATGTTTGTTTTTGTGCATTATTAGTGTATTTTGACAAGAACATCATGGATGCCTTTTGTAAGGTCCGATTTCTAACACATGCATGGAGTGAATGAGCATCCAAAATGTACTAGAAATGGTTTAAATGCTTTTGGTCATGCAAGAACACAAAAGAAATGGAGAAGAAGATGAAATATTCAGTTTTGATGTCACATGATCATATGTGCATCTTTTTCACTCTTTGCATGGGTTTGATCCCGGATTTTCACCATCTCAAACACATGCATTGTGTTATGGTGAGAATCTACAAACCACAAGGGAAGAATAAAGATTTCTAGCCATGGAAAGGCATAGAATCCGAAAAGAAGAATCATGAAACTATGGAAGAAGATGATGTTGTTTACCTTGGTTATGATCTTGAGGGAAGTAAGAACACTTCAAAGTCTTCAAAATCTCGAAATTTGGCAGAGGAATGAGTGAAATTTCGTGAGTTATAGAGAGACAAAGGAGAAGAGTTTGTGTGAGAAGAGTGGAGTGTAAGAGAGTGAAGAGGGAAGAGGTAATGTGAGGGAGAAGTTCTAATGATTTAAGTTTTTGGGCAGATAGAGTGCATCGGGAGAGGAGATGGCTGGTTTTTGAGTAGGTTAGGCCTCCTCTCTCCTAATTCAAATTTTTATAAAATTATCTCCATTATTTTTATAAAAACACTAATTTTTATAAAAGTAATTATTAAGCAAAGTTGATTTATTTAAAAATCTTGTTTTTAACTAATAAATTATGATTAATACTTGATAATTTAATTTCTATTTCATTGATTATAATTCATAATTTGATTAATAAAAATTTGATATTAGGAAGTTTATAGCCAAATTTTATAAAGTTTTTAAGCTTTATAATTTATAAGTTTGGATTTTTGGCTCTTTAGGGTTTTTGGAATATTGTTTGATGTTCATCATCATAATGAAGTATAATTAGAATATTTTAATTTATTTTAGGGTTTTATACCCTTTTTCAATTATAACAAAGATTGAAAGCTTCATTCTAATTATAGCATTGGCATTTCCTATTGTGGTTAAGCAACTTACTAGAATTGTAAGTGTCAAGTATATTAGTCCTAGATCTTAGTTGGATCCTAGTTTATGCAAGAATTTTGACCTAATTTATACTACTAGGTCATGGCATGTTGTGCATGAATGGTTTTTATAAGGATGCATGAGTTCGAAAATGACCTGAATTGAGAGTTGTCACACTTTTCCTTGCTGAAACCTAAGCTAATGTATTTTTGCCCAGTTCAAAGTTTAGGTGTCCTTGTTTCATATGCTTTCTTGTTTCATGTGCTGACACCCTTTAAAATCTTCCATTTTCCATGTCGAAAACTAAGCTCATTGCATCCATGACCAATTTAAAATTTAGGTGTCCATCTTTTTATCTGCTTTTCATGTTCCATATAGTAGACACCAATTGATTAATTAATGTCCTAAGAAATTGACAAAATCCCAAAAGTTCAAGTAATAAAGGAATTTAGTAAAGTTACTAGTTTATCTGCCAATAGATTAACATTATCATCTATAAATTCTCCTTCTTTACTTTCATGTCCTCTACACTGCATAACCAACCTTAGGGGAATTTCTTCTTTTGAAATCACCTTCTTCTCAATAATTTTGTAAAAAATATTAATAATAATTAAATTATAAACAATATAAACCAGAACCTTTTTAACTACATTGATGTGAAGTTACTATAATCATATTATATAGCTAAACATAGAGCCTACTTACTTCTGTCATAGAGTCATATATCCTCCTCATCCCATCCGATGAGAATATGTTGACTTCTTTTCTACTTTGATAGTCCTTTGTGATACAACCTGAAAATAATGAAGTATTTCTTAAACCATTTTATAGTAAGCTAATGATATATAAATGATGAAGTTTTGGAAAAATATTGTAACATTAAACTCTTCAGATTGCATATATGACATAAATTTGTTCCAGTCATATTTTTCAGTAATTAGTTAATGATAACAAAAGGGGAGTTTTTTAAAACTTTTGGGATTGCCTAGATGTGGCTTGATGTAATATAGAAACTATTTCCTTCTAATGTTCCGTAGAAGTATACCAAGCCTATTCATCACAAACTGTTTTCGCATTTCATCAACAATAAAAAACCGCTAAAATGAGAAATAATCTGACCTCGACCGATGAGGCTTATTGCTAATCAGTTACGTAAATCGGGCTTGGTCAAATTTGGTCAAATGCGGTCCTAATCGGAGCTAATCGACACTAGTCGAAGTTAATTGGTCAAAAACGGTCAAAGAATATTCAAAAAATTTAGGGGCAAACATGGCAATCTAAAATAATTTTTCTAGGGTTAGTTCCCACTCCCACATTCCATCGTATTTAATTCACTGTGTTTTCTCTTTGGATATTTTGAAATACCGACTTCGTATTGACCTCGACGCCTCTTCGTTCACCGCATTGTCGACATTGTCGACTTCCTAGATTACCTTCAATGCCATACACTTCTACAGGATCCCTCCAACGCCAACCGTTTTTTATCAAGCATCTGATACATCAATCTCGTCTGAGTTAGTTAGTCGAACATGTCATACTTCCAAATCCGACTCATGTAAGTTTCATTTGACCTTTTTTTTTTTTACTTGTGAAGAACCCAAAGAATGTTACTGCTTATTAATTTGTTAGATAAAGTTGATTCCATGTATTCTTTTCATGTATTTAATTATTGTATGTGTAATCGATTTTACAAATTTACCAAGTCGGCTAGTCTTTTTTGGATTCTCCTCCTTTATTTCAGTCATTTCTTTTTCACTTAAGCTGTAAACATGGGTTAGAAGTGTTTATTAATTGTTCAACAAATCGAAGCTTAATTCTTGTCACAGATGTACATTGTTGGATTGAAGTATGTGTTGATGTCTTTTTCTCTAGTGTCGATTATTACTTGCTTGATAAGTATGTTCACCTTTATAAAAATAATCATAAAAATAGAAGTCTTTTCGTTCAACTTCATATGAAATTTTATTTAATTAGGACATTAACAGAAAAACTCTTAAGCCTAAGTTGTTTACCTGTTAAGCCTAATTTGTTACCAATTAATCTGTTACTATTAATTATTAAAGTATCATGTTGTTTACCTGTCAATTTGTTAAGCTATTAAGCTGTATTTTTGTTATGAAGTTGTTAAGCTATTAACCTGTCAAGCTGTTAAGCTATTAAGCTGTATTTTTGTTGTGAAGTTGTTAAGCTGTTAAGCTATTAATCTGTCACGCTGTTAAGCTATTAAACAATATTTTTGTTGTGAAGTTGTTAAGTTGTTAAGATATTAACCTGTCAAGTTGTTAGGCTGTTAAGTTGTTTACTAAGTTGTTCACTGTTTTGTTGTTAAGTTGTTAAGCTTTATTTTTTCTGTTAAGCTGTTATGTTGTTAATTTGTTTTTAACTTTTTATTGTGTTAATGTGATAGTTTTGATAGTAGGTAGCGATTAATAACATGTAATACTTCCACTACACCCTCTATTGGATCAACCCCCACCACCACTGGTGTATACAAACGTAATTCAGATGATGTTGGTTGGGAATATGGTTTTATCCCGGATAAAAGCAACATGGAGAGATTGTAATGTATCTTGTGTGGAAAACCATTTAGCGGGGGGATTTCTAGAATGAAACAACATATTGCTCATGTGACGGGTAATGTATCCTCATGTCCAAAGTCTACAAAAGATGATCAAATGAAATGTCAAAATTCTCTTAATGAAGGGAAGTTTAAAAAAAAAAACTAAACAAGTGCATAATGAAGGCTTAAGGGTGGAGGCGAGACAAGAGTTTCATGAAGCATAAAATTCTTTGGGATCAAAGGCACCCAATGTTATAGGCCCCATGGATAACTATGCAAACATAATAAACCAGAAGATGGTTTGAAGGAGAGAAAGGGAAAAATGTTGATCTTGACAATATTGTCCGAAAAGAAAGAATATTAACGGTCCATAAATTCATTAGTAGGTGGACATATGAGAGTGTGATTCCTTTTCATGCCTTTGAAAGGGATAGTTTCAAAATGATGTTGGAGGTTATTAGCCAATTTGGAACTGGGCTTCCATGTCCTACTAGATATGCTTTGAGTGACCAACTTCTAAAGTATGAGGTTGAAACAACCAAAAATTCGTTGAAAAAAAAACGAAAAGGAATGGAAAGAGGATGGATACTAGATTATGACCGATGCTTGGTCCCATCGAAAGAGAAGAAACATTATGAATTTATGTGTTAATTCAAATATGGGTACAGTTTTTTTATCTTCAAAAGAATGTTTCGGTGAAGCACATACAAGCCAACACATATATGAGTATGTGGAATCTTGTATTCAACAAGTTGGTCCTGAGAATATTGTTCAAGTTGTGATCGATAATGCCACGAATAACATGGGGGTGACGAAGTTGCTAAAAGAGAAAAGATCATCTATTTTTTGGACATCATGTGCGATACATACCATTAACCTTATGCTTTAAGGTATTTACATTATTTTGTTTATTTATTGTATTTATTATTTTATTTTTATTACTTTATTTAGTTTTACAATGTTTAATTTTATACTATAATTTGTTATTTGATCTTGTTTATTTTTTCAAGGTATCGGAGCACACCCAAGGTTTAAGAAAATCCTAGATCAAGCAAAGAAACTAATCATATTTATTTACGCTCACCACAAAACCTTGGCGATGATGAGAAGTTACACCAAGAAAAGAGAAATTATCTGACCGGGAGTCACAAGATTTGCTTCCGCCTTTCTCACATTACAAAGTTTGTCCGAAAAAAAGGAGCAAATAAGACATATGTTCTCTAGCAACGAATGGGAGGAATGTAAATTTTCCGATATGCCAAAAAGAATTGCCTCATATAAAATGGTGAAAAGTGTCCAATTTTGTTCCGGTGTGACACAATATTTAAAGGTGTTCTCCTTTTTGGTGAAAGTCCTTAAAACGGTTGATGCGGATTGGAAGCCTCAATGGGTTTTGTTTACGGGGATATTAAAATTGCAAAAGAAGAAATTATCAAATCTTTGGGTGGTAACGAGAAACATTACAAGCCTATTATAGATATTATAAACACAAAGATGAAAGGTTGGCTAGTTTAACTTTACATTTGACATCTTATATTTTGAATCCATATTATCATTATAATGATTCGCAACTCCAGTATGAACCTGATGTAATTGATACGGTTCTTGAGTTTTTTGATCCATTATTTTGTGGAGATTTAGATAACCAAAGTCAAGTAGTGACTATTGACTTTCCAAAGTACAAGAAAAAAGTTGATAGATTTGGTTGTGATCATGCGATCAAAAATTGTAAGGTGAACGATGTTGACTTTGATCTGGGTAATTCATTTTCCTTTTACTTATCTACTTATCTATTTTATAAAATTTTGATATGCATTAATTAATAATATGATTTTGTTTCAAAATAGTAGCCAGTTGGTGGGGACTATTTTGTGGGGAACTCCTCATTTGACAAAGGTTGCACTGAGGATTCTTTCTTTAACTAGTTTTTCATCGGGTTGTGAAAGGAATTGGAGCGCGTTTGAAGGGGTTAGTAATATAAAGCATTAAATTTAAATTTTATAAAATTATAATATTAAGCACGTTTAAACTCTTTGTTGTGTTTAAATTTATAGGTACATACAAGGAAACGAAATAGGCCGAAGAAAAGTAAATTGAACAATCTTGTTTATGTTCAATTCAATGCAAATTTAATGGAAAAAACAAAAAGAGAAAAGACAGAAACATGGAAGTGCTATTAGAAAATAATTCTCTCTCGGCTCAAGAATGGATTGTAGATTGTGATGGGTGTGATGTAGATAAAGTAGATCCTAAAACAGTTGATAAGGCTCTAGCAACCGATGTCAGTCAAGCACCCCGAGAAAGTCCAAGAACGTGGGAACTATTAGATAAGATTTCGAGTCCGAGAGTGAGAGTGAGGAGCAAGTGTTGGAAGAAGAAGATTAGGGTGTTTAGATAATGGAAGTATGCAGAGAAGATTAGAAGAAAATATGTGTTTAGTTTTGAGCTATTTACACTTATGGTGGACTTGTTGGATGATAACTGTGCGTGTTTGTTAAAACTTATTATTAAACTTTTATACTTATTTTGGAGGATAATTTATAGTGTTTGTTATTAATTATTATTAAACTTTTACACCTATTTACCTATATTCTTAGGATTAAAGTTAGATTTATAAAATTTTTAATATTTTTCTTAATAATTAATGGTCCCCGATTAATCCTCGTCTAGCCGATTAATCCCTAATCCCTAGTCCACCGACTAGCTAACGTATGGCGTTTTCTACAACCTTGCTCAAGATGGAATTGTAATGCAGAGAAATAATATACTATACCATGCAATGAATAATAGCTAAAAATATATTTACTGTAATGTCTTTCAATAGTTTCTCCTTCACTTTGGGAGTTACTTTCATCCAATAAAAACCACTTAATCCCACCTTCTCGTGGACAACGTCTCCCAAATAACTAACCAATAATGCATTATGATTCCCTGAAAACTTACGCAATTCATACTCAGTCTTTAGCTTTGGCAGTCACGCCATGCCCCTCTTCCTATTTGAGCTTGTAGGAACTAGGTTTTAGATTTCTTTTTTTCAAATTTGAATTAGTATTGTAGTCAATGTCGTTTCCTTCAGCATCTTCGGTGTCTAAATCATACACTTGCGATCCATCATCTTACTCAATTTTCATATCATAATTGGGCATATCCTCATGTTGTTCGTTGTTCACCTCTATGATTCTTCATTTGACATGAAACATAGGAAACAAGTTTGATTAGTGATATGCTAAATGAAAAAGTATGAGTAACTTATACTACAAAAAAATTTCACAAATGGATTTCATCGAACACTTGGTATGAAACAAGCACAGTGTTATGAAGAATGAAATTTTTTGTTTTTTTATGTATAATCCACCAATCAATACAATCAAGAACATTGAAATGATACACAAATAGTATACTTGCATTAGATTTGTGTAAAATGTGTGATGAATGTTTTTCAATTAATGAACAGTAGTACAAGTCAATTGGGATATAATCTAGAAAAAAACAATACAATGCTGGAAGAAATCATTATCCTTTAAATACTACATTATTAGTACACCATAAATTGAGGTTTATTACCAAATTTAATGAAATTTACCTGATCTAATGGATTAATCTTCATAGTTTTGACGGTAAGTGTCACACCCCAAAACCACGAACGGCGGAAACGTTCAGGGGTGGAGGACGTCATGTACAATATCACAACAGTGTATTATAATAAACAAGCAACAACATCATCCATTGCATTATAAGTAAAGTTTTAATACATGTGTGTTTCTTTCATTGTACTAAGACACCAAAAATATACAATCAAAATAAAAGACGAGACTTGTCTGCTCCGTCTTCTCAAAAACCTGGCCTCCGTACCTATCTACTGATGACCTGAGAATACAAGTTATTTTGAAAGCGAGTATCAGCTTTAAAGCTGGTGAATTCACAAGTATATAAGTCTCATTGCCTTGTTTGTTAAAATCTTTTATAAAGGCCATGTAAATCGTTAAATGAAAATGTTGATGTACGTATGATAAGCCTAGAAAAACCCTTATTTTCTATAAGTATGAACTGTAGTCTTCTACCAAGACCCGAATGTTTTGTAAGTAATATGATAGCTTTTCCTTTCTATTGACTGATACTAGAGTACTTAGTCTAGCTCCTCGTTTATGTGAAAAGATCACAAAATAAAGTAAATAGGAAAACTATAATCATGTAAGTGTGATCCATGGGTGACCAGGACTATCACGACATCGTCGAAGCAAAAGGGTGGAGGGGGGGGGGGGGTTAATCCTATAACAATGTTAACCTAATGATCATCCGAAGATTTTCATCTCATCCCCTGTTGCAACAGGAGATGGAGGAATGGTTATTTCCGTAACTGATTCCTAATATAAGTAATAACCGTAGGCATCCGTAGATGTTCATCACTCAGTGTTGCTAACAACTGGGTTCCGGAATGGTTAGTCCCGTATAGACATCCCATTGAACTGGGATAGGCAGGAAAATTTACACAGAAGGTACGAATAAATCTTCCTAATAACTCTAGGTACATGTATCCACGTAAGTGAGTACAGGATAATGTATCTAAGTAACAGTATTCATGTATGGTATTTGTGTATCATGTAAGTATATGTAAATGTACGCATGTATCATGTAATCAAATGTAAAGGTACTCATGTATCAGGTAATGTACTGGTATAGACTCATGAATGAACTGACTCTTGTGTGATTCCTTGTAATAGGAATTATGTTTGATATCTCCAAATTATCCCTATGATAGTTTGCTGGAAGGTAAGTGGTTGTTCAAGTAGGTTTATACACTCTTACCACTCAAGGGTGTGAGAAACTAAATGAAAACTGTAAACTATAACATCAATACATATATGAGAACATAAGTGTACATGCATAGTTTAGTTTAATAATGAAAAATGGTTTTATAAGACATATTATGGGTTTTGAAACAATAATTAACAATGACTTGATGTCATTTTTGATATACATTTCAAAGGTAAAACAATTGATAACAATGCGTTTTTAAGATTAAAAAACCATTTCATGCATCACATTTTGTAGTATGTGAAATCTCTTAAATGACAAACACAGTTATAAAATACATAACAATGATTTAATAACATGTTTGTTTCTACTTGTATTCCCCCCTTTAAAGCATTTAAAATCATTTAAAACATTGATTAGGGGTATGAACTCACCTATAGTTGGTGATTGGGATGAAATGAACAGTATCAGATTGCTAGGTGTCAAGCGAGAACTTTTGAACACACTATGATCCTAATGAACATATAATCACACATATATGCACACAATTAGACATAATTGACTAATTGATAATGTTTAAGACATCCTAGGCATATAAACACTTTATATAAGTATTTTAAGCCATAAGGATTGCATCTAAGCCATTATGGGACAGGGTACTTGTGTTTTAGGGTTACCAAAGGACCCCATATGAGAGTTTACTCTCTATAAACCATCACACATGGAGTTTACGGTTGTAAACTCTTGATTTTACGGCCGTAAACTCCCAAACATGTGTGTTTAGTGTGTTTTGAAGTCCCAAATGCTTTCTAGAATTGTTCTAACTTAGTGGCTAAGTCCTTGGAAGGGTTTAAGGTCTAGAAGTACTCCAATTAGGAGTTTACGGCCTCAAGGCTATTACCCTTAGAGTTTACGGTCGTAAACTCTAAGTATGGTGGGTTTTAGTTGCTTTCAAGCCTCTTGCACTTGTGGGATATGTTCTAGACAATTGTTTAAGGAAAATGAGAACCCTAGGCACACTTTGATGCCATCCTTTTGAGTTTACGGCCCAAGAACATTCTCTTGGCTGTAGACTCACTTTGATGAGTGATTTTTATGTATTTAGGTTCCTCATTTTTGTAGGAAACAATTCCATGAAGGGGTCTAGGGCTTTAGGTGTCATGAAACCTCACTTTTGTCCATTCTTATGGAGTTTACGGCCCAAGCTTCTCTTGGGCCATAAACTCACTTTGATTTGTGTCATTTGATGTGTTTAAGACCTTATTATACTTGGGGAATTAGCCTAGATAAAAGCCTTTAAGTCTTATAGTCCTTAAATCACCATTTTGAGCTTGGAATGGGAGTTTACGGCCTAAGCAATTCTTGGGCCGTGAACTCCCCAAACTTGGGTGATTTGTGGTTGTTTTCTTGTCCCTAACATGTATACATAAGCATCTAAGGCCTTATTATAACACAAGTATCGGTTTTGGCTTCGTTTCGGGAGTTTACCGCTCAAGAACACCACGAGGTGTAAACTCCTAGATTTCATGTTTTAGCCTTCTAAAACATGTTATAGACACGTATAAAGCTCTCTAACAATACTTTAAAGAGTTACTCAGAGAGAAAATGGCTTTTCTCTAGTCGGAAACGTGAATAATGAATGATTTTGGTTTAGAAATCTATTTATAGTCCTGAGATATTTTGGCAGAAAATATTTTTATTCCTGAAATGATTCCTAATAAATTAGAGTGTCGGAATAACAGTGTTGCACCAAACCCTAGTGCACCCACTCTCCTGATATTTCCTGAAGTGTAACCCTGAATTTCTCAAACTTACGCGAAAAGTCTGAAAATTAACTGTGACTGCTACAACTTCTATTGAAGTGATATAGTTTGTACAGAACAGAAATTTCGGGTTGTCACATCATCCCCCCGTTAGAAGGAATTTCGTCTCGAAAGTAGAATTTAAGCAAATAAGAAATTACAAATAACTAAGCGAAAAGGTGAGGGTATTTCAGTTTCATCTGATCCTCACGTTCCCAAGTGAATTCCGGTCCACGCTTTGCGTTCCAGCGCACCTTCACTATCGGGATACGGCTCTGTTTTGTTTGGTTGGCCTCTCGGTCTATGATCTTGATCTCGTCGAGTGGAATAACAAGAGTCTCGTCGGATAGACACTTTTTTCAAGTTCGAGACGTGGAAGGTAGGATGTACGTTACTGAGTTCTTGCGGTAGATTGAGTTTGTAAGCTATAGGGCCGATTCTCGCAAGAATCTCAAAAGGCCCTATGTATCTTGGATTTAGCTTCCCACGCTTTCCAAAGCGTATCAATCCCTTCCAGGGTGAGACCTTCAGTAGGACTCGGTCGCCCACCTGGAACTCCAAAGGTTTCCTACGCTTGTCAGCGTAGCTTTTCTGTCGGTCTCTAGAGGCTTTCAATCGTTCACGAATTTGAACGATCTTCTCTGTCGTTTCCCGAATGATTTCCGGACCCGTGAGAGTGCTTTCGGGAACTCATCCCTTAGCTAACTGGGTATCACCCACTTCAGCCCAGCACAGAGGGGACCTGCACTTTCGGCCATAGAGGGCCTTGAATGGAGCTGCCTTTATGCTCGTGTGATAACTGTTGTTGTAGGAAAATTTGACTAGGGGTAAATGAGTATCCCAAGCTTTTCCAAAGTCAATCACACAGGCACGCAACATATCTTCTAAGGTTTGGATAGTTCTCTCACTTTGCCCGTCGGTCTGTGGGTGGTAGGCTGTACTCATGTCCAGCCTAGTTCATAGGGAACTCTGTAATGACTGCCAGAACCTCGATGTGAATCTACTATCTCGGTCCAAGATGATAGATAAAGGAACGCCATGCAGCCTTACAATCTCCCTAATGTAAGTTCTGGTAAGTTTCTCCATCTTGTCTGTTTCTTTGATCGGTAGGAAGTGTGCAGACTTGGTCAGTCTATCGACGATGACCCATATGGAATCAAGTCCACCCGTCGTCTTGAGCATCTGGGTTATGAAGTCCATAGTGATCCGCTCCCACTTCCATTCTGGTATTTCCGGTTGTTGTAGAAGACCGGAGGGTTTCTGGTATTCGACCTTGACCTTTGCGCAAGTAAGGCATTTACTCACGAAGGTAGCAATATCTGCTTTCATGTTAGGCCACCAGTATAGCTTTTTAAGATCCAGATACATCTTATCCGAACCCGGGTGGACGGAATAACGAGTGTTGTGAGCTTCGGTTATGACCAAGTCTCTGAAGCCACCGTGTTTCAGTGTCCAGATCCGATCCATGAAGTATAAGGCTCCGCCACCCTTGACTTCCAAGTTCTTATCCATCCCTCTAAGGGATTCACCAGCCACATTTTCAGGTTTCAAAGCGTCGAGCTGAGCCTCCTTAATTTGCATGGACAAGTGTGAATGGATAGTTAGAGTTAAAGATTTGACTCTACGACCAGTATATTCTTTCCGACTTAAGGCGTCGGCTACTACATTGGCTTTACCCGGATGATACCGAATTTCACATTTGTAATCGCTGAGTAGCTCAACCCACCGTCGTTGTCTCATGTTGAGCTCTTTTTGGTCGAAAATGTGTTGTAGACTCTTATGGTCCGTAAAGATCGTGCTTTTGGTACCACATAGGTAATGTTGCCAGATCTTCAGAGCAAACACAACTGCTCCTAGTTCAAGATCGTGGGTTGTGTAATTAACCTCATGTGTCTTCAGCTGTCTCGAGGCATAGGCGATGACTTTACCTCGCTGCATCAGAACACATCCGTGTCCTTGGTTGGATGCATCGCAATAGATAATGAAGTCTTCTATCCCTTCGGGGAGGGATAGTATCGGGGCGGTGCACAAGGCTCGTTTGAGCGTTTGCAAAGCTCTTTCCTGTTTCTCTTCCCAGTCAAAGGCCACGCCTTTCTGGGTCAGGGTTGTAAGTGGTTTTGCTATGCTGGAGAAGTTCTGAATGAACCTGCGATAGTAGCCAGCTAGACCTAGAAATTGACAAATTTCGGTAGGTGTCTTTAGTCCTGACCAGTTCTCAATGGCCTTGATCTTGGAGGGGTCCACGTGTATACCTTCTTCACTAACCACATGGCCCAAAAATTCGACTCGTCGAATCCAAAATTCGCACTTCGAGAACTTCGCGTAGAGCTTCTCCGCTCGCAGTGTTTCTAAGATTTTACGGAGATGTTGACTATGTTCCTCCTTACTTCGAGAGTAGATGAGTATGTCATCAATGAACACGATGACGAACTGATCTAAGTAAGGATGACACACCCTATTCATCAGATCCATGAATACAGCGGGTGCGTTAGTTAATCCGAATGGCATCACTACAAACTCGTAGTGCCCATAACGAGTTCGGAAGGCTGTTTTGGGAACATCCTCCTATAACACTCGTAGTTGGCGATATCCGGATCGCAAATCAATCTTTGAGAAGTAGTTGGCTCCTTGAAGTTGATCAAACAAATCGTCAAATGCAGGGTAAGGGATAACGATTTTAATGGTAAGTTTGTTGAGTTCTCTATAGTCGATGCACATGCGAAACGATCCATCTTTCTTCTTGACGAACAAGACCGATGCTCCCCATGGTGAGAAACTTGGTTGAATGAATCCCTTCTTAAGAAGTTCTTTAAGTTGACTGGAATGTTCTTGCATCTCGGCCGATGCCAAACGATAAGGAGATTTGGCTACTGGGGTAGCTCCTGGCACTAAGTTGATTCTGAACTCGACTTGGTGTTGCGGTGGTAAACCGGAAAGTTTTTCTGGGAATATGTCGGGAAAGTCGCGTACTTCTAGGATTTTCTGGATGTCCTTTAGTCCTTGACTAGTATCGACGACGTGTGCTAGGAATGCATGATATTCCTTTCGCAAGCACTTTTGGGCTTGAATGCATGAAATGATACGAAGGCTCGTACTAGGTTTGTCGTCGTAGATAGTTAAGGTTTCGTTGTTAGGAAAGTTAAGATGAACTGCATTTTCAAAGCACAAGATATCGGCACGAAGAAGACTCAACCAATCCATACCGATGATAACGTCGAAACCTTTAATTGTGATTGGCATGAGATCTATCTTGAATGTATGGCCATCTAAAGCTAAGGTACAATCTACTTATATGCAGTTTGTACTCTCTGTTTTCCCGTTAGCCATTTCTACCGTGAATGAATTATCTAATGCACATGGTTTTTGTTTAAGCAGGTGTGCAAATTTGTGACTTACAAAACTTTTCTCGGCTCCACTATCGAAAAGTATGCAAGCATATGAGTTATCGAGGAGGAACGTACCAGTAACTATCGTAGGATCAGCTACTGCTTCCTCGTGACCTACGTTTATAACTCTTCCCCCTCCTCCAGTCGTCCCTGCTTTAGGATAGTTCCTCTTGTAATGGCCCACCTCTCCACATCCGTAGCAAGCTTGGCCCGTACCGGTGTTAGGAACCTGGGCGGCTTGAGCTGTTGGAGCCTTGCAGTAACGGACGGTGTGTCCCTTCCTGTTGTAGTTGGAGCAGAACATCTCCTTACAAGGTCCATGGTGGTGGAAGTTGCACTTGGTGCACTTCGGAAGGGTTCCAGCATAAGTTTTTGATGGTAAGGGGTTCGCAGGGGCAACAAGAGTCACTGTGGCAGCATTGATCGCCACAAGTTGTTGCTTATTGGAGGATCCTTGCGGAGCTCCTCTTTTCCTCTTATTCCACCCCTTCTTTCCCTGATCGGTGTTGGGCTTTTGTAGTACAGGAGTAGGGTTTGTTATGTTATGAGGTTTCCGGTGATAAATGAGGGATTATGCTAGTTCCTTGGCACTATCACAAGTAATAGGCCTGGAAGCTATAACACTCGACTGGATCTGGGGCGATGGCCCCTAGATATATCTTTCTATCTTTTTGCTCTGGGAAGCAACCATGTCGGGGCATAAGTTTGCCAGATCACAGAACCTATTCGTGTAGGTTCTTATGTCAGATTCAACCATTTGCAGGTTCCAGAGTTCCTGCTCGAGTTTTTATACTTCTCCCCGAGGACAATACTCTCTCATCAGCATGTCCTTCAAGTGTTCCTAGTTGATGGAATACGCCACCACTAGAGTTAGGGATTTAACATGGCCGTTCCACCATGTTAGTGCTCTATCGGAGAAGGTACAAGCTGCGAACTTGACCTTGTTGTTTTCCTGGCAAGCGCAGATTTCAAAGACAGATTCCATCTTTTCGATCCACTGCCTTAACACCATAAACCCACCAGTACCATTGAAGTTGCGGGGTTTGGCATTGGTGAAGTCCTTGTTGGTGCATTCCCGAGGGTGTACATGGCTTTCGCCGTGGTTCGAGGGAGGTGCACCTGTTCCCGATCCACTAGGGACAGGAGTGTTGATTGCTGACACAGCAGCTGCAACTGCTGCTGCGAAAGCTGCCTGGACACGTTGGCATCAAAGGGGTTAGGTGGTAGAGGAGGTTGAGTTTGTGGTTGTGGTGGTGGAGGAGGCGGTGGTATCGGTGCTTCGTTGATTGGATTACGCCTTGTACTTCTGCGTGGCGGCATCTTTAGCTATACGTTTAAAAGATGACGACATGGATAAGAATAAATGATTTATGAATGTGCCCCATGGACTAACTCCCCATAGTCGAATAGCAGAATGAATAGAATAACTAGGTGAAAGTGACAACATTTGGATAATAATTTCCATATGATTAGATATCTGTCAATAATACTGGAATTACAGATGTAATAAGTTCGGGAAAAATGGCCTAAAAGTAGGCCTTACACCAACCAAGATGGAAAATTTTGACAGAATAAGACTAGATCAAGACCTAACAGGTCTAAGATTTATACAGATAGGAAATTAGATTAAAGTTTTACATAAACTAGGTTATATCCAAAAGATGAGTCGACGAGCTTCTATCGGCGACGAGAGCTGCTTGCATGAGTCCTCGATCCCAACAGTAGATGTTCAATGTCCCTTATACGCCTATCCGACCTTGCTTGTTGAGCTCGAAGTTCTCTAACTTCTGCTCGGGTTTCAGCAAGTTCCCTTTGCAGATTTGCATTGCGGACCAGAGTCCTTTCATGAACAGACTCTAGTTGGCAAATGTGGACAGTGTTAACACCAGAGTTGGCGTCAACTTCCGAAACTTGATTTATAGTCACTTGAGCCATGATCGTGTTTCGAGAAATCCTACGCACCATGATTGGTAGTACTCTATCAGCAGAACCTCCTTCAGTGAGGTTGTAGAAACTTCGGTCTCCATTGTAGGGAATGGGTTGACCTTGTTCCTGACTCCATTCAGTCAAGTTAATGGCCCACAAGGGTGTGGGTCCTTGAAACACAGGGCGAGGGTTCAGGTTTGGGTTTTGAGCAGCTAGGGGTAGGTTGTTGACTTCTGGCTCCGAGTCCGAACTATCGGAAAAGCCCTCAGCCTGGTGATCATCCAAAGGAATTGGGTGATCATCTTCTGGTTCTGCCTCTAGCCAACCAGCATTGCCGGGGTTTGGGAAGTACGGATCACCATGGTGAAATCCAGCCATCTTAATCTACGCGAGAAAAGGGATATAAGAAATAGCTTAAATAGACGAACTAACTAAGATAATTACAGTAAGATCAAATACCCATATGGTATTTCTTTATGGTTGTGTTGGTAAGTTTTTAGACTTGTTGCCACATCACAACCATTCTTGGGCATATGCTAATCACTCCTTGGACCAGCATAGTTGATCAGCCTATGCCATTCCCAAGACTGACTATATATCCCTAGGCTCACTTGTGATGTTCAACAATCGTAATACTTTTGTTCTTGTCATTGTGACACTGGTTTTAGTATGAATGCAGGCACGTATACTTTGTTAAATATTTTATTATTTAAAAGTATAACTCTTCGACAGAGTGTTTTAATCCCATGTATTTATAGTTAGTATATCTTTTATGGGTTGATATACTTAATTCACTATAAACAATGCTCTGATACCAATCTGTCACACCCCAAAACCACGAACGGCGGAAACGTTCAGGGGTGGAGGACGTCATGTACAGTATCATAACAGTGTAATATAATAAACAAGCAACAACATCATCCATTGCATTATAAGTAAAGTTTTAATACATGTGTGTTTCTTTCATTGTAGTAAGACACCAAAAATATACAATCAAAATAAAAGACGAGACTTGTCTGCTCCGTCTTCTCAAAGACCTGGCCTCCGTACCTGTCTATTGATGACCTGAGAATACAAGTTATTTTGAAAGCGAGTATCAGCTTTAAAGCTGGTGAATTCATAAGTGTATAAGTGTCGTTGCCTTGTTTGTTAAAATCTGTTATAAAGGCCATGTAAATCATTAAATGAAAATGTTGATGTAAGTATGAAAAGCCTAGAAAAACCCTTATTTTCTATAAGTATGAACTGTAGTCTTCTACCAAGACCCGAATGTTTTGTAAGTAATATGATAGCTTTTCCTTTCTATTGACTAGTACTAGAGTACTTAGTCTAGCTCCTCGTTTATGTGAAAAGATCACAAAATAAAGTAAATAGGAAAACTATAATCATGTAAGTGTTATCCCTGGGTGACCAGGACTATCACGACATCGCCGAAGCGAAAGGTATACCCGATGAACATCCGAAGATTGCCCACTCACCCTCTGTAGCGGCAGCAGGGTGGAGGGGGGGTTAATCCCATAACAACGTTAACCTAATGATCATCCGAAGATTTTCATCTCATCCCCTGTTGCAACAGGAGATGGAGGAATGGTTAGTTCCGTAACTGATTCCTAATATAAGTGTTGAAGATTAATGTGTTGCGTCTTGGGCCCTTTTGTTTTACAGCTGGATTGGGCTTGTCAATCCGTGTTTATCTAGATTAGCCTCCTTTTTCTTAGATAAACTGTTAGGGTTTTAATATAAATATATGCATGCATGTATGCGTATAATGCAGCTGTCGTCATTCTCATTGATTATTGTAAACCCTAAAATCCTCTACAGTTGATTTTCTTTATCGAGCTCTTCTGAGGATTGTTTATTAATCATTCGACACCTTTTGATCCATTTGCTTGTTCTTATTGCTTATCTGGTTATTTCTCTACCTGTTTCATAGATCTAATCGATCTTCAAGTTTCTTTTTAAACTTATCAATTGGTATCAGAGCAGGAGGCTGTGTAATCGATACACTTCTTTTCTGTGAAAAAGCTTCGATTAGGGTTATTCTGCATTCATTGATATTTATTGAGCCGTCATCTCATAATTGACGTATCTCAATATTTATTGTTTTTGCCCTAATTTGATATATTACAAGTCTGGTCTTTGAACAGGTTATTCGATCAATTATGGACGAGTCGCAATACAATCCCATCAATATTTCAAACAGCATTGGATCAACAATGAAGATTCCCATCCTGTACACCCATGACTATGAAGTCTGGGTGAATCACTTTGAAGATTATATCATAGGATCTGAGGATAATGGATACCTCATCTGGGAAGCAATCATCTCTGGACCTTTTTCTCATTCAGCAACTTCGAGGATTATTAAAACTCAAAAGGAGTATAACGATCTTCTGAAAGATGTTAAAGATGTAGCGCAAGACGAAAAAGTTAAATTTCAATGCAATATCAAAGCGCTAAGATTGATTAGATTTTCTCTTCAATCCGATACTTTTAGGCTGGTAAGTTCATGCACGACTGCAAAAGAGATATGGGACAGGCTACGTGAACTGTACTCTACAGACGAAGATCTTGAACGCTCCATTCAAACCTTGCTCTTGTCTGAGTTTGGTGAGTTCAAGCAAGGAGCAGAAGAAACGGTGACTCAAACGTTCGATCGCTTCAATCATCTTCTTAGCAAGATGATCAAACATGACATCGAAAGGAAGCTTATTGAACAGAAGGTTACGTTTTTAAACAGACTCAGATCTGAGTGGAGCGCAATCGTGTCCACAGTTAAAGCGCACGAGCAATTCAAATCCTATTCTTTGGCGAAACTGGTGGGCATCCTAAAATCTCAAGAAAAGATCGTATTACAGGAGAAAACCGTGGTTTCAAGTCTAGGTTCATTGGCCCTCCTGTCGAAAAGCAAAGCGGTGATAGAGGACGAACATCTCAACTTGGATGATTATGATCTCACGTCTGAGGACTATGCTATGATGGTGTCAAACCCCAAGAGATTCATCAAGAAGAGATTCCCCACCAACAGGAACCGAAACTGGCAAGGGAGTTATAGCTCTGAAAAAGGTCAAAGATGAACCGAAAGCTGAAGAATCAAAGAAGGAACCGAAGGCTGAAGGAGATTCTGGAGTAAGCTGCTATTACTGTGGAGGAAAGAACCACTATGCAAAAGATTGCGTCCTCAAAAAGATGGCAGAAAAGGATGAGGAAAATGATGAAGAAGCCTCGTTGTTGAAAAATCTTGATGAGTTAAGGACGAAGAAATCTGCTGCTAACCCTTCTATGAATGCTTTAATTGTGCAGGGTTCGGTAGCTGATGATGAGTTCGGTGGCGTGGAGGTCTGGTCAATCGACTCCGAAGATGATGAAGTGAGAAACCCTTCACATGGAAAGGCTTATGTAGCGAAAGAAGAGAGTAGTGGAGGAAGATGCTTGATGGTGTCCGAAGTTTCTCAGATGAGGGGATACAACACCGATGGGGGGAATGATGACAAGGAACAACAGAATCTGTGTTTTACTGCCAAACCACTCAGCGAGCAGTTCAGTGAACTTGATGAACTGATCAAGAAGGTACAATCAATTTTTGTCTCATTTAAAGTCCCACAATGCTCATATGAAAAGGAATTAAAAAGTGTTAATTCAAGAATCTCTCATCTAGATTGTAGTTTAACTCAAACTCGGGTCACCAATTCTAACCTAACTGACCAATTAATCAAAATAAAAGATGAAAACATTTATTTGCGGATGTGGATCGAACTGAAGGACTCGGATGTGGATCGAACTGAAGGAGTCGGAGTTAATCAAAATAAAAGATGAAAACATTTATTTGCAAAGAGACAATTTAAAGCTTTTGAAACAACGAAATGTTTTTTTTGTTTGATTGCCAAACGTCTTTATACAAATATTACTCAGCTTCATTTGAATTGTGAAATAGGGCAAAAGATTCATCGTATGATTTTACCCTTTCTTGAGTTTAAGGAAGATGAAATTGATGCTGACGCATATAATTGCGAGAGTATTATTTCGTCTGAGGATGTTAATCCAACATATTTGTATGGACTGGACAAAATAGAATCTTTCATAAAATCCAAGGACCACAAGAACATGCTCAAAAACCTTTTGGATGAAAATGATAAACTGAAGCTAAGAACCGAAACCACACAAAAATTTGACTCATTGAATGTCAACTTAAGCTCAGAAAATAAGATTGATGTTGAAAATGCATCTGAGCTTAATGAGGACGATAATATGAGTGAAATTTCTGTAGAGGACACACTTGATTGTTCAGAATTTGTCAAGAATGAACCCGAGAACCACAAAAATCTTATTTCAGAAAATTCTGTGGAGTTCGCTCAGTTGTCCCAACAAAAGTCCCCGATTCTTGTAGAGAAGGCAGTCGTATACCAAAAAGTTAGAACCACTCCAAATCAGGTGTACAAAGTCACAGGTGTAACCGAACATCAGACTGCTGAACTAACAGCTATTGTGAACGAAGACAATGCTGACGGCTGTGACGAGTTCTTCTGGTCAGCTCCCATTGACAATGCTGATGAAACGGTAAGTCTGTCTGAAAGGACTTCATGGAAAAGCAAAGACAGATACGTACCAGAACCTTTGAATAAACCTGATGGCTTCAACGTGGCAAGTACTAGTGAAACAAAAGATGTCCCTCAAGAGAAAGAAATTCCTGCAAATGAAGTCACATCCCCAAGTGAAACTACATCAGTTCAGAGTGCATCAGCCAACGAAAACCAAAAACATAAAGCTAACATCCATCATCAACCAAAGAAGATGAGAAATCAAAAACGAGAAAGGAATTAGAGATACAGGAAGAATCTCTCAGAAAGAAAACAATTTTGGCAATCGCAAAATGCCTATTTCTCACATCAAGACAGGAATTTAAAACTAGAGAAAAATCTTGTTGGATCGACAGAGCACAATGAAAACCGAAAGCAGAGGTTCGTTTCAGAGCACAATGACAACCGAAAGCAGACGTTTGGTTCAGAGCACAATGACAACCGAAAGCAGAGGCTCGGTTCTGAGCAAAACAACAACCGAAAGCAGAGGTTCGGCTCAGAGCATAACAACAATCGAAAGCATAGATTCGGTTCAGTAAATGATTTCAACCGAAAGCACATGTTTGGTTCGGAAATCAAAAGAGATCAAAACTCTAGGGTTGGTCCTACTGTTAATCAAAAGCAAAAGAGTCACCTAGAATCTTCAACCAAGAAGTCATACCGTTCTGAGCTATCTCATTCTAACTCTTCTAACTCTTCAAAATCTTCTTTCTCTTCTCGTCCTAAATTCCACTCTGTTCCTTCTCAAAAATCTCAGTCATCAGCTGAACAAAAAGGAAAATAGAAGGCTTCAGATATTGAACCAGAATCAATACCAAAAGCATCAAATCCAAATAAAATCAAAGTTTTCACCATCAAAAGGAAAGATGAATCAACACTAATAAAAAGAACATATTTAGTTGACATCTCTCTTACTATTCCAGTTCCTATAAAAAGCTCATGTGGACCCAATAAGCTTTGGGTTCCTAAATCTGCTTAATTTTTGCAGGTTATCAGTGACGAGCAGTTTGACGAAGAATAGTACATTGATAGTTGCTGCTCACGTCACATGACAGGAAGGAAGGAAGAGCTAAGGGAATTCAAATCTCTTTCAAATGGTGGAAATGTCAAATTTGGGAACAACTCCTTCGGCACCATCAAATGCTACGGGATGCTTACAAACGGTGATTTCTCAATCAGGAAAGTTGCATATGTAGAGGGACTACAACATAATCTCATCAGTGTATCTCAGCTTGTTAGAGGTACTGGTCTCATGGTCTCGTTCGATGATGAAGGTTCGAAAATTATTGAGAAGAAGACGAACAAAGTTATTCTCAAATTAGAGCGCAAAGGTGAAATGTTTCCCCTAAATCTCAAACCAATCAAAGGAAACCCAACCATTTGCTTGTTATCCAAAGCACAATCTAACGAAAGCTGGCTATGGCACCGAAGACTCTCTCATGTCAACTTCAAAGATATCAACAAACTTGTTACTGGAGGTCACGTTAGAGGTCTTCCATTGCTCAAGTATGATAGAGATCATCTATGTGCTGCATGTGAAATGGGGAAGCAGATTCGTCAAAGTCATCCATCTATAATAAACACTAAAGTTGTTGAACCACTAGAATTACTTCATATTGATTTATGTGGTCCATCTTCTATAGAAAGCATTGGTGGTAGCAAGTATATTCTTGTTATTGTTGATGAGTTTTCACGTTTTACATGGTGTTATTTCTGAAGCTTAAATCTGAAGCGACTCACAAGCTAAAAGTGTTCATCAAGCAGATTGAAGTGCAGCTAAAGAAGGTCAGAAGCGAAAATGGGTTGGAGTTCAAAAATAAAGAATTTGAAGAGTTCCTAGAGGAAAAGGGAAACAGTCACAACTTCTCAGCTCCCTACACACCTCAACAGAACGGGATTGTTGAAAGACGAAACCGATCGTTACGTGAAGCTTCCCGAACCATGCTAAGTTTTGCTTCCTTACCTTTATATTTTTGGGCTGATGCTATTTCTGCCTCTTGTTTTACACAGAACAGGTCGTATCTTAATAAGCGCTTCACTCTCACTCCTTATGAGATCATCAACAACAGGAAGCCAAATGTGAAGTTTTTTCATGTGTTTGGTTCAAGGTGTTTCATTTTCAATTCTAAAGAACCACGCAACAAGTTTGATGTCAAAGCTGACGAAGGGATATTTCTGGGCTATTCTCTTACTTCCAAAGCATACAGGGTGTTAAACAAGCGTTCAAGGAAAATAGAAGAAACTTACTACGTGACTTTTGATGATAGCTATGTTAAAAAGCTAAAGGCCAAGGAAAACACAGCTGGAGAAATCTTTCCTTACACAGGCCAAGTCACAGCCTCGATAGCTAATCTATTCGAGAATTTCATGGAGCTTTTTGATGAACCAGAGAAGGCCACTCTTTCTGAAGCCAGTGCAACAGACAACAGAGTAGATCACTTGAAGCAACTTGTTGACGATGCTGCAAGAAAAATGAATGAAGAAGAATCCGGTTCAAAAGACTCTCACCAACACAATGCATCAGTCGAGGGGGAGTGTCCACCATCAGTCGAGGGGGAGTGTCCACCATCAGTCGAGGGGGAGTATCCACCATCAGTTGAAGGGGAGATAAGGTCTCAACCTTCAACCGAAATCACCTTGCCAACCGACAACACCTCACCAACCGAAAGTGCCTTACCAACCGAAAGCATCTCACCAACCGAAAGTGCCTTACCAACCGAAAGTGCCTTACCAACTGAAGGTGCATCAACGCCTGAAAGCTCAACACCACAAGCAACCACTGTAACTCAAGTTTCACAAGACATTCATGTAAGATCATTTATCGAGGAGGAGCATGCTAATATGTCATATGACTTCGACAGTCTGTCCGAACCAGAAGAAATGATAAATGCTAAATTAGATCAATCTTTTGATCCAAACTTCCCTCCTCTCACCAAATGGACCAGAAATCATCCTGTCTCTCAAGTTGTTGGTAATGTCTCAGAAACAGTTCTGACTCGATCACAACTCAAGGCAAAATAAGCTTCCTTGTTCTCAAAAGTCGAATTTTGCATGTTTAATTCATTCGTATCAAAAGTTGAACCAAAGACAGTTAACACTGCTCTTGATCACTCCGATTGGGTTCAAGCTATGCAAGACGAACTGAATGAATTTGAAAGTAACAAAGTTTGGCATCTTATTCCAACTCCTCCAGATGCCTCGGTTGTAGGTCTCAAATGGGTCTTTAGGAACAAACTTGATAAGGAAGGGAACGTTATAAGAAACAAAGCACGTCTGGTCGTAAAAGGATACTGTCAGGAGGAAGGCATTGACTATGAAGAGACTTTCGCTCCTGTAGCTAGGCTGGAATCAGTAAGAATATTTCTCGCTTATGCTGCTCACAAAAACTTTGAGGTCTTTCAAATGGACGTCAAGTGTGCATTTCTCAATGGCGAACTCGAAGAAACTGTGTATGTGGAGCGACCTCCTGGATTCGTGAATGAAAAGTATCCCGATCATTGTTACATTTTGGATAAAGCCGTGTATGGTCTGAAACAAGCACCAAGAGCCTGGTATGAAACGCTGACTAAATTTTTAAAGATGTCCAAATTCAAATAAGGTTCGGTTGACCCAACCTTCTTTCGCAAAAAGGAAGGTAACCACCTGATGATCGTTCAAATTTATGTCGATGATATCATCTTTGGCTGAACGAATCCTAGCCTAACAGCTGAATTCAGAAAGCTGATGGAGACTAAATTTGAAATGAGCTTGATGGGTCCCATTAACTTTTTTCTTGGTTTAAATATTAGACAGGGACCTGAAGGCATCTTTATCAACCAGGAAGCTTACATGAAGACTCTCTTAGCCAAATTTGGCATGATGGGAGATTCAAAGCTCAATGTCCCAATGGCGTTCGGCACTAAACTCACTCCATCCCTGGATAACCGGCTGTTGATCTTACGATTTATCGTCAAATAATAGGCTCTTTGATGTATCTTACTGCTAGCAGGCTGGACATAATGTTTTCTGTTTGTTACTGTGCTAGGTTTCAGGCTAATCCTAGGGAGCCTCACATGCTTACAGTAAAGAACATATTACGATATCTCAAGAGAACTACCTCTTTAGGTCTGTGGTACCCTTCTAACTCAGGCTTCTTCGTTCAAGCCTACTCAGATGCAGACCTTGGTGGATGTGGCCTCGACAGGAAAAGCACCACTGGCGGTTGCCAATTCCTCGATGGGAAGCTGGTTAGCTGGCAGTCCAAGAAACAAACGTGTGTATCCTTGTCTACAGCTGAAGCAGAATACATTGCCGCTGCTTTCTGCACCTCTCAAGTGATTTTGATCCAAAGTCAACTCCGAGACTATGGACTCAATATGAAAAAGATCCCACTATATTGTGACTCTGAAAGTGCAATTAGGATTTGTCATAACCTAGTGCAACACTCCAAGACCAAGCACATCGCACTGAGGTATTACTTCATCAAAGATCACGTGGAAGATGGAAACATTGAAGTACACTTTGTTCGAACCACTGATCAGTTGGCCGATGTCTTTACTAAAGCTCTTCCTGAAGCGACTTTCAACAAAATTCTACAAGGCTTAGGTATGATGGTAGGAGAGTCGGTCCCAAATCCTTAAATCTCTAACTAAGATTTAATGGAACCGAAATAGACAGACCGCTCGGTGCCTCTCTGCTCTGGAATTTTAATGACACAGAAATAGACAGACCGCTCGGTCCCTCTCTGTTCTGGCGCTTTAATGGAACCGAAATAGACAGACCACTCGGTTCCTCTCTGCTCTGGAATTTTAATGACACCGACATACACAGACCGCTCGGTTCCTCTCTGTTCTGAACTTTATGTTGTATATTTTATCTTTCTGTTTTTATTTCTTTTTCAGAAAAATTTCAAAATCACAAAAACATTTTATCTTTCTCTTTAAGAAAAATCTTAAAATACAAAAATATTTTCATTTTCGTTTTTGTTCAGTTTCTTACTTATTTCCACGACTCACTAGTTCTGGTTGGTGTAAGCTTTGCACAGGTAAATACAAGTATCACCTTCGATTGTGTTCAACCAGGTATGTTTTCTATTTCTCTCCGACTAGTTAGAAGTCCCTAGAAGCATGCTGCTGTATGTTGTCACAAGCCTCTATGACCTTGAGTAAGCCTTAATGATTCGATCAATACCTATCGTTTCTTCCCAATCAAGCTATTTTCCAACACTCGGTCTAGAGTTACCTTACTCTTCTCATTTGAGACATGAGTTGCTCTGCTTTGTCCCACTTCTGTAGCAGAAGGTACATTCGGTTTCTTAACCAGCTCCTCAAATTCTACATTTACCTTCGATTCCCTAAAGTAACCCTTGATGCTTTCGGTCTTTACCACTGAAGCTTATGGTTACACAACATCTGTGTTTATGATCTTAGATTCGCTTACCACGTTCTTAGTGAAACCCAACATCCAATACCTAAAATGAATTGACAGTGAGTGATATACTCAAGATATTACTTGGAAATCTCATTTTCTTTTTGCGTGATCTTTTATTAAATCGTCTATACCTAAGACATTTCTTCCCAAAGAGGTCCAGTTTATTATTCTTTTTGAGATTTCTGTTTATCCCATGCTTGTCACAAGATAATTCCCACCTACCTGTTCAACAGATCATATCGGTCTTACAGGTACCTCTGCCAATACTCAGTCTTATGTTGAGACTTGATGTTCGGTTAGAGGACAGCCACCCAACAGCCTATGCTAAAAAAAATGCCTTTCATTGTTTATTAACAAACAATTGATCGTATTTCTCGGGAAACCACACATGCACTTCAAGTCTCTCTTGGCTTTGAAGGAAGTGATTCTTGCCCGGAATCCACCGCCTTATGTCTTCTTCATAGACATCACTCACATCTCAAACACCTTTGATTTATTTCTTTATCTTTCACACTCTTATGCACGAAAATTAATTTTTCCAACATTCTTATTGCTGTTTGGTATGTGGTTTTACGTTTCAGTTGTAACCAAACAAGGGCACAAGGAATTTCAAACGGTACAAAAAATATGATTTGGGCACGTGCAGTTGATTCGTTTCACACCCACGTGTGCTGACGTTTTCCTGGGATACACCATAACATCCAATCGCGCTTTTTCAGGCGATGTTTTGGTTCCATAATCATCACGATTTTTTCTCTCCAGTGAACGGTATAAATAAGGGGTGATCGTGTTCTTTGGCATTTACCACACACGTATCCTCTCTCTCTGAAAAAGTTTCCACTGTTCATCTTCTTCTTCGATTCAACAATGGCGACTTCTTCTTCTGCGCACGATCAAATTGCATCTTCATCTTTGCTTTCCATTAAGCCTAATCAGAATATGATTATCGAGATGACCCCTTTCTTATATGATGCGTACATGCTCCATGTGGTGGAATGTCTGAAATATTCCCCATTGTTGTTGGCTCTCACGCAGGTGGAAGCAGTTCCGATGTACCTGCTTTCTCAAGTTTACACATCAGCAAGTTATGACAAACACAAAGATCGAATCTACTGCACCATCCATGACAAGAAAACCTCCGTCTCCAAAACCATGTTTTGCTCTCTTCTAGGGCTTGCCGTTGATTCTTCCTTCATCTCACCGGATTTTGTCTCAACTACCCAGCTTTTCTCGATGATGTACGAGATGGGTTATACTGATGTTCTTACGAAAATCGCAAAGGTCAAGAAATCTTGTCTTCCTTCTCAGTGGAATGGCCTGCTTACCCTGTTAATCAAGGGTTTAGCGGAACGCTGTGGTGGTTCTGATACCACGAGCAAAGGATTTCTCACCATTCTCTATGGTCTTTACAACGGCATCAACTTAGATTATGGCTCCATAATCTGGTCTCAAGTCATTCAGAGTCTAAACACCTCAACCCGGTACTCCGAGATCTCTTACGGACGTTTCTGGACGCTCATCACAAAGAAAGCCATGGATTCCCTAGAAATCCCCGTGATGAAGGATGCTCTTCTGGCTATAGCTTCTTTCCACACTAAGAAGATTATTGTTTCTGACCCGAGTAAGTTTCTACATTATGGATTAATTCCTGAATCCATGTACAGGTGTGTCACGCCTCATAGCATGATCATGGCCGATTACAGCACCAAAACTCCTTTGCCTCCAAGGGTTCTGACTGACGAACAGAAAGCCGCCTTGGAAGCCCTAGATCAACCTACAAACCGCGGCAAGAGGGCTAGTAAAAAGGAAAAACAAGAGAAGAAGGAATCAGAACCGAAAAAGGAGAGAAACCCAAGATCCTCCAAGCGAAAACATGATGCAGATGAACCTTCTCAGTCAAAATCAAAGAAGGTTAAGAAGATGGCTAAAAGGGCCAAAGGATCCCCTTCTCCTGGCTCTGCTCCAAATGACCAATCAGACGCAGAGGCTGCCGCTCCTCATGCTTCACCAACAGAGCCAACTGCTGCTCAGTCTCCTCAACAACCATCGTCTCCTACAGATACTCATATTCCCTCTCCACCAGCTTCTCCCAAAATTACAACACTACCCACTCCTCCACCTTCTCCTAAAATTCCTACCCCACCCAAATCACCGAAACAGAAGGTCCCACTTTCTGTTCCTATCATCATACCTCCCACTACAAAAGAACCAACCTCCTTACCGACTTCAACCATTCCTTTCTCTGTTCCTATCCCTACATCTTCGATCCCCACTCCAATCATCACCGAATCCGTTACTACCACCTCTTCCCAACCACCAGTAACAGTCAATGTATCTAATACAGGGGCTACTACTGTGGTTGAAACCCCTGTCATTAACATCCCACCATCACCTTCTCCATCCTCAACCTCCGGTGCTCCTTTGGGTGGTGATGATGAAGAGTACGATTCTCTTTGTTATAGCCCATACCGGATTCCCACAGATACTGACTGCAAATACCCCTATTACCAATCAGCAACTTCAAGAAATTCATGACAAACTCGATAGTTTGTTGGCTGATAATAAAGCCTATGGGGGTGTAGTGCTGAAAGCCTTTATCGAGTCTGCAATCAAGACGTATATTGATGCTCTGGATCGCTCCACTGATGCCATTGGCAACTCAGCCGCTTCATGCTCCAGAGCTACAAAGGAAGTCTCTGAGGTTGTACACACAACTCAGATTTTTCTCGATTCTCTCAAAGCACATGCTGACGCTAATGCGGCCATGTATCAAACGTCTGTGGACTCCTTTTCGGCTACCCTTCAGGGTGAAACCTCCAAGTTCGAGGCTCTGCGTGCTGACCTCAAAACTGAATCCACCTCTTTTCTTCAATCTTTGGATTCACGTTTTGCTTCTCTAGCAGCAGAGAGCACTTTAAAAGAGGATCTTGTCAAGCATCAGGCAACTATTGACCTTCAGAAGATACAACTGGCCTAGGCACAACAAGAAATCTCTTTGCTGAAAACTCAGCGGGCTGTTCTTCAAGGTTGCGCTGGTGATGTCCAGAACATGTTGACAATTGTCCTCGACTCTCATGATCCCTTTCTTACCCTTACCATCCGACAGCATCTCCAGGCTAAACTCCTTCCAGCGATTACCATTTTGAGCGAGATGAAGGGTGTCTCAGAGAAGCTTGTTCTTCCGAGACAAGGGGGAGAGGAGGGTATACCAAAGACAGAACCGAAGGTTAATTTAGCTTCGGGTTCTGGAAAACAATTACTTGTTGAGAGCGAGTCAAATACTGATGAAACTATTGCTGAAGCTCTTCAACAAAAGAAAAGAGACAAAGAGCTGGATGAGACACTGAAAATAGCTCGAGAGGCAGAGGCCAAAGAAAGAAGAATCAAGGAGGATGAGGATGCTCTACAGGCTAAGAAGACTCTGTTCCCAGAATGGGACAGAGACACACTCATTAATCAAGCGATTGAGTTACCATGAGTTACCACTATGGATCAGGAAATAGAAAAAATAATGAACAAGAAACCGACCGTCAAGCCTACTTCCAAGACAGGAGATATGCACAAAATGAAGTTAGGGAAAATTGACTCTTCAAATCTGACGGTCATGTTCACAAGAGGCGATAAGCACAAGTTTCTGTTTGCTTTGGTAGACAAGCATCTGTTTTCAACAGATTGCCTGGAGCATATCATAAACATCATTCATCGATGCAAGCAGAACTCTACAGCAGACAAGAAGAACTTCAATGATATGCTTCGGTGGTATATCAATTTCAGGCGTCACATTCTGGCCATTATACCGAGGATTTTTGAGACGGTGAAGAAACCTTCTGCTGTTAAAAGGGAATGAAGCCTCTGTGCCAAAGACGCAAAGGGGGAGATTGTTGAAGATTAATGTGTTGCGTCTTGGGCCCTTTTGTTTTACAGCCGGATTGGGCTTGTCAATCCGTGTTTATCTAGATTAGCCTCCTTTTTCTTAGATAAACTGTTAGGGTTTTAATATAAATATATGCATGCATGTATGCGTATAATGCAGCTGTCGTCATTCTCATTGATTATTGTAAACCCTAAAATCCTCTACAGTTGATGTTCTTTATCGAGCTCTTCTGAGGATTGTTTATTAATCATTCGACACCTTTTGATCCATTTGCTTGTTCTTATTGCTTATCTGGTTATTTCTCTCCCTGTTTCATAGATCTAATCGATCTTCAAGTTTCTTTTTAAACTTATCAATAAGTAATAACCGTAGGCATCAGTAGATGTTCATCACTCAGTGTTGCTAACAACTGGGTTCCGGAATGGTTAGTCCCGTATAGACATCCCATTGAACTGGGATAGGCAGGAAAATTTACACAGAAGGTACTAATAAATCTTCCTAATAACTCTAGGTACAAGTGCCACGTAAGTGAGTATAGGATAATGTATCTAAGTAACAATATTCATGTATGGTATTGGTGTATCATGTAAGTATATGTAAATGTACGCATGTATCATGTAATCAAATGTAAAGGTACTCATGTATCAGGTAATGTACTGGTATAGACTCATGAATGAACTGACTCTTGTGTGATTCCTTGTAATAGGAATTATGTTTGATATCTCCAAATTATCCCTATGATAGTTTGTTGGAAGGTAAGTAGTTGTTCAAGTAGGTTTATACACTCTTACTACTCAAGGGTGTGAAAAACTAAATGAAAACTATAAACTATAACATCAATACATATATGAGAACATAAGTGTACAAGCATAGTTTAGTTTAATAATGAAAAATGGTTTTATAAGACATCTTATGGGTTTTGAAACAATAATTAACAATGACTTGATGTCATTTTTGATATACATTTCAAAGGTAAAACAATTGATAACAATGCGTTTTTAAGATTAAAAAACCATTTCATGCATCACATTTTGTAATATGTGAAATCTGTTAAATGACAAACACAGTTATAAAATACATAACAATGATTTAATAACATGTTTGTTTCTACTTGTATTCCCCCCTTTAAAGCATTTAAAATCATTTAAAACATTGATTAGGGGTATGAACTCACCTGTAGTTGGTGATTGGGATGAAATGAACAGTATCAGATTGCTAGGTGTCAAGCGAGAACTTGTAAACACACTACGATCCTAATGAACATATAATCACACATATATGCACTCAATTAGACATAATTGACTAATTGATAATGTTTAAGACATCCTAGGCATATAAACACTTTATATAAGTATTTTAAGCCATAAGGATTGCATCTAAGCCATTGTGGGACAAGGTACTTGTGTTTTAGGGTTACCAAAGGACCCCATATGAGAGTTTACTCTCTATAAACCATCACACATGGAGTTTACGGTTGTAAACTCTTGAGTTTACGGCCGTAAACTCCCAAACATGTGTGTTTGGTGTGTTTTGAAGTCCCAAATGCTTTCTAGAATTGTTGTAACTTAGTGGCTAAGTCCTTGGAAGGGTTTAAGGTCTAGAAGTACTCCAATTAGGAGTTTACGGCCTCAAGGCTATTACCCTTAGAGTTTACGGCCGTAAACTCTAAGTATGGTGGGTTTTAGTTGTTTTCAAGCCTCTTGCACTTGTAGGATATGTTCTAGACAATTGTTTAAAGCAAATGAGAACCCTAGGCACACTTTGATGCCATCCTTTTGAGTTTACGGCCCAAGAACATTCTCTTGGCCATAAAATCACTTTGATGAGTGATTTTTATGTATTTAGGTTCCTAATTTTTGTAGGAAACAATTCCATGAAGGGTTCTAGGGCTTTAGGTGTCTTGAAACCACACTTTTGTCCATTCTTATGGAGTTTACGGCCTAAGCTTCTCTTGGGCCGTAAACTCACTTTGATTTGTGTCATTTGATGTGTTTAAGACCTTATTATACTTGGGGAATTAGCCTAGATAAAAGCCTTTAAGTCTTATAGTCCTTAAATCACCATTTTGAGCTTGAAATGGGAGTTTACGGCCTAAGCAATTCTTGGGCCGTGAACTCCCCAAACTTGGGTGATTTGTGGTTGTTTTCTTGTCCCTAACATGTATACATAAGCATCTAAGGCCTTATTATAACACAAGTATCGGTTTTGGCTTCGTTTCGGGAGTTTACTGCTCAAGAACACCTCGAGGTGTAAACTCCTAGATTTCATGTTTTAGCCTTCTAAAGCATGTTATAGACTCGTATAAAGCTCTCTAACAATACTTTAAAGAGTTACTCATGTTTTGGTATAAAAACCCGAAGATCCGTCAGAGAGAAAATGGCTTTTCTCTAGTCGGAAACGTGAATAATGAATGATTTTGGTTTAGAAATCTATTTATAGTCCTGAGATATTTTGGTAGAAAATATTTTTATTCCTTAATTGATTCCTAATAAATTAGAGTGTTGGAATAACAGTGTTGCACCAAACCCTAGTGCACCCATTCTCCTGATATTTCCTGAAGTGTAACCCTAAATTTCTCAAACTTACGCGAAAAGTCTGAAAATTAACTGTGACTGCTACAACTTCTATTGAAGTGATATAGTTTGTACAGAACGGAAATTTCGGGTTGTCACAGTAAGACAGACAAAGACATCCTGCCTTGATTTTGAGCCCAAAAGCAATATAGAAATATGTTTGACTCCCATTATATTTGCTTAATCTTTTTGACGAATTTGAATCTTTTGAAATGAGATTTGAAGCAGTAAATTCTGACATTTGAAATCTTATAACTGCTTACTTAATATTAATAGAAATATTACATCTTTGGTCCTCATATAAAATCAATTTTACTTTACGATACAATTGCATGAGTATTGGAAATAAAAAATATGTAACATTTAATTATACATATACAATGGGAAAAAAAGTAGAATACAATAAAAATAAGAATAAAATCTAGGTAGCTCACTAAAAGTCCATAATATTTATATGCCCTAAATATATAAACCACTGATTTACACATGTGTATTACACAAACATTACTAACTTTTATTCTTTCTTGTAAACACTTTGCTTAGTTTTTTTATTTGATGTTATATTAAACTATAAAAAAAACCATGTTAGGCAATGGGGTCAGAGTTTTTTTATGTTAATAAAAGAAAACGAGGACATTCTTGTAATTAGTTTTGTACATAGGGGTAAAATCTACCAAAATACAAAAATCTTACACATATGAACTTCTTTTGAAAAAAATATACAGGGACATTTTCTATAAATTAAAAATTTGAGTGATTAAATCTTCCAAAATGAAAAACCTTTATTGCATGGACTAAATCTATCAATATGTATAACCTTTATTTTAGGGACCAAATCTGCCAAAACATTTTGCATGGAATAAATCTGGCAAAAATATACAATCTTTGTTGTAGGGACTAAATATGCCAAAATATTAAATTGTTGTGGCAAAACTCTGAAAAATGATAACTCTACTATTCCTAAGGACTATGTTGTTTAATAGTATATTTGATGTTTACATGTTTTGGTGTTTCTTTGGTTTTTTTTCTGGTTTGTTGTTCCTATTTTTTGTGTGTATAACTTTTTGAGGAGAGTAGGAAACCAAGAATGCCAACTCAAAAAACCAGTACCACATACCAACGCTCTCATAACCCATTTACCAATATACACACATTATGGTTCTAAACCTCTACAAAAACCTCAACTATAATCACAACTCACCCATATACCTTTCTAATATCAGTGTTTATAGCTAACCCACACATCCACACCCCTACCTTAGGCGCAATCAAACGTAATTAACCTGTAGCACTAAAAGACCCACCAGTAACCCATACACCCATTATACACCAATTATAGTCCCAAAACCCTAAAAATACCTCAACTACATCCACAACTCAAACATATACCTTTCCAATATCAGTGTATACAACTAATCTTGACATCAACCCCTTACCTCAACTATATTCACAACTAATTAAGTCATACCACTAACCAACCCACCCGTAATCCATCCACCCTATATACACCCATTTTGTTCCGAAACCCGACAAATTCGTCAACTACATTCACAACACAACCATATACCTTTCCGATATCAATATATACAACTTATCCGTACATCCACATCCCTACCCCAATTATATTCACATGTAATTAACCCCGTACCACTAACCAAACCACCTGTAACCCATATCACACAAATACACCCATTATAATCCTAAAACCCCACAAATACATCAGCTACATTCACAAATTACCCTTATACCATTCCATTATCGGTGTTTACAACTAATCTGTACATCCACACCCTTACCTCATCTACATTCACAAGTAAATAAGCTGTAGCACTAACAGACCCACCTGTAATCCATACACCCTATATACACCTATGATTACCTGAAACCCCTAAAAATATGTCAACTACATTCATAAATAAACCATATACCTTTCAAAAATCAATGTGCATAACTAATCCATACTTCCACACCCATAGCTCAACTACGTTCACAAGTAATTAACCCTTACCACTAACCAACCTACTGGTAACCCATAGCACCCAATGTACACCCATTATGGTTCTAAAACCTTACAAATATATCAACTACTTTCACAACTCACCCATGTGCCTTTGCGATACATCCACACCCCTACCTCAACTACACTCACAAGTAATTAAACCGTAACACTAATCGACCCACTTGTAACCCATACAACTCATGTACACATATTATGGTCCCAAACCCGTACAAATACCTCAACTATATTCACAAATCACCCATATAACTTTCCAATATCAGTTTTTACATCTAATCCATACATCCACACCCATACCTCAGCTACATACACAAGTAATTAACCCATACCCCTAACCGACCCACTTGTAACACTTACACCCCATATACACCCATTATGGTACAAACACCTTACAAATACCTCAACTACATTCACAAATAAACCATATAACTTTCCAATATCAGTATGTATAGCTAATCCATACATCCATGTCCTAGCTCAGGCACATTCACAAGTAGTTATGTCACAACTAGGAAACTTGATGCCTTGTAAACATGGAACAATGATAAGAAATGTGAACCAACAATGTGAAAGCATGTAAGATGCTTAATTCTAATAACAACAAACTTCAATCAAAAACATCATGCAAGTACTGCAAATAGTCAACAAAGAATTGGAAACCCTATAAATCCCAGTTTAAGTACATTCTGGACTAGGATTTCCTTATTGTACCCAATGGGCCAATAAGCTTCCAATTTGACTATCTTGAAACTAGAACTCTCAAATGGTCCCTAATTGGACTCATATACATAAACCATAATACTTTTGGGCCTTAGGACGCCAAAATACACTAAGTTAACTTAAATGGGTCTAATTGGTCACAATTAATTTAAATTAGCCCTAATTGGTCATAAAAATAATATTTTTATTTATTTGGGCCAAAAATCACCTAACTTAACCATAAAATGGGCTTAATCATTCAAAGCCCAAAAATCTTCTCTTTCCCTCTCCATTTTCGGCCCAAGCCCGTAATGAAAGAAAGAGTTGACTTTGTGGTGCCAAGTCATTTTTATCTAATAGACTTCCATGCAAGCTCTCATACTTCCATGCAACAATCCCATCACCCTCTCTCTTCTTCTCCCTTTCTTCCTCTCAGCCGAACCCAAACAAACACACACACTTCACACAAAATTCTCTCAAGAAACTCTCTCCATTTCTCTCCAAAATTTCAAGATCGAAGAGGCTTTCAAAGAGATTCTTCCACAAAAATCGTCATCCAAGGTAAGTTGATGTATGATCCATGCTTTAACTCACTTCTTTTCATCAAAAATCATCTCTTAATCCATTCAAATTTATGATCTTGCATCTTAGAACACCCTTAGTTCGAGATCCATCCAAGAAACTTGTTAGGGCCGAAAATAGAACCAAACTTCTCCTAATCTTCTTCAAAACCGAAAATACAACTCAAGGTGAGTTTCATACCCCTTTCTTTTCAGTTTTCTTGAGTTTTATGGGGGATAATACAAGAAAATGTGTAGATCTATGTGTATGTGTATGTTATGTGTGATTTTATGCATGTATGTGTATGACATCATGTGTTTCTGTGATGAATATGTGAACAAAAGGGGTGTAAACCCAAGATCAATGACATGAGAAAGGAAATAAACATAATCTAATCTATTTTACACCAACCAAGTCAAGAATGATAACTTATAAGGTTATGATGAACATATTCTAACATAAAACCCATTTTAGGGTTTAAGTTGTCAAAAATACAAAACTTAGGTTACACATCGACAAGTCACGGTTTCTTGAGGGTCAAAAGTGTCAAACAATTTCTATAATCATTTTTCTAGACAATAAAATTTTCAAGGAAATTAAATGTAAAATTTTGGCTTAGTGGGCTAATTTTGGGCTTTTCGGCCCAATAAGCCTCAAAATGCGAAAAATGATAAATTTTAGGGGCTGAAATGGAATTTTCGATAAAACAGGAGGTAATTAGCATAATAAAGTCATTTTAAGAGTCAAAAATGCTTTCACTATAAAAAAGGAACAAAAATGTAAAGTTTTTAGAGTTTCGGCCAAAACTGTTTGAAAAATGGGGTTCTAACCGAGAATCCCCATTCTGGGAAGGCTGAAGTTGTCCACAAAATAAATTTTGGGTTAAAACTTTGTTTTAGTCAAATAAATGATACAAAAGTGTCAAGAAAATGTTTTAACGACTAAAAATGAAATTCTTTTATATAAAAGGACCAAAAGTGTTATTGTTATAAAAGAAGGGTTGTGAAAAGGTCAAATCCTACTTTTAAACAAATTAATTCATTAATACAAAGTACAACACCCACAACAACTGATGAAACGAAAAACAAATACACCTTCAACAACAAATATCGTTACAAACAAAGTGATTCGATCTCAAATCAATACAAAACAACAAGCGTTGAACCTAACCATCTAAATAAATACGTGATAACTACAATGAGCAAACTTACAAACTTTGGGCTTGGAAGTTTCAAATCATGCTTGTTGGGCCTTTCTAGCCCGTTAACATGATCTTTGGGCCCAAAGGGAATATGCTTATGTGCTATTGGGCCTCCTATGACCCAATTTCATGTAAAAGGACTTTCAATGGTTATGATGTGCTATTGGGCCCTAGTGGCCCATTAGTATTGCTAGTGAGGTCAAGAAATCAAATACAAGTTGGGCCAACATAACTTTTCGTATTCCTGACAGCCTAAAATAACTCATGGAAATAACGGGACGCTGTACTCCCCTTTTCCTGGTTTGTTAGGCTTACGAGTAATCATGGTAAACAGATTCAGGACGTAAAACAAGAATAACCATGGTTGTTGATTAAGTGAGTAGTAACGGGCGATGCCTTTAAGGATCATTCGAAAACTGTAGTTAGAAACTAGTCATTTTCTAATGCATGCGTATAACAACTCACAACCCAAATTAATCCAGCGCCACCCGAGAAATCAAAATCATTCGTCGTGACGGTATAACAATTGAGAAATCATTGTATTTTATGTATTGCAAAAACATCGGGTTTTCCTGGGAAGTTCAACATTTTCACTTGCATGATTAACACTAAAGTTCAACATTTACACATGTTTTTAAAAAATAACAAACATATATTTACGGATCTTCACACTTTTTATAAACAATGATATTTTCAGAAAATATCGGATTTTATGGGTTTTACAAACTGCACAAAAATCATTTTATCACAATATTGCTTATGAACTCACCAACATTTCATATGTTGATGTTTTTTGAAAATTAACTTGTATTCTCAGGTAACAGGTAAACCGAAGAATAAGTACCAAGTAATGTCAGGGTGTTTTGCTTATGATATCGATCAGGCAATTATGTTATGAATTTGTAATGTTTAAAACAAAGTACTGGATGTAAACAATATTAGTTGTACTATTTTAATGCAAGGTGATGATTTATGCTATGATTCATGTATATTCATTGTGATGGTATTCAATTTAAGTCACAAGAGCCCTCGGACGTTTCCGCCGTCTGGTTCAGGGGTGTGACAAATTAACTCATACCACTTACGGAACCACCCGTAAGCTATATACCACATATCCACCTATTTTGGTGCCAAATCCCTACAAATACCTGAAATATCTTCAAAAATCACTCATATACCTTTCCAATATTTGTGTTTGAAGCTAATATGTACATTTACACCCCTACCTAAGCTACATTCACAAGTAGTTAACCCATATCACTAATCGACGTACCCGTAACCCATATACAACCATTATGGTCCCAAACTACTACAAATACTTCAAATATATTCATAAATCAGTCATATACCTTTCTAGTATCAATATTTATAGCTAATTCATAAATCCAGACCCATACCTGCACTACATTCACAAGTAATTAACTCGTACCTCTAACTGACCCACCTATAACCCATACACTGCATATGCATCCATTATGGTCCTAAACCCCTATAAATACCTCAACTATATTCACATCTCATCCATATACATTTTCAATATCAGTTCTTACAACTAATCCGTACATCCATAACCTACCTCGGGTACATTCACAATTGTCGTTTTTACTTTGTTTGTTAAGTGTTAGTTATAAAAAACATGATATTGTGTCATTTTGTGTTCGTGGTACATAAAAAATTGTACGTATATAGTATTATATGGTTGAAAAATTAATTTCTATTTTTTTAATTCCATTTTCAATAAAAATGATTAATTACAAATATGTTGATATATTGTATGGTAATATTATAAACATAGCACGTAATGTATATTATACTTAATTGATAATATATAAATATATAATACATATATTGATCATCATTATAACCGACTGTTATTCGAATTGTACAACCTTAGTAAGTAGTCATAATTGGTATGATTATACCCTATGTTGACGTATCTTTAACTCCTATTCATCATCCATATAAACTCTCCGCTTATCTGAAAATGGTCATTCTCAATGTTTCTTGAACAATACTATCATCACTAACGGACGATCAGTTCGTATTTGTACTCATAATTAAAAAAAATTATTCGATCAATGGTAATACCGACGAACATCGATCGGTTGTCCCAAAACGAGTTCTAAAATGAGGAGTATAAGCAAGGAACCACTAATAAATGCACCAATTGTAGAGTATGGGAAACCCAATGAAAGCAAAATAATTATTTGACTTGTTCATGAAGGAAATTTTGTTGGATTAGGTGTCTAAATCCATAACTATAATGTGTATGTACTTGATTTGTTAATAGCACAGTCCTTTTGGGTTGCCTTCGTACTAGTCACTTGACAGGATGATTAATTGAGATAGAGGAAGAATTTATTATTTGGACTAATAAATTTATATAAATGATTTATGAATATGTTCTAAAAATAATATATTAATTAGAGACGATGTATTTAATTAATAGTTAATAAAAAATTAATTTGGAATTAAATTTGGGGTTAATTGTATTAAATAAAAGTGGATGGGCTATTTGGTATATTCTTGATAGTTTAGGAAGTAGCCCTAGAACCCTCCTAAGAGGATTGGACGAAAATATTCTAGAGAGGCTCTAGAATTTTTGCCATGGGCTTCCTTATGGAATGTTTAAGGCTTGCTTGGTCCTTATGGAAAGCAATTAGTGTTTCCTTATCTTAACTCTAGATTTGGCTCAAAGCTACCTGAATTATGATAGGAACCCCTAACATTTTGATTTTGGCCTATGCTTCCAAACCCTAAGAAGAGCCGAAAATCATAAGTTTCCTCCTCTCTTTCATAATCAGCATCTTGCCTAGTGTGTTTGTGAGCCATTAGAGGTGTTACACTTTTTCTCAAAGTTCAAGATCTTGAAGCAACCCAATGTTATTACGATATAATAATAAAGGTATGTGTTTTAATACTTGGTTTATTAATTTCGAAAGTTGTAGATTCAAGCTACGGCTTCGTGTTTTTTTTGTCTTCAACGCCTGTATGTGGAATAGAGAAAACATAGATCCAAAATAAACTAGGGTTGCATGCAAACATATGAATTGTTTGTATTCTCTAAAACCAACAGTGGTATCAGAGCTTTTGGTTTTTGTTTTCAAATAGTTTTGATGCTATTTATTGAATTTGAAAAAATTAGGGTTTACGGACATTAAACAGCAGGCCTTGGAATTTTCGCAAAAGGGTTTCATAACCCTTGGTTTTGAAAATTTGCAAATGGTTTTTAACCCTTTCCTTTGGCCTCCTAAATTTTGAAATCTAAGGTTTCCAAACCCTAGGGTTTTTAGAAATTCAAGGGCTTGATAAGGGTGTTGTATTTGGTAGTTATCTTCCTAATTTTTTAACTAGATAATTATACAATATTATAATCCCTCCCATATTTTCGAAATTAAGGGATAAGGGATTAGGTTAAATTAATTTGTTTAATTTAACAGATAATCATTTATAGATTTAATTGATTTATTAAAGGCTTAATTAATAGATAATTATTAAATTAAAGTCTTTAAATTTTAAAGTTATAATGGAATAAATAAAGTACCTAAAAGTTTTTATTAAATTCTCAATCTTAGTTACTTTTGGAAAATGTAAGTTTGATGTTAGTCCATGAAATTGCACATTGCACTTTATAAAAGTTATTGTAGAACATGTATGGTTAACTGGCACATAATATGGACTTGTAAAAGGTGGCAATGGGTGTCTGGTAAATTATCATTGATTAGTGGAGCTTGTGTAGTTAACCAACACATTATTTAGGTGATAAATGACATCGAGAGTTTAATGCTAATTTTCATGGTTATTCACACCTTCTGTGTAATCCTCGGTATCCCAGTCACAAATGGAAAGGGTATAATCGAGATTAAACATGCCATTGGATATTTCAATGAATCTCAAAAGATCTAGGAATTCATTTAAAACCAAATTCATTTAAATTTCAACTTTCATGGTGAAATTGGTAAATCATCATTTACCTACCTTTAAAACAATTTCAATTGGATTATAACATCCCTCTTCTGGATTGGGAATTATTTAGTTGGGTCCTAGCGTTGATATTTCATTTGGGTGTCATATTGAAGATTTTCTTATCTAATCAAAACTTTCCCTTCTTCTTTTTCAGATGTCAACTTCCATCAATGCTTCTAGTTCCTCCTCCAACAACAACTCCTTCAATAACTTCTCACTCTTGAGCATATATTCACAGGTTACTTTTGACGGATCCAATTATAATGTGGAGGTCAGGAAATTTATGGGATTTTGGAAATTTAGCAATAACATATTGGTTCCTTAATTAAAGGAGTGGTGATTGTTCAACATAAGAAGTGTTTTTCGGAAAGTTGGTTCCCAAGAGGATGGTTATGACAACCCGAAGTTCGTTCCATCATTTGTAATCCTTTCCGTTAATAAAGTCATTGTTTTTTAATGTGTTTCCGTTTATGTTATTTTATTTAAGTCATAAATTTGAGATTTATATTATGAGTAATGGGTGTCAAAACATGTTTAGAACTCATATTATCACTCCATATTAGTAATCGGAAAAATTTTAGAATCAACCATATCGGGTTGCGACAACTTAATCGGGTGTGACCGAAAGCCACGTCTAACGTTGGTATCGGGTAGAATTCCACCATGTCCCAAACTTAAGACCTATTTAAAACTCAAAAGACTTCATTTGAAGCTTTTTCTCTCTCTCTCTCTCACTACTCTCTCTCTAACCTCTCTCCTCCAAGCCAACTTTAGGTCCAAAATCATCAAATTTAAGCTCCATTTCATCAAGGTAACCTCCCTAAGTTGTTGTACAACCTTTCTAGCTTCCAAATCCGAGTTCAAACTATGATTTAGGACCATTTTCATGTGTTTACGGCCCTGGAACATGCTTGGCTGGTAAACACACATATAAGGGGTTTTTGAGCCTTAAAACCCTTCCAATCCACTTTTGGAGCTTAGATATGGCTAAATGGCTAAATGGACTGGACTTAGAACACCTTGAATCCAATTTTTGGGGAGTAAACATGAGTTTACTGCCCAAGAACTTGCTTGGGCTTTAAACTCATCTTCATGGAGAGTAAACTCAAATTTGAGTGTTTAGATGCCACTTAAACACACCAATAGCCTTGGATTAAATTCTAGAACCAACCACAATAGATTTAGGGGCCTTAAACATGATGAAAACCCTTCTTTAGGAGTTCACAACCGTAAACTCCCTTAGAATGGGTTCCTGGGCTGTAAACTCATATACACTAGTCAAACGATGCCCTAAATTCATTCTAAGGCTTGTAAAATTGGTTTCAATCACATGTGATTGATCTAAGGCCACCAAATCATTAATATAAGAAAGATATAGGAGCTTACGGCTGTAAACTCCTAGTTTAGGGTCATAAACTCCCTTTGATGCTCCCTTTGGTGGTTTAACTAATTCCTATGCCTTAGATTAAATCATAACAACCCTTCCCAAGTGTTATTTGACCATTTGACACCATAATACCCCATATTCATGAGTTCACGGCCGTGAACTCATGTGGTCATAGTCTTAGGGCCATAAACTCCCTAAGTAGTTTACTCTTGAAGAGTAAACTCATTTTCCAAAGTCATATACGTTCGTAGATGTCACTCGGGTCACTTCAAACACTTGATTGAAGTCTTTTCTTGTATTGGAGTGTATAATCATATCTAATTAGTGATTTAAAGTCTAATTAGATACATTTGTATACAATTTCATATTACATAGGATCCTCGCACGTTATCAATCCCCAAACCGACACATAGCATCCAAACCGACATGTTTTTCTTGTCTGGTGAGTTCATACCCCTACCCATTTTCAATGTTATCACTATTTTCAGATGGGGGGGGGGAATACAAGAAAAGTACAAGGAGTACTTGTACTCAAAACTTGTTTTATATGTGTTGTTTTTCATATTACATATGCTTTTAACACTAACAATCATAACAGATAACTGTTTGAACTTGTAGAACACACTATCGTATTATTTGTGAAAAACATTATAAATTGTTGTATTTTATATTTTCACAAATGTTTTCCCACATCATAACAGTTAAAAGCATAACATTTGAACTTTGAACATGAAACTTAGTATATTGTTTTGTCCTCAGTAACACTCCATAGTGATACGCGAGTGGAGCATCGTTATTTGATCTTTCTGTATTATTACTAGTAAATTTGTTATTCCTATAAATTGGAGACACATCCTCGGAAAACACTCCATAGAGATACGCAAGTGGAGGACCGCCCTTGTAACCAAAATCTGTTAGATAGGGAGCGTGACTTGAGTGCATAGATCTATACGGGGCTGACTACCCCGCACCACGCTGCTCGCTACAGCCGAACTGAAAGGTTCAAGGGTGATGAAAGTCATAAAGTGAGATGGACTACTTATTGGCATATTTAGTCTATTGTATGGTTATGGAACTTGAAATTTGGATAATAGAGATTTACTATATAGTAATAATGGATTCAGTAACTAGTTTTCTTTTTTAGTTATTAGTTTTATATACGTGTTAAAACTAATACATTTCAGTATACATCTTTTACATTACATTTCAGATTGGTAAACTAACATACACGTCACAAGGATAACCAGGTTTTTAGTATACATCTTTCAAATTACATATCAAATTGGTAGCCAACTTTTAGGAAAATATGGGATTTTCTTGGGATAACAATTGTACATAACCAGAATCGTGTAACAAAAAAGATAACTAAACTTTACATATACGAAAATATGGGATTTTCTTGGTTGTGCAACCTTTTCAGAAACCGAAAGGAAAGTTGTACATTTTCAGAAAACAAAACCGTTTATGAAGTCACCAGCTTTATGCTGATTTTTAAAATGCTTGTATTCTCAGGTCCGCATTAGACAGGTACCCGATGATCCTTTTGACGAAGACGGGGTGCATTGAAGACACGTCTTACTTTTCTTCATATATATATATATATATATATATATATATATATATACATATGTATCACACTTGTACAACTTTACTTATGAACAAATGTAAATTTTCATATGTAATGTAATGGTTGTTTACTTTGATTACTATGTGCATTGGATTTGCTACTCAACATGGAATCTGCCCTGGTTTTCATGGTGTGATAGATTGGTATTAGATCCCATGTATATAGTGAATAAAGTATACCGAACCTTACATAGTATAAAACTATAAACATTAAGGGGCCTATGTCAACTAAACTAAACGTATACTTCAAAGTATAAGTATTTTCAAAAGTATACAAGTATACCTAACCATCGAGATCCGTAACTATAAGTAGACAAAACATAAGTAAATGGGTGTTGTACGTTGCGGTTAAACCTGGGCAGTTAAGTAGTCGTGTCTAGGATCAATATAGCCTAGCCAACTATATTCATTCGAGACACGACCAACATCTGCTTGGGAGTGACTGTGGTGTTTAGCATGCCTAACGCTTACCCTAATACCCCAAACATCGAACCATGGTCGTAGTGAATCATCAAATACTATGGGAGTATTTCTCAAGCCAATCCTTTGTAGAAATCCTCATTCAAGCGTTGTTCCCTGTTCATTCCTTTAGCGATAATTTATCTATTTTGATAACTCTTTCCTGCTTTATCGCTTATTCGGAATATATATCTGTCATATCTCTTGATTCAATTCGGAGGACTTATCAAGATGCCTCCAAGAAAGAGACCCAACAAAAAGACCAACAACCCTCCACCACCACATTCTCCTCAAATTGATCTTGTAACACTTCAGGCAGCTGTTACTGCCGCAGTGACAACCGCCATGTCACAAATGAACCCCAATAGTTCAAGAGGTGGTCCCCAGCCCCAAAACCCAGAAGATAGACAGGGACACCAAAAAGAGGGTTCCTATAAAAATTTCATGAACGCGAAACCCACGTCCTTTGATGGCACTGGAGGTGTCATCTCCCTCACCCGATGGTTCGAGAAAATCGAATCCATTTTTGAAATTTGTGCCTGTTCACACTCAAATAAAGTAAAGTTTGCCACCTACACCTTTATCGACAAACCGCTGACTTGGTGGAACGGCCGATTCAAATACCTAACTCTACCTGTAGCCAATGCTATGGGATGGGAAGCCATGAAAGAACTACTCCTAGCTGAGTACTTCCCTCGGGGTGAAATATAGAAGTTAGAGCACGAGCTATGGAACCTGAAGATGAAGGGTTTTGATATAGCCACATACACCTCGAGGTTTGATGACCTGGCACTACTCTGTCCGGGGATGGTTACCCCGGAGAGTAAGAAGATAGAGAGATTTATTTAGGGGATAACCCAACCGACTAAAGGAAATGTCTTATCTGCAATGCCGGATTCTTATGATAGTGCCAAAAGCCAGACCCTGATTGACCACAGTGATGAGGTTGAGGAAACAACCACCAAGAAGAATGGTGAGAAAAGAAAGTTCTGGAAGAAGAAGAAAGGTCAACCTTCTCAAGGATCCTCAAAGAAATAGCAGACTGTAGCAGTCCATGCTGCTACTAGCCCTGTTGTTGCTTCTTCTTCCATGGGATCCACAGCTCAAACACCTACAAGTAGGTATGCTAGTAACCTTCCCCAGTGTGAAAAGTGCAAATACCACCATAACCCCGACCCCTGCCGTGATCTATCATGCACCAACTGTGGTAAAAAAGGGCATATGATTCGATTCTGCAAGGCATCAGCCCAGTCAGCCAATCAATCTTTTGGAGAAGGTGTTGGTCAGGCCTGCTACAATTATGGAGAAGTTGGCAATTTCAATAGAAACTGACCCAAGAAGGCGACAACTGATAATACCGGAGGAGTCCTATCCATGGGATGGGAAGACGCAGTTATTGATCCCACTGTTGTTTCGGGTACGTTCCTTCTCGATAACTCTTATGCTAATATCCTTTTCGATTCAGGTGCTGAAAGAAGCTTTGTTAGTCATACATTCAAACATAATCTAAAACCTAATCCCCAACCATTAACCGAAACGTTTACCGTCGAGATGGCTAACGGTGAGAAAGAAAGGACTCGCGATGTATTCATAGGTTGTACTCTTACCCCGAACGTCAGGTCGAATTTCGCATTCTCCTAATTCCTGGAGCTACCCCTATAGCCAAGAATCCATATCGTTTAGTTCCAGCCGAAATGCAGGAGTTGTCTAGCCAACTCAACGAGTTACTCAGCAAAAGGTTCATCAGACCGAGTTCCTCACCCTAGGGAGCTCCAGTTTTGTTTGTGAAGAAGAAAGATGGATCCTTCCGGATGTGTATCCACTACCGTGAGCTGAACAAGTTGACCGTCAAGAACCAATATCCTCTTCCGTGAATAGATGACCTCTTTGATCAATTCCAAGGAGCCAGATATATGTCAAATATAGACCTTAGGTCAGGGTACCATCAGCTATGAGTTCATGAGAGTGATGTTTCCAAAATTGCTTTCAGGACTCGATATGGACACTACAAGCTCGTAGTAATGCCCTTCGGTCTAACCAATGCACCTACTATGTTCATGGACCTGATGAACCAGGTGTGTCATCCCTTCTTAGACAAATCGGTCATCATGTTCATTGATGACATCCTTGTCTACTCCAGAGGCGAAGAAGATCACAAACAACACTTGAGGTCAGTGTTGGAAACCCTTAGATCCGAAAATATGTACGCAAAATTTTCCAAGGGTGAATTCTGGATTCGGAAGGTGAGTTTCCTTGATCACATGGTAAGAGAGGAGGGTATTCATGTGGATCCTTCCAAGATTAACGCGATAGAGAATTGGTCGACACCAAAGACACCCACAAAAATCCATCAATTCTTGGGCCTCGTCGGCTATTAATGAAGATTCATCCAGAACTTTTCCAAAATCGCCAAACCCCTAACCGCTCTAACACAGAAAGGTGTACCCTTTTGTTGGAGTTAAATGCAAGAAACAGCGTTCCAGACATTAAAGCAAGCCTTGTGCAACGCACCAGTTCTGTCCCTACCCGAAGGGATAGAAGACTTCCTTGTCTATTGCGATGCGTCTATTCAGGGATTAGGTTGTGTGCTTATGCAAAGAGGAAAAGTAATTGCTTAGGCCTCAAGACAGCTGAAGGCACATGAGGTAAACTACAGCACACACGGCTTCGAGTTAGGAGCCGTACTATTTGCACTGAAGATTTGGAGACATTATCTCTACAGAACCAAGTATACGATCTTCACTGACCATGGGAGCCCGTAGCACATCCTAAATCAGAAGGACTTAAACATGAGGCAACGGCAATGGGTAGAGCTACTCAACGATTATGAGTGCGAGATTCGCTACCATCCCGGTAAGGCCAATGTGGTAGCAGATGCCCTTAGCCGAAAGGAAAGTTCAATCCGTAAAGTGAGGACACTGACGATGACTATCCATTCCCATTTATCCATGCAAATCTGAGACGCCCAGATAGAAGCCCTCAAACCTGAGAACAAATCAAGCGAAGCCTTGAGGGGAATGGATAAGAAACTTGAGATTAGAGGTGATGGAGTTTACTATTTCATGGACCGAATTTGGATTCCATGGTCCAGAGGATTCAAGGAGATTGTCATGGAGGAAGCACACAAGACCATATACTCTGTTCACCCAGGTTCGGACAAGATGTACCTAGATCTCAAGAAACAATATTATTAGCCAAACATGAAAGCCGAGATTGCTACATTCGTGGGCAAGTGCTTGACTTGCACCAAAGTGAAAGTCGAGTACCAGAAACCCTCGGGTCTGCTCCAGCAGCCCGAGATACCCGAATGGAAATGGGAGATGGTTACCATGGATTTCATCACCAAGTTACCCAAATGTCTGAGAGGGTACGATACCATTTGGGTAATTGTCGATCGCTTGAAAAAATCCGCTCACTTCGTTCTGATTAAAGAATCGTTCAAGATGGAAAGACTTGCGCGGATCTACATCCAGGAGGTAGTTCGACTGCATGGTGTACCTGCGTCCATTATCTCTGATCGAGATAGCAGGTTTACCTCCAAATTTTGGCAGTTTCTCCAGAGGGATCTTGGAACTAAACTAGACATGAGCACGGGCTATCACCCTCAGACCGATGGACAAAGTGAGAGAACTATCCAAACCCTGGAAGACATGCTTAGATCATGCTTCATCGACTTTGGAAAGTCATGGGACACACATTTGCCTTTGATCGAGTTCTTGTACAACAACAGTTACCACACCAGCATCATGGCTGCTCCGTTTGAAGCCCTCTACGGTCGGAAGTGCATATCCCTTCTGTGTTGGACCGAGGTAGGGGACACGTAGCTAGCTAAGAGTCGATTTCCCGATAGTGCTCTCAGTGGTCCTGAAACCATCCACGAAACTACTGAAAAGATCATCCAAATCCGGGAACGATTGAAAGCTTCACGAGGTCGCCAAAAGAGTTACGCTGATAACCGACAAAAACCTCTGGAGTTCCAGGTTGGAGACCGTGTCCTATTGAAGGTCTCGCCCTAGAAAGGCATGATACGCTTTCGAATGCATGGGAAACTTAACCCGAGGTACATTGGACCCTTCGAAATCCTCGCTAGGATCAGTCCGGTAGCCTATAAACTTCGATTACCTCACAAGGTTAGCAACGTCCACCTTGTCTTTCACGTCTCGAACCTTAAAACGTGTTTATCCAATGAAACCCTTGTGATTTCCCTAGATGAGATCGAGATCAGTGAAAACTTGAACCTCGTGGAGGAACCAATCGAAATCATGGATCGAGAGATCAAACACACGAAACAAAGTCGCATCCCGATATTTCAATGAATCTCAAAAGATCTAGGAATTTCATTTAAAAGTTAATTCATTTAAATTTTATTTTTCGTGGTGAAATTTGTAAATCATCATTTACCTACCTTTAAATAATTTCAATTGGATTATAACATCTCTCTTCTGGATTGGGAATTATTTAGTTGGGTCCTAACCTTGATATTTCATTTGGGTGTCATATGGAAGATTTTCTTATCTAATCAAAACTTGCCCTTATTCTTTTTCAGATGTCAACTTCCATCAATGCTTCTAGTTCCTCCTCCAACAACAACTCCTTCAACAACTTCTAACTCTTGAGCATATATTCAAAGGTTACTTTTGACGGATCCAATTATAATGTGGAGGTCATGCAATTTATGGGATTTTGGAATTTTAGCAATAACATATTGGTTCCATAATTAAAGGAGTGGTGATTGTTCAACATAAGAAGTGTTTTTCGGAAAGTTGGTTCCCAGGAGGATGGTTGTGACAAACCGATGTTCGTTCCATCATTTGTAACCCTTTCCGTTAATAAAGTCGTCGTTTTTGAATTCGCTTCCGTTTCCGTTATTTTATTTAAGTCGTAAATAGGAGATTTCTATTATGACTTAATGGGTGTCCAAACATGTTTAGAACTCATATTATCACTCCATATTAGTAATCGGAAAAATTTTAGAATCGACCATATCAGGTTACGACAACTTAATCGGGTGTGACCAAAACCCACATCTAACGTTCGTATCGAGTAGAATTCCACCGTGTCCCGAACTTAGGACCTATTTAAAGCTCAAAAGACTTCATTTGAAGCTTTTTCTCTCTTTCACTACTCTCTCTCTCTCTCTCTTTCTCTGTAACCTCTCTCCGCCAAGCCAACTTTACGTCCAAAATCATCAAATTTAAGCTCCATTTCATCAAGGTAACCTCTCTAACTTGTTGTACAACCTTTCTAGCTTCTAAATCCGAGTTCAAACTATGATTTAGGACCATTTTCATGTGTTTACGGCCCTGGAACATGCTTGGGCCGTAAACACACATATAAGGGGTTTTTGAGCCTTAAAACCCTTCCAATCCACTTTTGGATCTTAGATATGGCTAAATGGCTAAATGGACTGGACATAGAGCACCTTGAATCCAATTTTTGGGGAGTAAACCTGAGTTTACTTCCTAAGAACATGCTTGGGCCGTAAACTCATCTTCATGGAGAGTAAACTCAAATTTGAGTGTTTAGATGCCACTTAAACACACCAATAGCCTTGGATTAAATTCTAGAACAAACCACAATAGATTTAAGGGCCTTAAACATGATGAAAACCCTTCCTTTAGGAGGTCACAGCCGTAAACCCCCTTAGAATGGGTTCCTGGGCTGTAAAATCATATACACTAGTCAAACGATGTCCTAAATTCATTCTAAGGCTTGTAAAATTGGTTTGAATCACATGTGATTGATCTAAGGCCACCAAATCATTAATATAAGAAGGGTATATGAGCTTACGGCTGTAAAATCCTAGTTTAGGGTCATAAACTCCCTGTGATGGTCCCTTTGGTGGTTTAACTCATTCTTATTCCTCAGATTAAATCATAGCAACCCTTCCCAAGTGTTATTTGACCATTTGACACCATAATACCCATATTCATGAGTTCACGGTCGTGAACTCATGTGGTCATAGTCTTAGGGCCATAAACTCCCTAAGGAGTTTACTCTTGAAGAGCAAACTCATTTTCCAAAGCCCTATATGTCCGTAGATGTCACCCGGGTCACTCCAAACACTTGATTGAAGTGTTTTCTCGTATTGGAGTGTATAATCTTATCTAATTAGTGATTTAAAGTCTAATTAGATACATTTGTATACCATTTCATATTACATAGGAAGCTCGAGCGTTATCAAGCCCCGAACTGACACATAGCATCCAAACTGACACGTTTTCTTGTCTGGTGAGTTCATACCCTTACCCATTTTCAATGTTTTCACTGTTTTCAAGGGGGAATACAAGCAAAGTAAAAGGAGTACTTGTACTCAAAACTTGTTTTATATATGTTATTTTTCATATTACATATGCTTTTAACGCTGAAAATCATAACAGATAACCGTTTGAACTTGCAGAACACACTATCGTATTATTTGTGAAAAACATTATAAATTGGTGTATTTAGATTATCACAAATGTTTTCCCACATCATAAAAGTTAAAAGCATAACATTTGAACATTGAACATGAAACTTAGTATACTTTTTTGTCCTCGGTAACACTCCACAGTGATACACGAGTGGAGGATCGTCATTTGATCTTTCTGTATTATTACTAGTAAATTTGTTATTCCTATAACCTGGAGACACATCCTCGGAAAACACTGCACAGAGATACGAGAGTGGAGGACCGCCACTGTAACCAGAATCTATTAGATAGGGAGAGTGAGTTGAGTGTATAGATCTATACGGTGCTGACTACCCTGCACCTGGCTGCTAGCTACAGCCGAACCGAAAGGTTCAAGGGTGACGAAAGTCATAAAGTGAAATGGACTACTTATTGCTATATTTAGTCTATTGTATGGTTATGGAACTCGCAATTTGGATCACAAAGATTTACTATATAGTAATAAAGGATTTAGTAACTAGTTTGCTTTGTAGTTATTAGTTTTATATATGTGTTAAAACTAATACATTTCAGTATACATCTTTTACATTACTTTTCGGATTGGTAAACTAACATACACTTCATAAGGATAACCATGTTTTTAGTATACATCTTTCATATTACGTATCAGATTGCTAGCCAACTTTTAGGAAAATATGGGATTTTCGTGGGATAACAATTGTACATAACCAGAACCGTGTAACAAAACATATAACCAAACTTTACATATAAGAAAATATGGGATTTTCTTGGGTTTGCAACCTTTTCAGAAACCGAAAGGAAACTTGTACATTTTCAGAAAAAAAACCGCTTATGAACTCACCAGCTTTATGCTGATTTTTAAAATGTTTGTATTCTCAAGTCCACATTAGATAGGTACCGGATGATCCTTTTGATGAAGACGGAGTGCGTTGAAAACACATCTTACTTTTCTTCATATATATACATATGTATCACACTTGTACAACTTTACTTTTGAACAAATGTAAATTTTCATATGTAATGTAATGGTTGTTTACTTTGCTTACTTGGTGCATTGGATTTGTCACTCAACGTGGCATCCACCCTGGAAACATTTCTGCCATGGTTTTCGGGGTGTGACAATGGTAAGGAGTGATTTCGAGGAAGAAATCTAATTTAAGTGTGGGAGATTTGTAACACCGAATTAAAAGTACTTTTTAGTTTAGAGCCTCGGTATGTTATTTTTTGCAGAATTGGTCACTAGGGGGTAGATATGCCAGCTTCATAAAAGTTAGAGTATGTTGGGCATAGTCCTTGTACACTAGGTGTATTGGCTCATTCTTGATTGCAAATCTTAACCATGTACGCAAGGAGTATGTGGAGTATGCAGGGTGTATGTGAGGCTGGGGAAAAACCTAAAAAGTAGGCTTTTGTACCCTATTTAAGCATCTTTAACTCATCTCTTGGTTATTTTATTCCATCCTCCATATCTTCTAAACCCTAATCTCACCCTTCACTTTCATTTGGTTCTTTTTGAGTTCTTGTGAAAAAAATTTGTGTGCTATTGTGCATTTTGATGTTTTAAAAGAATATTAAAGACTCAATCATAGGAGTGGAGCTTAGAGATCTAGGGTTAGCATTAACATTTCATGCCATTTGAGGTATAAAGTTCTAAGCTTGACAAATCCTTGTGTGGACCTAGTTTGGGTTTGTTTATGTCACATTTTGGTCCCTTTTTGTTGATCCTTGTAAGTAAAGGTTGTTTCATATGCTTAGCCCTTAGATCTGGATGTTTTAAGGGTCCCTTATAAATAAACTTATAAGCTTTATGGTTTATCTTTACCCATGCATGTGTTAATAGCTTTGTTAACCTCTTTTTGACCTCTTGACCGATATTAAGCCATGTATAAACGTAGTGTTTCCAAATTTACATGATAAGTCATCTTTAGGCACAACAATTAAGAGTTTGGATGAAGGATTGAGTGAGGTCAGTGATTAATATAGTGGATACCACACTGGGGACTACATAGGGCATACCAAGATGGTACATTGTGTGTACTAGCCCCAGATCGAGTGTCCTAAGCCTAAGAGCTAGGTACGCCCAGTGTACTCAACAAATGGTCCTTAGACTAGATGCTTTAGGTATTGAGAAAATATTTGAGCTTCTATTGCTTGGTCCTTATTGGGGCATCAGACTCATGTGTTGGACTTTGGACTAGCATGTTATGCTTCCTTGGATTTAGGGCTCGTGATAGGTTTGAGACCAATTTGGAAGGTTAGGCCATAATTAGGCCTTAGGCTGCCAAGTAAAATTTGGGTCTACATAGTAATTGAATTAGGCCTTGGCCTTGGGCCAAGCTAGCTAATGGCTAAAATGGTCTTTTTCCCTAGTTATGGGAACACTAGATTAGATTGGTGGTTATGGATTGGGATTCAATCAATAATTGGATGTTCTTGGTACTGATAGCATGGGGATTTATCAGACCAGCAGACAAAGATTTATCTAAGTGATTCAACAATTTGACGTGAAATTGCTGACTGTGTTTAGCGGGTCGAAGGAGCCAATGCTGGCCCATAGTTTATTATGTGAGGATGCTAGATGTTTTCGTGACTCTTGGATAGGTTATTTGTTGGTATGCTTACCGGGAAGGCCCGATGACTGTACTGTATGGTATTATGTTTGCGATTATTGCATGTTTTTGTATGATATATATATATATATATATATATATATATATATATATATATATATATATATATATATATATATATATATATATATTGGGTAGGGTCTGACGGCAGACAGGGCCTGAGGACTTAAAAATTTGTATATCGGGCAGAGCCCGATGACAGGTGGGGCGCACTATATGTTTGATATGCATGGTAGTGGGAGGGAGTGAAATAGATCCGACACCCGATTGAAGTAGACCGAAGGGGAGTATCCAGATATGCTTGGCTATATGTTTGTATGGTATCTGGTGTTTTGGGAACTCTCTAAGATTTGTGCCTACAATTTCTATGGTTACGGGTTCAGGTACTTCTTGTTTGAAATTGAAGGGCCTGGCTTGATCACAATGTATCCACCCATATTCCGCATTATGTTGATTTTGTGATTGTAGTCTGATAAGTATTTTCTTACAAAGTACTTTCGAATATTTAGAAAAAGGATAATGATCATTTGACTTAAGGATAATTAATGTTTTGGTTGAATTAAAAATGAATATTTTACCTCAAAATTTATGGGACGTTACAAAATTGCATAAGTTATAGATCGAAATAACATCTACTTTAGCACTAGAACAATGCTTTATATGGACTTTTTCTTCAAACCCTTAGCAGGAAAAACTCAAGACCGGCGAAGAAACGAACACCAGTGAATCACGACTAACCGGCCTCGAGAAGAGCTAATTTCGTCGTCCAAAACATGAATTCTGTAAAATCATGTATGACTTCTAGGTAGACAGTCACCCCATGCATCAACGATGTTAATCCAAAACTCATAGATTTGGTCTAATCAAGACCCCATCCCCCATTGACCATACATCATCCCACTAATAACTAAAGAATGGAGTCCACTGCTAAATGCTTGAGTTAGCTACCTTACACAAAGTTACACAATGACACTTTAACCAAAATCCTGACAAACAAAGGCTAACCTAGCCTATACATTAACATGGACCTAACACACCTCAAGTCTAATAAAGGGACGACTAACAAACAAAAATATGAACGACGACATGTCTAATTCTAACCAAGTAAATGTGTCACACCCCCGAACCAGACGACAGAAACGTCCGAGGGATGATGTGACTCAATTGAATATCATTCATCACCATGCATTGAGATAGTACAATTGGTAGAGTTTACACTTAGTACCTTGTTTTAAACATTACATCCCCAAAAGTAAATTGTTCGAAAATAACAAATATAAGGAGTGTAGTTTACTCACATGGGGTGCTTTGGAACAGTATGGATTGCTTGGAATAATTGATGTCCTAAGGGCCAGATTTTGATTTTTCAACTCTCCTACACATTCAGGTGCTACATAGTTAATGTCACTAGTGCCTTTTACGCATATTTTCTTGTTATTTCAGTTGTAATCATGGATGATTTATTGGATGATAATGTACTAATCAACTCCAGACCTATATTTAATGATTATGTATGGTTAGACTGATGTTCTTGTGAGTTTATAGATGTGTGTTGGAAATCTTTGGGTATTTTCATCATGGCTTGTAGTTATATTTTGGAGCGAATAAGTTATGCTTGAAGAATTCAAAATCCCTTCATGGTGATGGCTTGTATGCTTGTTAAGAACTAGGTGGCTAGTTGGTGAAGTTATTGGGTAGCCTTGGAAATTCGAATGGTTATGTTGTTTGTCAGAGTTTAGAGAAATCCAGGTGTGGTGCATTTCTTTTGTTTGATGGAATGATTTTCAGGTGTGGGTCATCCTGAAGTTAGATATTCAAGGATAGGAGGATAGATGGTTTTTCCTGTCGCCCGAATTCAAGAATATCACGTCCGATGATGTGAAGTATCGACAATAACACAAATTGGGTTAGTTTATAGGTTCGGGTTGAGGGTTGTTTGATAGCCTCTCTTCATGTTCACTTCTTATAAAGGCTTTGGTGTTTGAAGCATGAACCTAACACCTAATAGGTTCTAGTAGATTAGGGTTCTTCTTGTGTTATTTTTTCTTGCTATCCTTGTAGGTTTGTTTGGTTTACCATGGGGAAGTCCATGGAAATTGCAGAAGTGTTCTAAAACTGTGGGAGGACCACTCAAGCCACATGGATGAAATAGGCCAAAAGTGTTGAAAGACTATTGGAGGAACACATTGTTTGCATGAGTGAGTAATATCATGGGCAAAATTAGTTTGGGACTGATGTAACACTATGATTTAACCCATGACATTCTGTCACAACTAGAAATTTTGTGCCTTGTAATCACAACACTCAAGTAAAATTTTGAATAAAAAACTTAAGAGCATGTAAGATACTTACTTCATGGCAACAAAAATTTCAATCAAGTACACCATACAAGCATTTCAAATAGTCAACAAGTGATTGGAAACCCTAGAAGTTCTTGTTTAGATCCATTTTGGACTAGGACTTCCTTATTGGACCTAATGGACCACTGAATACATTTTTCCCTTCGATTTACCTGTTACCTGAGAATACAAGCATTTTGAAAAACGTCAACATATGAAATGTTGGTGAGTTCATAAGTAATGTTTGAAATAAAACGTTTTGTATTGTTTTGGAAACCACCAGAAAATCCGATATTTTCTGAAAAGAGTATCGTATAAAAAGTGTGATGATCCGTAAGTATGCCTGTTTGTTTCTATAAATGTAAAAAGAATTTGTTGTACTTGGTTTGCATCTCGTAGTCGTAAGTATTGAAAAACCCTAGGAAAACCCGATGTTTTCCTAATACTTTGAATTACGCTTTTTGTGTGGTGTTGTATCGTTGCGACATGTGAAGTCAATGATTCCAGGTGACATTGAATTAAATGTGTATTGTGAACTGTTATAAACACGCGTTAATAGAAACGACTAGTTTACAACCATACTAACGATCCCTTAGGCGTCGTCCGCACTATTCACATAATCCAACCACCCTGACTTCTCGTAGCCCCACAACCGAGGAGAAAATAGGGCATGAAGACCTCAATAATTCCATAAGTCGTTCAAGGCTATAGTGAATGCGAAGGGCCCTTGGCCCGACCCGCATTTTTGTGAATTCTCGACTTTACTAGCCGTACCAAAGGACCCTTAGGGCCCAATAACCTAAAAGCCATTAAAAGTACTTTTACACGGAATTAGGTCATGTCAGACCCAACAATCATGTAAGTAAGTTGTCGTCGGGCCTAAACATCAAGTCATTGGGCTAGCTAGGCCCAACAAGCAAGATTTGACACTTTTGGGCCCAAAGATGGTGTATCAACGTCTGGTGAATTCTCACGTGTGTATTGACTTCGGGTGAATTTCCGCGCGTGTATTGAATATCGTCGTGTTAGTAGTTTCAGATTCATTATTGATTCGAGACCGAATCAATTCGTTTAGTAACGATTTTTGGTGTTGATGGTGTATTAGGTTTTGTCGGTAGTCACGGTACCAGTATTTTATCTCAACGGATTTATTGTTTAAACTTTGGAGTTTTTCTGTTTGCAGCCCCTTTCTTTTATGAGTTTACACTTTTCACCCTTTGAATAAAAGAATTTCCAATTTAGTCCCTAGACCATTTTTCTTGACATTTTAATACCAAAACTTGTTGAAAATCGTATTTTTCAGCTCATGTTTTTTTGAAAACAGTTTTAGTCCCTCAAAATGAAGTTTTCTCGCTTGAATCCTCATTTTTCGCAACTTTTACACTTTTTGCCCAAAAGAGAAATTTTTTGCATCTTTGATCCTTTTTAAATATCAAAAGTGTTTTTAACCCTTGAAATGGACTTGGAGCACTACTAGTCCCTTGTTTTACAGAAAAATACAGTTTCAGCCCTTCAAATTTGAAAATCTCGCATATTGGGCTTTATTAGGTCGAAAAATCCATTTTTGGCCCATTATGCTTAATATTTTACATTTTAATCCCTCAAAAGAATATATTTCCAGAAAATACCTTATTGAAACTGGTTTGACATATTTCAACCATCAGAATTTGTATCTTGTCATTTTGGGCCCTTTAACTTTATATTTTTAATATTGTAAGCCCAAAAATGAGTCTTTAGCCCAAAGTAGTTAATATCAAACAACTTGGTTATTTTTCTAGAGATGATTTGTATGTAGTAAAGTAATTTATGCTAGTATCATATAACTTGATGCAAATCTTGGTTTTAAGGCCTTTTTTTTTACTAGATCCAACATCACAATCACATAAAAACACAAATATAAACATAGAAATCACACAAAGCATACATATACACATAGATCTACACATTTGCTTGTATCCCCCCCCCCATAAAACTTGTAAAATCGAAAAATAGAGAGTATGAAGCTCACCTTTGGGTGTGGTTTCGGTTTTTGGAGAAGAGATGGAAGAAAATGAGATGATTTTCGGCCTTAGCAACCTTTTCTTGGAAGATCTCGAGTTTGGGAGCTTCTAAGGTGCAAGATCATGATTTCTTTTGAGTTAAGAAGAGATGTTTGATAAATCAAGGAACTTCGATCATAGATTTAATTATAAACTAACCTTAGATGATGATTCTTGTGGAAAATCTCTTTGAAATCCTCTTAAGTCCCGAAAATTTGGTGAAGAGAGGTGAGGGTGTTCCTTAAGAGAGTTTGATAAACAAAAAGTGATTGAAGTGTGTGTATGTGTCTAAGCTCTCGGCCGAGAACAAGAAGAAGAGAAGAGAGAGAGAGAGAGTTGAGATGACAATCCTAGATGCATGTTGGTCCATGCATGGAGGTATGTGATGCATAAATGAGGTGGCAACTTCTGAAGTCAACTCTTCACTCCTTCGATTTGGGCTTGGGCCGAGATTTGGAAAGAAAAAGGAGATTATTGGGCTTTAATGCCCCTAAGCCCATATTAGAGTTAGGTTGGGTAATTTTTATCCTTATAAAATGTAAGTGTGATTTTTATGCTTTATTAGACTAGATTAGGTTAATTATGCTCCATAATAGTTCATAATATTTAATTTATTTCATTCTAGGCCCAATATGGCCCAAAATGTTGAAATAAATGAAAGTGGGTCCAATTAGATCCCATTTAAAGGTTATAAGCCCAAGATAGTCAAATTGGAAGCTTATTGGCTCATTCAGTCCAATAAGGAAGTCCTAGTCCAAAATGGACGTAAACAAGAACTTCTAGGTTTTCCAATCACTTGTTGACTATTTGAAACGCTTGTATGGTGTACTTGATTGAAATTTTGTTGCCATGAAGTAAGCATCTTACATGCTCTTAAGTTTTTGATTCAAAATTTTACTTGAGTGTTGTGATTACAAGGCAAAAAATTTCTAGTTGTGACATCATCCCCCCGTTAGAGGGAATTTCATCCCGAAATTCTGTTTGAAAGCTAGATTTGAGAATGCTAGAATAGGTAAGGGTAATTTTGCTTCATTTTGTCTTCGCATTCCCACGTGAATTCTGGTCCACGCTTTGCGTTCCACCCTACTTTCACGATCGGGATGTGACTTTGCTTAGTACGCTTCACCTCCCTGTCCATGATTTCAATCGGCTCTTCAATAAACAGGAGATTCTTGTTGATTTTGATCTCGTCAAGAGGAATGACGAGTGTTTCATCTGATAGGCACTTCTTTAGATTAGAAACATGGAACATAGGGTGTACACTGTTTAGCTCTGCGGGTAGTTGTAGTTTATATGCCACTGGACCTATTCGGGCGACGACTTCGAAAGGTCCAATGTACCATGGGTTCAGTTTTCCCCGCTTCCCGAAATGAATAACTCCTTTCCAGGGTGAGACTTTTAACAGTACTTGATCCCCGACCTGGAATTTTAAGGGCTTTCGCCATTTATCGGCGTACCTCTTTTGTCGGTCGCGTGATGCTTGTAATCGAGCTCTGATTTGAATGATCTTTTCCGTGGTTTCACGAATTATCTCCGGTCCTGTTAGAGCCTTGTCTGATGCGAGTGTTTTTGCTAGCTGGATATCGCCCACCTCAGCCCAACATAACGGTGATCTACACTTACGCCCGTATAGTGCTTCGAAAGGAGCAACCTTGATGCTCGAATGGTAACTGTTGTTGTACGAGAACTCGAATAAAGGTAAATGGGTATCCTAAGATTTCCCAAAGTCTATCACACATGCACGAAGCATGTCTTCGAGCATTTGAATGGTTCGTTCACTTTGACCATCCGTTTGTGGATGATAAGCGGTGCTCATGTCGAGGTTGGTTCCGAGTGCTTTATGGAGTGATTGCCAAAAATGTGAAGTGAACCTACTATCTCTATCCGAGATAATAGACACTGGTACTCCGTGGAGTCTCACGATTTCTTGAATGTATAAGCGTGTCAATCTTTCCATCTTGTAGGATTCTTTTATTGGCAGAAAATGGGCAGATTTCGTTAGTCGGTCGACTATTACCCATATGGTGTCTAGTCCATCCGACGTCTTGGGTAGCTTGGTCACGAAATCCATAGAAATCCCTTCCCATTTCCACTCAGGGATTACCGGTTGCTGTAATAACCCTGAGGGCTTTTGGTACTCCACCTTTACCTTGGCACAAGTAAGGCACTTACTAACATATGTGGCAATTTTCGCCTTCATGTTAGGCCACCAATAGTTTTGTTTAATATCCAAATACATCTTGATTGAGCCGGGATGGATGGAGTATCGCATCTTGTGGGATTCCTTCATGACTACCTCCCTAAATCCTCCGAGTTAAGGGACCCAAATACGGTTCATGAAATAGTATACTCCGTCATTTTTTACCTCTAGATTCTTCTCCATTCCGCATAGTGCTTCGCTTGCTCTGTTCTGCGTCTTCATGGCTTCTGACTGGGCTGCTCCAATCTGAGTGGTTAAGTGGGATTGGATGGTGATTGAGAGAGTTTTCGCACGATGATTAGAGTACTCCTTCCGGCTCAATGCATCAGCTACCACGTTGGCCTTCCCTGGGTGATACTTGATTTCACACTCGTAATGGTTTATTAATTCAACCCATCTTCGTTGTCTCATGTTCAACTCTTTCTAGTTCAAGATGTGCTGAAGACTTTTGTGGTCCGTGAAGATGGTGCACTTTGTACCATAAAGGTAATGCCTCCAAATCTTCAGAGCAAAGACCACTGCTCCTAATTCCAGATCATGGGTTGTATAATTCACTTCGTGTGTCTTTAGTTGGCGAGATGTGTAAGCTATCACCCTTCCACGCTGCATGAGAACGCAACCTAAACCCTAATTTGACGCATCATAGTAGACTACGAGGTCTTCTATTCCCTCCGGTAGAGATAGTACCGGGGCGCTATAGAGGGCTTGCTTCAGGGTTCGGAATGCAACCTCTTGCTTATCAGTCCATTTGAATGGGACGCCATTTTGCATAAGTGAGGTAAGTGGCTTGTCGATTTTTGAGAAGTTTTGAATAAACCTCCTATAGTATCCCACTAGACCTAAGAATTGACGAATTTCCATGGGTGTTGTCGGGACGGCCCATCCTTCGACGGCTTTGACCTTGGAAGGATCTACATGAATTCCTTCTTGACTAACAACATGCCCTAGGAAGTTCACACTACGGAGCCAAAACTCACACTTGGAGAGTTTTGCGTACAGCTTTTCCGATCATAGAGTTTTTAGAATTTGTCGGAGATGTTGACCATGCACTTCCTCGCTTCGGGAATAGACGAGAATATCATCAATGAAGACAATGACAAAGTTGTCGAGGAATGGTCGACAGATTCGGTTCATCAAATCTATAAATGTTGCAGTGGCATTTGTTAGACCAAAGGGCATTACGACAAATTCATAATGTCCGTAACGAGTTCGGAAAGCGGTTTTTGGAATATCCTCTTCCCGGACTTTGAGTTGATGGTATCTGGACCGTAGATCTATCTTAGAAAAATAACTAGCTCCATGGAGCTGGTCAAATAGATCATCGATTCGTGGGAGTGGATAGCGATTTTTGACAGTGAGTTTATTTAACTCTCTGTAGGCGATGCAAATTCTAAAAGATCCTTCCTTTTTTTTGACAAAGAGGACCGGAGCTCCCCATGGTGAGTAACTAGGTCGGATGAATCCCTTGTCCAAGAGTTCACTGAGTTGGCTGGACAATTCTTGCATTTCAGTAGGAGCTAGCCGGTAGGGTGATTTAGCGAGAGGAGTTGCTCCTGGAATGAGGTCAATTCGGAACTCCACTTGTCTCTCTGGGCGTACTCCAGGAAGATCTTTAGGAAACACGTCTGGGAACTCACGGGCTACAGGAATGTCTTGAACGTTAACCTCTTCCTTGGTTTTATCCACTATGTGAGCCAGGAACGCCAAATTGTTCTTTCGTAGATGTTTTTGTGCCTTGATGCACGAGATGAGGCGAAGGTTCATGCTAGGTTTGTCTCCGTAAATTACTAGGGTTTCGTGATTGGGAAGGTGATGGCGAACGACCTTCTCGTGACACATAATTTCGGCATGGTGGGGGCTTAACCAGTCCATGACGATAATCACATCGAAACTCCTAATGGAAACCGCCATTAAGTCTATTTGAAAGACGTGTTGATTTAAGGTTAGGGTACATCCGGTGTAGATTTCCCCAGTGGATTCGGTTTTCCCATTGGCCATTTTCACCGTAAAGGTTTCATTGAGCTTCTGGGGTTGTTTATTTAATAAATGCTTAAATTTATTGCTTATGAAACTTCGCTCCGCTCCGGTATCAAATAGGATGCACGCATAAGTGTGATTTAGGGGAAACGTACCGGTAACGACTGTGGGATCCCGAATTGCTTCCCCCTGACCAATGGCCAACACCCTTCTTGTTCCTCCATTTCCAGGATTGTTGTTGTTATGGTAATCTCGGCGGAAATGCCTAGCCCTCCCACACCCATAGCAGGTGTGGCTAGGCCCTGCATTGTTGCCGCCGGTGTTGATGTTGTTGTTGTTGCGGGTGTTGTTGTTGTTGTTGTTGTTGCTGTTTCCCTGTTGTTGGTTATGGGGAGGGTAAGTCCTGAAGTACCTCGCCGTGTGTCCCCTTCAATTGCAACTGGTGCACTAAAACTCCTTGCATTCTCCATTGTGATGGAAACCGCACTTGTTGCACTTGGGAAGATTACCAGAATAAGGTCTGGGAGCATTTGAAGCAGCTGAGGTTGGAGCATGTGGTGTGGCCGAAACTTGTGCGGTGGCAGCATTAACTGCCACTGTCTGCTGCTTCTTAGAGGTCTCAAGGCCCTAACGCCCCTTCCTCTTGTTGTTCTTCCCTTTCTTGCCATCACCTTCCTTCTTTCCTTCAGCCTCCGTTGGCTTCTCACCCTTCTTGTTGTTGTGGTCATACAGCTTCTTTGCCAATCTTTTTGCAGTGTCAAGAGTTTCTGGGTTTTTAGCTATCACATTTCCCTGGATCGGTGAGGTTAGTCCGCAGATGAATCGCTCAATCTTCTTTCCTTCCGAGGTGATCATACCCGGGCATAATAGAGATAGTTCTCTAAATCTCGATATGTAGGCATCGATATTCGCATTCTGCACAGTGAGGTTCCACAGCTCTTGCTCCATTTTCTGTATTTCACTTCGTGGGCAGTATTCGGCCATCAGCATTTCTTTCATTTCCATCCACGGCATGGAGTTGGCTACCGGGAGTGTCATGGCTTCCTCGTGTCCGTTCCACCAAGTGAGCGCTTGATCAACAAAAGTGTAGGCTGCAAACTTCACCTTCATTCCCTCGGGACAACCGCATATCTCGAATACCGATTCCACCTTCTCGATCCATCGCTTCAAAGCGATCACTCCTCCAGTGCCGTTAAAATTTCATGGTTTGGCGTTTGTGAAGTCCTTGTAGGTACATGTTTTCGTGCGTCCTTGATTCATTCTGTTGTTCGAACTTCCGGCCCCTTGCCCATTGACTCCTCCATTGTTCCCTTGATGAATTTACGCCATTGCTGCAGTGACCGCAGCAGATACAGCTGCCTGGAACGCGGCTGAGTCAACTTCGGGTGGGGTTGGTCCAGGGTTTCCGCGAGTAGGTCGGAGAGGCATCTTTCTGTCATGAAACAGAAAGATGTTAAGTGTACGTGGTTTTCGTGAGGTTGTGATCCTACTAACTAAGTGCGTGGTACGAACTTAAACACTTCTACCATTTAGCATACAATCATAGATTCTCAACACATAGCAATTTGTATTGTCATAATAAACACGCAAAAGTTCATTAATAATATCCGCATTTGATACATGAAAATTTTGCTCGTAAGAGTATACATGAGTGACACTAGTTTGATAGCATAACGGCTCTATGAGTAGTGTAGTTACTTAAACATAGAGTCGAAGTACATAGCATAGTTCTTAATGACCTAGTAAGGTAAGTCTATCCCTAACACTCTCTGGTGCGTCCTATATAAGGGCGGGGTCATATGTCGAAGTGTTGGGCCAGCAACTGAGCCATCTCAGTCATGTGTCCAATAACCTCATCCCTCTCATGCTTAGCTTGCACTGCACGTACTTCCATGGCGTATATCTGTTGCCTCAGAGTGACGATCTCAGCTTCGGGGGAGCGATTTTCCCTTGGGGGGTTCACTGGTGGGGCGGGGTGGTCCTGCTGCACTTCGCTAATAGGGAATGCTGAGTGATCTTTTCCCAGGTCTTGTTCTTCCTCCATGTCATCATCGGTATCCTCGAACTCATAGTCGGTGTCCATGTACTCGTCAGGTCCGATGGCGTGGGCTCCCTCTTGATTCCCTTCTAGTTCATCTTCGAGCATCCCATGTGCTACTAGGACTTGATGAAACTGAATGCCCTGCTGCTCTCCTTCCATGTAGACTGGGAGAAGGTATACGGAAAAACTATCATTATTCTATGACCCTACCACTATTGCATAGGCTAAACAGACGTTCTCTTTTTGGTGCTAAAGGGGTATAGTTTGAGATTCCCTAGCTATCGCGATCTCATTGGAACATGTGTTAATTATACCTTGGAGGGAATGTAGTTGATCAGGCTACATTCACTTCTCTATATCACTAAAATAGTCCTGAATTAACCGGGATACTAGCATTATCTTGTTTGGTTCGGCGTTATGTTCTTATTCCTAATGCAAGCAAGGGTGTTTTTATTGTGTGTGTACTGGTTTTGTTCAGAGTTGTGTTAGTCGCTCTTTTGGTTTATAGTTGCACATCAATGTTTGGTTAGATATGCTAGTTCACTTTAAACAAAGCTCTAATACCAACCTGTCACACCCCGAACCAGACGGCGGAAACGTCCAAGGGCTGTTGTGACTCAATTGAATACCATTACATTGAATATACATGAAACATAACATCATTAATCACCATGCATTGAGATAGTACAACTGGTAGAGTTTACACTTAGTACCTTGTTTTAAACATTACATCCCCAAAAGTAAATTGTTCGATAATAGTTAAACAAACAACATGACGTCACTGAATACATTTTTCCCTTCGATTTACCTGTTACCTGAGAATACAAGCATTTTGAAAAATGTCAACATATGAAATGTTGGTGAGTTCATAAGTAATGTTTGAAATAAAACGTTTTGTATTGTTTTGAAAACCACCAGAAAATCCGATATTTTCTGAAAAGAGTATCGTATAAAAAGTGTGATGATCCATAAGTATGCCTGTTTGTTTCTATAAATGTAAAAAGAATTTGTTGTACTTGGTTTGCATCTCGTAGTCGTAAGTATTGAAAAACCCTAGGAAAACCCGATGTTTTCCTAATACTTTGAATTATGCTTTTTGTGTGGTGTTGTATCGTTGCGACATGTGAAGTCAATGATTCCAGGTGACATTGAATTAAATGTGTATTGTGAACTGTTATAAACACGCGTTAATAGAAACGACTAGTTTACAACCATACTAACGATCCCTTAGGCGTCTTCCGCACTATTCACATAATCTAACCACCTTGACTTCTCGTAGCCCCACAACCGAGGAGAAAATAGGGCATGAAGACCTCAATAATTCCATAAGTCGTTCAAGGCTTTAGTGAATGCGAAGGGCCCTTGGCCCGACCCGCATTTTTGTGAATTATCGACTTTACTAGCCGTACCAAAGGACCCTTAGGGCCCAATAACCTAAAAGCCATTAAAAGTACTTTTACACGGAATTAGGTCATGTCAGACCCAACAATCATGTAAGTAAGTTGTCTTCGGGCCTAAACATCAAGTCATTGGGCTAGCTAGGCCCAACAAGCAAGATTTGACACTTTTGGGCCCAAAGATGGTGTATCAACGTCTGGTGAATTCTCACGTGTGTATTGACTTCTGGTGAATTTCTGTGTGTGTATTGAGTATCGTCGTGTTAGTAGTTTCAGATTCGGTATTGATTCGAGACCGAATCAATTCGTTTAATAACGATTTTTGGTGTTGATGGTGTATTAGGTTTTTTCGGTAGTCGCAGTACCAATATTTTATCTCAACGGATTTATTGTTTAAACTTTGGAGTTTTTCTGTTTGCAGCCCCTTTCGTTTATGAGTTTACACTTTTAACCCTTTGAATAAAACAATTTCCAATTTAGTCCTTAGACCATTTTTCTTGAGATTTTAATATCAAAACTTGTTGAAAATGGTATTTTTCAGCACATATTTATTTGAAAACAGTTTTAGTCCCTCAAAATGAAGTTTTCTCGGTTGAATCATCATTTTTTGCAACTTTTACACTTTTGGCCCAAAAGAGAAATTTTTTGCATCTTTGATCCTTTTTAAATATGAAAAGTGTTTTTAACACTTGAAATGGACTTGGAGCACTAGTAGTCCCCTGTTTTACAGAAAAATACAGTTTCAGCACTTCAAATTTGAAAATCTCGCATATTGGGCTTTATTGGGCCGAAAAATCCATTTTTGGCCCATTATGCTTAATATTTTACATTTTAATCCCTCAAAAGAATATATTTCCAGAAAATACCTTATTGAAACTATCTTGACATATTTCAACCATCATAATTTGTATCTTGTCATTTTGGGCCCTTTAACTTTATATTTTTAATATTTTAAGCCCAAAAATGAGTCTTTATCCCAAGGAAGTTAATATCAAACAACTTGGTTATTTTTCTAGAGATGATTTGTATGTAGTAAATTAATTTATGCTAGTATCATATAACTTGATGCAAATCTCGGTTTTAAGGACTTTTTTGACTAGATCCAACATCACAATCACATAAAAACACAAATATAAACATAGAAATCACACAAAGCATACATATACACATAGATGTACACATTTGCTTGTATTCCCCCCCCCCCATAAAACTTGTAAAACCGAAAAATAGGGAGTATGAAGGTCATCTTTGGGTGTGGTTTCGGTTTTTGGAGAAGAGATGGAAGAAAATGAGATGATTTTCGGCCTTAGCATGTGTTGCGTTATGAGCATTCTAACACTCCTAAGTGTACATGCAACCCTAAATACCTTGGATCTATGTTTTCTCTATTATACATGCAAATATGAACATCCAAGGTATTATCCTAATCTAGCATACAAAATAATGGATATAACAAGATAGAATACATACCTCTTTGATAGTGCTTGTCTTCATGAGGCTTGAGTGCCTAGTGCCCCAAGTGTGACACCTCAAATGGTTCACACAACACCATAAGCAATTGGAATAACTTAGAGAGAAATTAGAACACTTCATGAAATCGTCTAGCCCTCATACACACACATAGTCACGATTTCTTGAGCCATGGGTTTCTTTTATATGGTGGCTATTAGGGTTACACCATGTAACTCATGACTTTACCCATTCCTTATGCTCCATGGATTTTAACCTCCATGGAGTATCCATGGGTCACCCCATGGACTTAGTCCAACATAAGGAATCTTGGATCACAAGCCCACATATATAAGAATGAATGATTTACACAATCAACCCATATATTTAATTAGTCTCCTTTTGATCACTTAATTAATCCTAGATTAATTCTTGATCAATACTAATTAAATAATCTTATTATTCTTATTATTAATATACTAGAACTTATAATATATTAATAACCATAAGTGTCTTATTTCTCTCATTATAGTCTATCCAAGTGCATGATGCCATGCAACCCAAATGGACCATGCCGGGTCGGGTCAAGTCTTACCAATTATAGTTATGGACTTAGACATTAATCCAACAGTCTCCCACTTGGATAAGTCTAAAACAGTAAAACTATTATTGCGTATGACTTCAGGAACCAACTGGTAATCGTAGCTCTCAAAAGCTTCTGTCGAACTCTGACCTTGTAGATGAACTCTGATCTTGTCAATGACTTGTCCATTAGATAAGGGATCATATATTCCTCCATTCTAGATATCATATGGACTGAGACATGGATTATAATCATTCTCTCTATCCATTTGTTGTTTCCCGATTTCCGATTTATGACGACTAACTAATTGAACAAATCAAATCAGTCCTGGCCCGGCCGAGCACTTCCATTTGTCATCATCAAATCATCGAGGGGCCCACAGATATCGCTTTCATCCCGAAGGTAAAAGGAATGGATAAACTTCGACTCATATGGCTTGTTCTACTACTTGTTGAGTCATACACAAAGACACGTTTTATAATCCTGTCGTAGAAAACAACATCCCTGTTGGAACCTGAAAGTCAACCTCTAGCAATCACAAGTTATGATGATCCGAGATCAGCTTATGTTCGAGATAAAGATGATGTACGAAGTGAAGATCACTCAGATATGTAGTGTTATTTCGAGATCAAGGTGTCTGCTTAAGCATTTATTATTTCTTATCTTTTATATGATGTAATAATTCATAAGACTTAGCCTTTTGTATATGTTGGATAATCAGTTGTTAGAAGCTGTTTATTATCTAGTCTTAAGAATGTGTTGTATTTTCTAAGATATACCGCCTTTTCCTTTATAAGGAGTGTGTTTAATGAAAAGAAAAATACGAATTGTTCTTCCAAAGATAACAAATATTATTCTTAATTCTCTTTCATTTTTCTCTCAAGTCAAACTCTTTACAACATTCTTCTTGTTCCTTTATTGTCTTTACTTTGATTATACTCATACGCCTCTTCATTTAATACATTCTTCCTATGTTGAATCTTTACTTCAAGTCTCCACTGAGATTACCAGACTTAACTGGAACATCAACTAAGAGCGGACATTGATCTTTAAGATTCACTCAAGGTTTGAGTTTCCAAACATTTTCCATACGCATTGATTCTAGTACCCACAATTGGTATCAAAGCTTTAGTGGTTGTCCTTTGAATTCATAATAACATATTGTAGTTGATTCGAAATTACGTTGGTTTTTCAATCATTTATGTGTTCAGGATAAAAGTTGACACACCCCGCTTAAGCGGAAATTCAAGGTATGACATCGATAACGGTTTCATTGCAAAAGATAAAGATACATCACCATAGCAGTATTTAAAGTTTACAACCCATAGCTTCAAAAGAAACAAAATACAAGTTTTTCAAAATAACATTGTTCAAAATATAACTTCATAATAGCTTCAACATGATGCAGCATGCTCTATGATGATGAATCTTTACATCCACTTACTAATTATTTCCTGAAAAAGCATGTAAAACGAGCGTCAACTATGAAAATAGTTGGTGACTTCACAAGTTTATAAAATCGAGCGTACAATAAGGCTTTTCGTAAGTACAAGTACATTGCTTCAATGATAAACAAGTTGATTGCTATTAATGAATACAAGTTTATTGCTATAACAAGAAATGAGTTTGTATGTGTATGAGCAAACAATGAGTCTCAACCAAACCTATGACTGAAGCCCTATCGAGATCTATGCTTATCGTTCCATAGATGAATATGGTATCATGCACTCCAGCAATAGGGCGAGTGAGGAGTTGTCAATTCCTAATAGCACTATCCATAATGACCATTGGCTCAAAGAGTTAATGGTTAGAGATAAGGGAAGGGCCTTAGTACGATAAGTTCTCATGTTCCGTGTTGCATAGACATACATAAAGAAACATAGCAATACAATAGCAATCATGTTAGATAATAAACAATTTAAATACATCATGCAAACAATAGTTTTTCTAGACATGATCTTCCACCCAAAAACATAAAAACCGAAAATAGGGGAGTGCGTGAATACTCACGGTATTTTGGGTAGGCACAAGCGGTACTTCGGCATGCACCAACGTCTTAATATCGGGATCCTACGACATCTAACACACACACTAGTGAGTTTCAATGTCGATATCTAATGCTAATATACTAAACTCTACATATAGCGAAATGCCAATTTATGTTTTAGTATTGGATTTTATGTCAATTGATTACCCTTTTTCTGAAGTATTGAAATTTTACAAGTTGTGCGATTAATTACAACCTTGGAAGGTTAATTTTCCAAATTTTAAGTCTCAATAACAACATAATTTCACGAAAAATAGCATTCGAGGGATAAAAATTCTCAAACTTTTTATTTAAATGTTATTACACAATACTAAGCTGGGAAAAATATAAAAGATATTTTTCAGTGGGTATTTCTATTTTTCCTTGTTTTATTCCTTTAAATAGTCATAAATTAACGAAATAATATTAAACAGTAAAAATAAATCACCATAAATTTTTTTAATATCATGTACAATATAAATAACCTGGGAAAAATATCAAAAGTGGTTTTCATAATGTATAAACTAGTTTTGGGTTTTTATGTGTATTTAAGTGCATTTTAATGCAATTAACTTTAAAAAATAAGAGAAAAATAGTTTATAGTACAGACAAATCCTCCAGATTTTTATGTAACCTCCTACTGTACAATATGATATCCTGGTAATTTTTCATGCATTTTGGATAAGCAGAACTAGTTTTCCCATTTTTAGACCATTATAATTACCAAAAATTGGGAAAAATAGTAAGACATGATGAAAAATCTTGAAATTATTTTTTGGAGTCACACAACATAGGTAAGGTATGAGAAAATTGTTAGATACAATTTTCACATCTTCTAAAGTGGTTTTGTAATTTATCATGTCCTAAACAAAAGAAAATTAGAAGTCGTATTAAACAGTAACAAAAATTGTTGAAATTTGGTGAGGGGTCATTACTCACCTTAAGGATCATGCGTGAATTTAGTTAGGATTTATTGAGCTTTGGAAGTATTTTATATGATTTATGCCATTGGTTTTAGCAATAATTCTAATAAATAAAAGAAATAACAAAAGCTCTTGAAATTTTCCAGATTATCTCATGCATGCAAGGGCTTTCAAAAGGAAAAATGTTAAAAATGTATTCAGAAGAGAAATGAGGGTAATGATTCCAAAAAATTTAAGAAAAGTTGCATGCAATAATGCATGAAGTGTAGATGTGGCTGAAGTTCAAGAATTTGTGTAGCCCATTCAGTGAGGTTTTAAGCCACGAAATTTCAACCATCATTCACTAGGTATGTTAAGTTTCTAAGTTATTTTTCCTCAGATTAATGGTTGGGTTTAGGGCCATAGATTATGCAAGACAAAAATAGTGATCACAGAAAAGAGCTGTATGCGCAACCATTTTGTAAAAATTGTAAAAAATCGGATATTTAGTATTTTACAGTGAGACCAGTTGTTTTTGAAAGCTAACTCGTGGAAATAACCAATACAAAAAGAATATCATGATTTGGTTAAGAACTGACTGAGTTATGGACATTCAAAGTCGAACAAAGTAATCTGGTAGATTGCATGTTTGTTTGTGTGCATTATTAGGGTATTACAACAAGAACATCATGCATGCCTTTGGTAAGGTCCGATTTCTAACACATGCATGGAATGAATGAGCATCCAAGATGTACTAGAAATGGTTTAAATGCTTTTGGTCATGCATGAACACAAAAGAAATGGAGAAGATTATGAAATATTAGGTTTTGATGTCACATGATCATATGTGCATCTTTTTCACTCCTTGCACGGGTTTGATCCTGGATTTTCACCATTTCAAACACATGCATTGTGTTATGGTGAGAATCTACAAACCACAAGGGTAAAAATAAAGATTTCTAGCCATGGAATGGCATAGAATCTGAAAAGAAGAGAAAACTAAGAAAGAAAAGAAGTAAAATCATGTAACTATGGAAGAAGATGATCTTGTTTACCTTTGTTATGATCTTGAGGGAAGTAAGAACACTTCAAGGGTTTCACAATATTGAAATTTTGCAGAGGAATGAGAGGATTTTTGTGATTTTAGAGAGAGGGAAGAAGAGAGTGAAGTGTGTGAAGAGTGGAGTGTAAGAGAGTGAAGAAAGAAGAGGTGGAGTGAGGGTTTTGACTTAATGATTGTGTTTTGGGAAGAGAGAGTGTATGGGGAGGGGAGATGGTCGGCTCTTACATGCATTTAGGCCTCCTCTCTCCAAAATTTTAAACTTTATAAACTTCACCTCCATCATTTATATAAAAACATTCATTTTTATAAAAATGCTTATTAAGCAATTTGATTTATTTAAAAATCTTGTTTTCAACAAATAAATTGTGATTAATACTTGGTAATTTAATTTCTATTTCATTGACTATAATTCATAATTTGATTAATAACAATTTGATATTAGGAAGTTTATAGCCAAATTTTATAAGGTTTTTAAGCTTTATAATTTATAACTTTGGATTTTTGGCTCTTTAGGGTTTTTGGAATATTGTTTGATATTCAACAACATGTTGAAGTATATTTAGAATGTTTTAATTTATTTTTAGAGTTTTATACCCTATTTCAATTATAACAAAGCCTGAAGCTTTATTCTAATTATAGTATTGGCATTTCCTATTGTAGCTAAGCAACTTTCTAGAATTGTAAGTACTATGTATATTAGTCCTAGACCTTAGTTGGATCTTATTTTATGCAAGATTATTGACCTAATTTATACTACTAGGTCATGGCATGTTGTGCATGAATGGTTTTTATAAAGATGAATGAGTCCGAGAATGACCTGAATTGATAGTTGTCACAGTATCCCCCACTTAAAAAGAATTTCATCCCGAAATTCATTCTATGTCATCGTTTGTCGTCGCAAGGGAAAAGTCGTGGATACTTTTCCTTTATGAAGTCCTCGCGCTCCAAGGCGTACTCTGGCCCGCGTTCTGAGTTCCATCGAACTTTCACAATCGGGATCTTACTCCGCTTAAGTTGTTTTACCTCCCTGTCAAGAATTTCTATCGGCTCCTCAACGAAGTTCAGCTTATCATTGATCTTAATTTTCTGCAGGGGTACTATCAATGCTTCGTTGGCTAGACATTTCTTAAGGTTGGAGATGTGGAATGTGTCGTGAATGGCGCTTCACTCGTGAGGCAACTAAAGTTTATACGCCACCGGACCAATTCTTTCAATGATTTTGAAGGGTCCAACATATCTCGGGCTTAGTTTTCCTTTCTTACCAAAACGTACAAGCCCTTTCCAAGGTGACACTTTTAAAAGTACCTTGTCTCCTACTTGGAATTCTAATGGTTTTCGACGATTATCCGCATAACTTTTCTGACGATCTCTAGCAGTGTTAAGCCTATCCTTGATGATAGCAATCTTGTCAGATGTTTCCTGGATAAGTTCGAGTCTAATCAACTGTCTGTCTCCGATTTCTATCCAACATAAGGTCGAACGACACTTGCGTCCATACAATGCTTCATATGGAGCACATTGGATACTCGTGTGGTAACTGTTATTGTAGGAAAACTCAATTAGAGGCAGATGAGTATCCCAATTTCCTTTGAACTCAATGATACACGCTCGTAGCATGTCTTCCAATGTTTGTATTGTTCTCACCGTCTGCGCATCTGTCTGAGGGTGGTAAGCTGTGCTCAAATCTATCTTGGTTCCTAGTGCCTTCTGTAACATCCACCAAAATCGTGATGTAAAACGACTATCTCTATCAGAAATGATAGACAGGGGTACACAATGCAGAGAAACTATTTTGTCGATGTAGATTTGGGCCAATTTTTCCATCTTGAAATCTTCCCAAATGGGGAGAAAGTGAGCAGATTTTGTCAGTCGATCCACTATGACCAAATTGAGTCGTGACCTTTAGTAGTTCTAGGAAGTTTGGTAACAAAGTCCATAGATATTTGCTCCCATTTCCATTGGGGAATTTCAGGTTGTTGTAACAACCCGGATGGTTTTTGATGTTCAACTTTGACTATTGAGCATGTCAAACACTTCCCAACATACAAGGCAATATCCTTTTTCATTCCAGGCCACCAATAGTACTCTTTAAGATCCTTGTACATCTTATCCGCTCCAGGGTGGATTGAGTATTTAGATCGATGAGACTCCTCCAATACCAAGTCTCTCAGATTGTTAACCCTTGGAATCCAGACCATGTCCTTAAAATAACGAACTCCATCGGGTTTGGTTTCAAATCTCTCTTCCAAACCATATAAGGTCTCGCCTGGAAGATTTTCCTTGAATAATGCTTTCTCCTGGGCATCAATGATTTGAGATTTCAAGCTTGTCTGAATTACCATTCCCAAAGCTCTCACACGGGAAGGTTTCACTCTTTCTTTCCTACTAAGAGCGTCAGCTACTACGTTAGCTTTCGCCGGGTGATATCGTATCTCACAATCATAATCACTAAACAACTCTACCCATCTCCTCTGCCGCATGTTTAGCATTTTCTGATCTAAGATATGCTAAAGGCTTTTGTGATCGATATAAATGGTGCACTTGGTTCCGTACAAATAATGCCTCCATATCTTACGGGCGAAAACTATTGCTCCTAGTTTTAGATCATGGGTGGTATAATTCTTCTCATGCGGTTTGAGTTGTCTGGAAGCATACGCAATGACCTTATCTTTTTGCATTAACACACATCCTAAATCTTGATGAGGTGCATCACAATACACCACAAAGTTTTCTGATCCTTTTGGTAAAGCCAGAATTGGTGCATTGCACAGCTTGTTTTTCAGGATTTGAAACGCCTCTTCATGTTTCTCTTCCCAGAGAAAATTTCTATCCTTTTGGGTCAAATATGTTAATGGTTGAGAAATCCTAGAGAAATTCTCAATGAAGCATCTATAGTACCCAACTAATCCTAGGAACTGTCGTATTTCTGTCGGGGTTTTGGGGGCTTCCCATTTCTTGATTGCTTCAATCTTAGCTGGATCTACATGAATTCCTCTTTCACCAATCACATGACCAAGAAAATGTACTTCCCAAATCCAAATTCACACTTAGTGAACTTGGCATACAATTTCTGCTCCTTCAACAGCTCCAACACTAGCTTTAGATGTCTATTGTGATTTTCTTTTGTTTGCGAGTAAACAAGTATGTCATCGATAAATACAATTACAAACTTGTCTAGGTATGGTCTACAAACCCTATTCATCAAGTCCATGAAAACAGCGGGTGCGTTCGTTAGTCGAAAATGCATGACTAAGAACTCATAATGTCCATAATGGGTTCTAAATGCGGTTTTGTGAATGTCCTCTTCGTGAATCCTTAGTTGATGATACCCTGACCGAAGGTCGATCTTTGAGAAGTAGGAAGCGCCCTGCAACTGATCGAACAAGTCATCTATTCGAGGGAGCGGATATCAATTCTTGATTGTCAACTTGTTGAGTTCTCTGTAATCAATGCACATTCGGAACGAACCATCTTTCTTTTTGACGAATAACACTGGGGCTCCCACGGTGAAGAACTTGGTCGAATAACCCCTTTATCTAGAAGTTCTTGATGTTGTCCGAATAGTTCTTGCATCTCGGATGGTGCAAGGCGATACGGTGCTCTTGCTACCGGTTCCGCTCTAGGAATTAAGTCTATCCAAAACTCGACCTGCGTGTGAGGCAGTAGACCGGGCAATTCGTCCGGAAACACTTCGGGATAGTTTTGAACCACTGTAATCTCCTTGAGTTGCTTAACTTCAGGTTCTCTCTCTAGCACGTGAGCCATGAATGCAATACAATTCTTCTTCAGGTACTTGTGAATCTTCATGCTTGATACTATGTTTAAACTTTTTCCTGGCTTCTCACCGTGTATGATAAGGGTTTCTCCATTAGGGAGAGGCACTCCAATGACTTTCTCGAAACAACCAATGTCCGTTCTATTTTTGGATAACCAATCCATTCCTACTATCACATCAAAACTACCTAGCTCTATAGGAATTAAGTCAATGCTAAAGAGTTTATCAGCTAAATTCAGAGTACAACCAGGAATTATATCAATAGCCCTAATTTCATACCCATCAGCAAGTTCAATAGCATAAGAATTCCTCATCTTTACCGATTTCAAGCCAATTAACGGTCTAAATGCTAAAGAAACAAAACTCCTATCTGCTCCCGCATCGAATATTACTGATGCAAAATGGTTGTTTAGGAGAAACGTACCTGTTATCACTTCAGGGTTCTGATGAGCTTCTTCTGCATCAATTACAAAGGCTACACCTCTTAGCCGTCCAACTTGATTTCCTTGAAAGTTTTGCCTGGCTTGCCCTTGTCCATTGTTACCAGGTCCATTGTTCAGTATGGGACATGCTCTACGGAGATGATCAGTACTCCCGCACTCGTAACATGCCCTTTTTCCCTCCTTATTCACCTTACAATACTTCGAGTAATGGCCTGTTTGCTTATAGTTTTGGCACACTGGGCAAGCTCCCTTGTGATGGAAGTTACACTTATTGCACTTCGGAAGCGGCCCTGAGTACTGCTTTCGCTCCTGCACTTCCCGTTCTTGAGTTTTCACTGGTTCTTGCTCCTGGGCTCTTACCATAATGTTTCTTGAGACTTTCTGCATCCTCCCTGAATTGCCTCCATACTTCTTCTCTCCCTGATCTGCTGGCTTCCTCTTGCTACTAGAGCTTTCCTTTGTCGATGCTCCCATCCTTATCACATCATTGGTTAGTCGATTTGCTAGACTTACTGCACTCTGAATGGTAGTTGGGTTTGCTGAGTTAACCATTCCCCGAATCTCTGGTGCCAGACCCCAGATGTATCGATATATCCGTTTCTCCTCAGGAGTAACCATGTGAGGTACCAGCTTCGGTAGTTCATGAAATCGGACTATGTACTTCTCTATTTGTGTTCCAACCATAGAGTGGTTCCAGAATTCAGATTCAAGCTTCTGAAGTTCGTCCTTGGGACACTACTCCTCTATCAACAGCTTCCTTAGGTCTTCCCAGGTTAGCTGGTATGCCGCTGTATGGCCTCGGGTTTGCACTAGGGTATTCCACCAGGTCAATGCCCTATCTTGGAGTAGGCAAGTTGCATACTCAACTTTGTTGCACTCGAGGCATTTGCTAATGTGAAGGACCGACTCCATGCTGTCAATCCATTTCAGCAACCCGACCGCACCTTCCTTTCCATGGAACTCCTTAGCTTTACAGACCATAAAGGACTTGTAGTTGCATTCTCTTTCATTGTTTCCCCGGTTTCGTCCACTACTTCCTTGGTTAGCATTAAGTCCTGCAGTTACTTGAGTAACAATGTTTCGGATTGCTTGCATGAGTTGTTGTTCTACAACTTGAGAAACATTAGGTGTTTCGTTTTGTGGGCGCCTGCGATTAGGCCTTCCTGCCATGGTTCTATGACACAGGAGAAGAAATACGTATAAATACATAAAATAATATATAATATGTAGTTCACTACTATTTTGATAACTGTAAGTGTTATCAAATCATTGGTTTGCATTAATACTAGGCATATAGATTTTAGAAGAAAAGAAAAGAAAAATCTTTTTATTCAACCATTTACTAAATAAAGTCTAGGGTTTGACATCATAGTAAAAGTTTTCAAACATAAGATAAAATTCTTCATTACCATTTGAAATAACTGTAAAACCAAACCAGTACATGAATCCCAAAATAAAGTTTTAAATGTTCTTCCCAAAAGACACCCAACATGGGTTTTCATTTCATGACAATATAAAATAAAATACTGAAATCAGAACCAAAAGCCAATCGCTATCCCAACAAGAAGCATCAACACCACAATCAGTAATAGCCCACCAAACATATAATATGCTGTCATCGCATGACCTGGCTCTCGTCTAGTAGCACTAGCAGTGTTAGCAGTCTCCATCGAATGCTGATACAGGATTTCCATCCCTGTCATCACTTCGTTCAATACCTCCTGTTGCTAGGCTATTACAGCGAGGCTGTGGCACAGATCTGCTGCCATCGAATACATCCTCTGGGACTCCTCCGGGGTCATACCTGGCTTCCTGACAGGTATTCCTATGACTCACTGTGGTGGCGGTGCTCTCGTTCCTGCAACGTTGGGTCCTGCTCCGCTAGGTCCTGCCGTGCCATGTCCTGCTGTGCTGTTGGGTATCCTTCCTGGAATGGGAACACTCTTCCTCGCCGTCCTCCGAATGCGAAGTCCATAAAGCGGTGGCTGTGGCAACACCGATGTAGGTGATGCGTCGCGTCGTTGACTCGGGGCGTTGTCATTGCTGATCTCCACCGAGTTCCCAGTATCTTCCGTATCCTATGATTGGTCTTCTTCTACCGAGGCGGAGGGAATTACGTCGAGGGATAATAATGACGTAGCAGGACTCATCGGCTGAGGCGGTAGCGCGGGAAGATGACGATGTTGACATAGTGGACTGGGACATAGTTTCAATGAGATATGAAATAAATGACAATGCATTCCTATAATATGCAATGCTTACACACACCAGAATTAACCTTTTGAATTTTTGAAATCAACCTTCCTCAAATATTTTTGTTGAACATATTCCAATTATAATTAGCTCAAGCTTTGTATAAATCTTTCCTTAATTAAACATAGGTGATCAGGCTATGTTTAATCGAGGTCCAATAATACAACTCCCGACCTAATTATACTAGTAATATGTTTGATGTAAAAAGAATTTCTTTGTAAGTTTTAGTTATAGGTTGTGTTTTCTTAAAGAAAAACCGATGTTCTCTATAACTTTAGCTCTGATACCACTTCTGTCACACCCCGCTAAAGCGGAAACGCAAGGTATGACAGCGATAACGGTTTCATTGCAAAAGATAAAGATACATCACCATAGCAGTATTTAAAGTTTACAACCCATAGCTTCAAAAGAAACAAAATACAAGTTTTTCAAAATAACATTGTTCAAAATATAACTTCATAATAGCTTCAACACGATGCAGCATGCTCTATGATGATGAATCTCTACATCCACTTACTAATTATTTCCTGAAAAAACATGTAAAACGAGCGTCAACTATGAAAATAATTGGTGAGTTCACAAGTTTATAAAATCGAGCGTACAATAAGGCTTTTCGTAAATACAAGTACATTGCTTCAATGATAAACAAGTTGATTGCTACTAATGAATACAAGTTTATTGCTATAACGAGAAACGAGTTTGTATGTGTATGAGCAAACAATGAGTCTCAACCAAACCTATGACTGAAGCCCTATCGAGATCTATGCTTATCATTCCATAGATGAATATGGTATCATGCACTCCAGCGATTCGGGCGAGTGAGGAGTTGTCAATTCCTTACAGCGCTATCTATAATGACCATTGGCTCAAAGAGTTAATGGTTAGAGATAAGGGAAGGGCCTTAGTACGATAAGTTCTCATGTTCTGTGTTGCATAGACATACATAAAGAAACATAGCAATACAATAGCAATCAAGTTAGATAATAAACAATTTAAATACATCATGCAAACAATAGTTTTTCTGGACATGCTTTTCCACCCAAAAACATAAAAACCGAAAATAGGGGAGTGCGTGCATACTCACGGTATTTCGTGTAGGCACAAGCGGTACTTCGGGATGCACCAACATCTTACTATCGGGATCCTACGACATCAAACACACACACTAGTGAGTTTCCATGTCGATATCTAATGCTAATATACTAAACTCTACATATAGGGAAATGCCAATTTATGTTTTAGTATTGGATTTTATGTCAATTGATTACACTTTGTCTGAAGTATTGAAATTTTACAAGTTGTGCGATTAATTACAACCTTGGAAGGTTAATTTTCCAAATTTTAAGTCTCAATAAAAACATAATTTAACGAAAAATAGCATTCGAGGGATAAAAATTCTCAAACTTTTTATTTAACTGTTATTACACAATACTAAGCTGAGAAAAATATAAAAGATATTTTTCCGTGGGTATTTCTATTTTTCCTCGTTTTATTCCTTTAAATAGTCATAAATTAAAGAAATAATATTAAGCAATTAAAATAAATCACCATAAATTTTTGTAACATCATTTACAATATAAATAACCTGGGAAAAATATCAAAAGTGGTTTTCAGAATGTATAAACTGGTTTTGGGTTTTTATGTGTATTTAAGTGCATTTTAATGTAATTAACTTTAAAAAATAAGAGAAAAATAGTTTACAGTACAGACAAATCCTCAAAAAATTTATAACCTCCTACTGTATAATATGATATCCTGGTAAATTTTCATGAATTTTGGATAACCATAACTATTTTTCCCATTTTTAGACCATTATAATTACCAAAAATTGGGAATAATAGTAAGACATGATGAAAAATCTTGAAATTATTTTCTGGAGTCACCCATCACAGGTAAGGTATGCAAAAATTGTTAGTTACAATTTTCACATCCTCTAAAGTGGTTTTGTAATTTATCATGTCCTAAACAAAAGAAAATTAGAAATCGTATTAAACAGTAACAAAAATTGCTGAAATTTGGTGAGGGGTCATTATTCCCCATAAGGATCATCCATGAATTTAGTTAGGATTTATTGAGCTATGGAAGTATTTTATATGATTTATGCCCTTGGTTTTAGCAATAATTCTAATAAATCAAAGAAAAAACAAAAGGTCTTGAAATTTTCCAGATTATCTCATGCATGTAAGGGCTTTCAAAAGGAAAAATGTTAAAAATGTATTCAGAAGAGAAATGAGGGTAATGATTCCAAACAATTTAAGAAAAGTTGCATGCAATAATGCATGAGGTGTAGATGTGGTTGAAGTGCATGAATTTGTGTAGCCCATTCAGTGCGGTTTTAAGCCACGAAATTTCAACCATCATTCACTAGATATGTTAAGTTTCTAAGATATTTTTCCTCAGATTTATGGTTGGGTTTAAGGCCATTGATTATGCATGCCAAAAATAGTGATCACAGAAAAAGAGCTGTATGCGCAACCATTTTGTAAAAATTGCCAAAAATCGGATATTTAATATTTTACAGTGAGACTAGTTGGATTTGAAAGAAACTCGTGCAACTAACCAATACAAAAAGAATATCATTATTTTGTTAATAAATGACTGAGTTATGGCCGTTCAAAGTCTAACAAAGTAATCTGGCAGATTGCATGTTTGTTTGTGTGCATCATTAGGGTATTTCAACAAGAACATCATGCATGCCTTTGGTAAGGTCGGATTTCTAACACATGCATGGAATGAATGAGCATCCAAGATTTACTAGAAATGGCTTAAATGCTTTTGGTCATGCATGAACACAAAAGAAATGGAGAAGAACATGAAATATTAGGTTTTGATGTCACATGATCATATGTGCATCTTTTTCTCTCCTTGCATGGGTTTGATCCCGGATTTTCACCATTTCAAACACATGCATGGTGTTATGGTGAGAATATACAAACCACAAGGGGAAAAATAAAGATTTCTAGCCATGGAATGGCATAGAATCCGAAAAGAAGAGAAAACTAAGAAAGAAAAGAAGTAAAATGATGTAACTATTGAAGAAGATGATGTTGTTTACCTTTGTTATGATCTTGAGGGAAGTAAGAACACTTCAAGGGTTTCACAATCTTGAAATTTTGCAGAGGAATGAGAGGATTTTCGTGAGTTTACAGAGAGGGAAGCAGAGAGTGAAGTGTGTGAAGAATGGAGTGTATGAGAGTGAAGAAAGAAGAGGTGGAGTTAGGGTTTTGACTTAATGATTGTGTTTTGGGAAGAGAGAGTGTATGGGGAGGGGAGATGGCCAGCTCTTACATTCATTTAGTCCTCCTCTCTCCAAAATTTTAAACTTTATAAACTTCACCTCCATCATTTATATAAGAACATTCATTTTTATAAAAATGCTTATTAAGCAATTTGATTTATTTGAAAATCTTGTTTTCAACAAATAAATTATGAGTAATACTTGGTAATTTAATTTCTATTTCATTGACTATAATTCATAATTTGATTAATAACAATTTGATATTAGGAAGTTTATAGCCAAATTTTATAAGGTTTTTAAGCTTTATAATTTATAACTTTGGATTTTTGGCTCTTTAGGGTTTTTGGAATATTGTTGGAATATTGCTTGAAGCTTTATTCTAATTATAGTATTGGCATTTCCTATTGTACCTAAGCAACTTACTAGAATTGTAAGTATCAAGTATATTAGTCCTAGACCTTAGTTGGATCCTAGTTTATGCAAGATTTTTGACCTAATTTATACTACTAGGTCATGGCATGTTGTGCATGAATGGTTTTTATAAATATGCATGAGTCCGAGAATGACCTGAATTGACAGTTGTCACAAAAGTTCATATATATACCGCTTCTGCTCTAATATCTTAGATTCAATAGCTGCTCCTAATTCTCATCAAATGTATTCAATGCAAATAACAAATAGTGTGGGTTTCCTTTATCGTACCCCATTGCTAGTAATTGAAGAGTATGATCACTGGAAAGTCAAAATTAAAAGTTTCTTACTTGGTAAACAAAAAGGTGAAGGTCCACATGTTCGTGTTAGACAAACTATGGGAGATTTTGCTGCAACATATGGGAAAGGATGAACATCATCAATCGTCTTTTATTTCTAATGACATAGAAGACTTGTATGCTAATCAGACTTGATTTTCTAAAATGGTATTTGTTGTTCCGCCCTCTTTCTTTGTGCACATTAAGTTGTGCAAATCTACAAATGAGATATAGGACACACTGCAAGGTCAGTTCAAGGGACTAGAAAATATGGAGGATAAGCGTTTGACTTCGCTTGTGAACGAGTTCGATACTTTCACTACAACTCCTGGTGAATCGGTTGCCTTAGGTTCCAACAGATACAGAATCATAATCAACAACATCAGAACATACGGAGTAGTCAAAAGTCCATTAGAATACAACCTCAAGTTAATTAACAGTCTTAGAAAGGGATGCATAAATGTGAAATATTGTCTTTAGAGTAATGGGTCTCTGAAGTCATCGAAGCTCTACCAACTGTTCGATGAGCTTCAAGGTCTCGAATCAAATGTTGCACAAACCCTAAGAGAACACTCAGGAGGTCCTCTAGCTCTTGTCAGTTCCTATGATCCTGAAGTTCCAAACCACTTTTTCTCGGAACCTTTCAAAGCTTTCATTCCATCTATTTAATTTATTCCACCTATTCAACCATCCCCACCAACTTTACCTACTCTTTCCTATTAAAACTATCAGTTTGATGGAGACCTCGACCCTGAAGCAATGGACTCCAAACTATGTTTTTAACAAGAGTTTGCTTTACTCTCCATAAAATATAAGTATCCTTTTAATCCCACTCACAAACCATACCACAACCATTTCCTCATTAAAGTAATCCCCAACCTTATCATAAGGCTTCTGAAATCTACCTACATACAAGCAAAATATTCGAACACAAAATCACTCCTTGGAATCCCATGAGACTCTGAAGACAGACAAACCAAAAAATGCTTTTCACCAGTGTGGTCATGCAAACCACTTTACCAAAGACTGCTTGGTTGAAGCAGCACAAAAACCAAAGATCAAGGACTCTACATACTATGCACATCAAGGCTAAGAGATGGCTGCTTGGGAGAAAGCCTTCTTCATCACTGTGTCGAGAGATGTGGAATGATATTGGTCGTATATAGATGATAATGATGATGTGAGCACTGGAGATTTATGTGTCTTATGGCTATACAAAAAATCGAAAGTGATGAAGTCTACTAATTATCTAGATCAGAAGGAGATGATAATTATGTTGAGCCAAACTACTACAACATGGCGACAAATGATCCACCTGGAAAAAAGCATCGTTCAACAGGTAAAATCTATGATTACTAATAATAATTTTAATTTATCTCTTTCTTAACCATATCCAACCCAGATCCAATCTGATATGAAAATCATTTATAAAGCCTATGGGTCTACCATAGAAGCTAGTGAGAAGATAGAAAGTGAATTAAGTCATCTTAGATTATGTTTCGAAGAGAAGAAGCTTAAGATTGAATCTTTAGAGTGTGAACTTGTAATGTCAAAAGATGAATGTATCATTCTTAAAGAAAAATGTGAAATCAGTTATTCTGAAAGAAAAGTCTTGATTTCAGGTAACAAACATCTAAATGGTAAAATAGATGTTTTGCCCAATTCCATTGGCATTCTTGAAGCAAATGAAAGGATGACCATAGAATTTTCTCCTAGCTTTCCCAACACTATAATTCAAATTCCAAACCACGATCATCCTAACAATTACCTTGTTGAGGAAATCATTCCGGAGACAACTAGACCCGACTATGAAAAATCAAACTTTGTTTGGGCATCCTTAGATGATGAAGTTGATGTAGAAAACATAAGTGATAATTCATCCAATTTGTGTGTTATAGACTCTCAAGTGATTTCTAAAACCACCTGAGTGCCAATCAAACCTAAGTTCAACAACCCATCCATTGGCCAAACGTCCAAGTCAACATCTGACTTCAGAAAGAAACTTTCATGGAATAGAAAATATGTCATAGATCCTAAGATAAAATCCAAAATTGCACTAAAAAGGAAAATTAAGTCAAGACAAAATTCCAGGTTTATTGAGAATTCCAGAGAGAAATTATCTCTAACGGTAAGTCCTACCACTATGGATCATAAAAGCTTTGCGCCTATTAAGATCCTTAAAAGGCCATCCGTCTTTCCTAGTCCTGTTGTGAAAAATAAAGTTGTTAGTACCCTTCCGAAAAAGACTATTGATACATGTCCAACAAAAAATAACTTTCCTCAGACTGTCTCCTCTGTTTTCATTGCTAAATCTGATAGTACAATTTTTAAAGCTCGACAGCTTTCAAAACCAAGTGCATCATTAAAAACATTAAACAAAGAACGTCTGGGTAAAAACATTGTTACTCAAACATTTTCAAAGAATTCAAAACAAAAATTTGAGTGAAAATCTAAAAGTGTTGAAAACGATTTTGCGACTTCAAGTAACACTAGGATTCAAAAAACAACTTGTCCGAGAAAAGTTGTTTCAAAACAACCTATCGTTGAATATGATTTTTGGATAAATGAAAAGACCTTAGCATTTTGCTTATTTCCAAAAGGATTACGGAACAAGTCATTTGAGACTGCTGTTGCTCAAAAGTCACTGCTAAAGTCCAAAGCTCGTGTCTATACCCGAAAGCCTAACTCGGAGCATAAAAACTCCAAACTTCTCTAAATTTTGATGGTACTCTATGCTTCGGAATAAGATACAATATGGTATATTGATAGTGGTTATTCCTGTTGGATTAGTATCTAAGTCCATAACAATATTTGGTATGTACTTGACCCGACTCGGGATGGTCCATTTGGGTTGCATGACATTGTGTATTTGGATAGACTAAAAATCAGAGAAACAACACTTAAGTTTTAGTAATATATTATAAGTTCTAATATATTAATAAGATTATTTAATTAGTATTAATTAAGTGATTAAAAGAAGACTAATTAAATATATGGGTTGATTGTGTAAATCATCCATACTTTTATAGTGGGCTAAGACTTCATGGATTATCAAATTGGGCTAAAACCCATAGGATGCTCCATGGATGCTCCATGGTGTATTTGAACCCATGGATCCAAGAAAATGGAAAGCCATGACAATAAGGGTTTACCCTAACTGTGACACTATAAAAAGATCATATTCTTGGGGAAAAATCGGCCACTGTGTGTGATAGAAAAGGGCAAGCCGATTTTCATGAAGTGTATCATTTCTCTCTAAGTTATTCGATGTGCATTTGATGTTGTGTGAAGCATTTGAGGTGTCACACTTGGGGCACTAGGCACTCAAGCTTCATGAAGACAAGTTACAAGAAAGAGGTATGTATTCTAACTTGTTATATTACTATGTATCAATGTTTTGGTATGCTAGTTACGATAATACCTTGCATATTCATATTTACATGTATAATAGAGAAAACATACACCCAAGGTATTTAGGGTTGTGTGTACACTTAGGAGTGTTAGAATGCTAAAAAACCCTACAGTGGTATTAGAGCCATGGGTTGTTTTTAGTTATATTGATGCAAATGTTTTATTTTCAAAGTCGAAAAAAAGGAAAAAAAAAAACATGACATTTCTCAAATTTTAAGATAATTACTTGTTTTTGTGAAAAACAAATTATTTATAAAATTTGAATCATTTGCTATATGAGTTGAATTAGGTCCAATTTAGTAAAAGATAAAATAATATGATTATTTTATTAGTTTTAAAAGTTTTATCTAAAGATTTTTTTTTTGAAACCTCCATAAGTTATGGATATGAAAAGGTTTTCAAAAAATGATTCAAAGTTTTTATGGTGTTAAAAAATTTGGTGTTAATATTTAAAAGAATTGCATAACTTATTCGTAAGTTATGGAACATGAAAAGTTTCATCATAAAACAAGCATTTAACTCAATAAGTTATGGATTACCAAAAGTTTTGTGTTACCATGTTTTATGAGTTATTTTAGATTAATGAAAAATATGTGTTAGTTGTTTTCAATCCAAATTAATCTAAAATTTGTTCATAAAATGTGTTTTTGTAACTTGTCCTCAAGTTATATGAAAAGTCACATTTATGAATCTTAAAACTCATAAAAATGTCTTTGGTTACGAAAAATGAAGAATCTTTTTCTTATAAATTGTTTTTCTGGCTGCATAACTTGTCCTCAAGTTATGGATGTCCAAGAGTCTCTTCCTTAAAAGTTTTATAACTTTAATTAAACTCATAAGTTATGGAAATCCAAAAGTTTTGAATAGTTTCAAAACATGCCCTCAAGTTTTGGAATCTGTAAAGTTTTTGCATGAATACTTTAATTCCAAGTTAATCCCTTAGAATTTTAAAAGTTAAAATTCAACCCTTATACTTTATAATATTATAAGTTAATAATATTTATATATATATATATATGTATAAGAGCAAGTCATCTTACCATTAATAGGCCTCATTCATGAAGTCGGTTTATAAGGGGAGTATAAGGTTACTGCCTATAAAATGATAGTTTAATGGGTGTCCACTCTCATCCACAGCTTCCTTAACTGGTGGAGGGTCGTTAGTCGAACAGGTAAGACAAGGACTATAATTCTCCTTTCATTAAAAGTATTAATGATAAATACTAAGTAACTAAACTCTTATTAATACCCAATGTTAGTTACTTAGGAAAATGTGAATTTGGTTCTAACCCATGAAATTTCACTTTGCACTTTGTCTAAGTCGGTTAGTCGACTGTGTGTGGTTAACTGACACAATATCTTGATTTAACAAGGTAGGAAAATGGTAACTTAATTTTTATCATAGTATCGGTGGAGCGTATGTGGTTAACTGGCACATCAACTGAGGGGTAAAAATTAAGGGTACCAAACATATTTACAATGTTATTTACACCTTGTTTTGTGATCCTGGACATCCCACTCACAAAACCTGAAGGGCACACTCGAGATTAAAACATGCCATTGAACAGTTCACTGAATCTCAAAAGATCTAGGAGTTTTAAATCCAAATAAAACCTAACTAATTTTTTTCATTTTCGTGGTGGAAATTGGTGAATCGTCATTCACCTACCTTTAAAATATTTTATAGCTTGGCTTACGGCATCCCTCTTCCAAGTTATAAAATATTGTGTTGGGTCCTAGGCTTAATATTTCATATTCGGTGTTATATTAACGACTTTAGATCAACTATCTTGAATATCTCCCAAAAGATGTCAAGATCACTCAAGCCCTATTGGAAAGCAAGGTCTATGTGTGCTAACATTTTGGAGATGAAGTCACATATTGACAAGCCAGGAGAGTTGGGTGTCAAAGTCTTAAGAAAGTTGGATGTTCAACGACTTTCTAAGTCACATAGAGAGTTACCTTTAGGATTGCTATGAAATAGACGATGACATAACCCTTAATGATCTTATCTATTTGCTTGGTACATGTGACAACCCGAAGTTGTTTCATCGCCGCAACCCGTTCCATCCGTAAAACTCGTCTTAAGCGAATTGTTCCAATTTTGTTTTTGGATTAGGTCATTTAAGTTAAGAATTTTCTTTTGACCTCATAATTATACAAACACGTTAGAAACACATGAAAACGCCCCAAACTAGTAATTAGAAAAATTTTAGTTTCGACCATATCGGGTTATGACAATTTAATCTGGTGTGACAAAAAGCCTCGGTTAACGTTAGTATCAGGTAGAATTCCACCGTGTATCAAATCCAAACCATATTTAAAGTTGATTAAGTCTCATTTGAAGCCTTTTCACTCTCTCTCTAACTTCTCTCCTCAAATCCAACTTCTTGATCCAAAATCACTAAATTTAAGCTTCAAATCACCAAGGTAACTATCCTAGGTCCTAGTATAACATCTTTAGCCTTCATTTCGAGTTCAAATCATGGAAAAGGACCATAAACATGTGTTTACAACCCTAGAACACTCTTGGGCCGTGAACACATATAAAGGGGGCTTTTGAGTCTTAAAACCCTTCCAAACCACCATTGGAGCTTAGGTATGGCTTAAGGACTTATTGGATTGGACTTAGAACACCTTAAACTCAAAATTTGGGGAGTAAACATGAGTTTACTTCCCAAGAACATGCTTGGGCCATAAACACCCTTTCATGGGTATTAAACTCCTTTTTAGGTGTTAAAATCCCTTTTACACACCTCATAAGCCTTGAACTAATAACTAGAAGCAACCACAAACGAATTAGAAGCCATATACTTGATGAAAACAACTCCCTTAGGAGTTCACGACCGTAAACGCCCCAAGAATGGGTTCCTGGGCCGTAAACTCCTATATCTTGGTCAAAGTGTGCCCTAAATTCACCCCATGGCTTGTTAAATGAGTTTAAATCACATGTGATTAACCTAGGACCATCAAAGCACAAAAGGATTGAGTGGGTGAGAGTTTACGGCCATAAACTCCTATTTTACTACCATAAGCTCATCAAATGGTCCATATGATTGATTAAATCCCTTTCTAATTCCCTAGAACCAAGCCTAGCATCATCCCTCAAATGATATAAGGCAATTAATAACTCTAGAACACCCCACCATGCGTTTACGGCCGTAAACTCATCGGGAGTGGGTCAATAGGGCCATGAATCTCTTGGGAGTTTACTCTTGAAGAGTAAACTCCATATCCGACCCATATATGTCCATAGATGTCACCCGGTCACTCCAAACACTTGAAATGAAGTGTTTTCGCGACTAGAAGTGTATATCCTCAACTAATTATTGATTTAAGATCTAGTTACATACATTTGTGTATCATTTAATATTACGTAGGCACCTCGCACGTTTTCAAGCCTCGATCCGACATTTAGCATCCTAGTCGACACATTCCTCGTCCGGTGAGTTCATACCCCTATCCTTTTTCAATGTTTCTAGGGGGGGGGGGAATACAAGCAAAAGTACAAGAATCTCTTGTGCTTAAAGTTATTATTTCAATTGAAATGATTCATATTCCACTTTCTTTGAACAATCAAAACCGTATTAACCAACCGTTTGACTTGCAGAGTTAGTTTACAAACTAGTTTCATATCTTGTTATATAATGTTATATTATATATTTCACAAATGATTTTCCACTTATTTATTGTTAAAAGCATTAGATTAGTACATTTGTTTTGTCCTCGGTAACACTCCACAGAGATACGCGAGTACAGGATCATCTTTGTAAATAGAATTTAAACAGGATTTTTCCGCATTATTACTTGTAGATTTGTTATTCCTATAAATTGCAGACACGTCCTCGGAGAACACTCCACAAAGATATGTGAGTGGAGGACCGCCTCTGTAACCAGAATCTCTTAGATAGGGAGCGTGACTTGAGTGTATAGATCTATACGGGGCTGACTACCCCACACCTGGCTGCTAGCTATAGCCGAACCAAAAGGCTCAAGGGTGACAAAAGTCATAAATGATATTGGCCTTCCTTTGCCATATCTAGTCTATAGTATGGTTATAGAACTCACAATTTTGATAACAGAGATTTACTTGTTAGTAATAATGAATATAGTAAATTAATAACCTTTGAAATTAGTATACTATGTTGATAGTTTTATATACGTGTTAAAACTAACATACATTTCAAGAGTAACCAGGCTTTCAGTAAAACTTCACACAAACATTTTAAGTATGGTAGTTACTTGTACATTACATTTCGGATTGGTAGCCAACTTATTAGGAAAATATAGGATTTTCCTGGGATAACAACTATTCATAACCATAATTGTGTAACTAAACATTACTTTTAAGAAAATATGGGATTTTCTTGGATAACCACTTTTTTTAAAAATTAAAGGAAATTTTGTTCATTTTCATAAAACAAACTGCTTATGAACTCACCAGTTTTATGTTGATTTTTAAACTGCTTGTATTCTCAGGTTCTCCTTAGACAGGTATCACACGTTCTTTTGCAGAAGACGGAGCGTATGAAGTCACGTCTTTCTTTTGTTTAAACTTATGTATCTACGAAACTTGTATTACTTTACTTTTAAATAGATGTAATGAAATCTATGTAAGGTAATGTTTTGTGTTTACTTTTCTTACTATGTACATTGGTTATGATAATCACCATGAAGTCACCTCCGCCCTGGAACGCTTCCGCCGTGGGTTTCGGGGTGTGACAGTACTGTTGAATTAGCAATGATTTGTAGCTTTGGAAAAGAAAATTTGATTAGTAGATCAACTTTCCAAACCTTCAATGGACATTGAAAATGGTTACATTGGATACCCAGTAAAAGCTTTCTCTTCCTAATGGAAAGGGATTGGTACTAGTCAATTCGGTTGACAAAATGGTAAAGAAAAAAGCTAAGTATGATATTGTCCCATGTACCATTCCCAAAGGGTCCATATGGTTCTATGCCAAAAAGAAAATTCATTGGCTACGAAGCTGCCAAATTTACCTTAAAGATCATAAGGCTAGTAAAGTCAATAAATTTTTTACTCTGTTTCAGGTAAAGACTGTCACACCCCCAAACCTAAATGGCGGAAACGTTTGGGGGTGGATGACTTCATGTGGTAGCGTAACAAATGAATACATAGTTAAGAAAGCAATACAACCATCATATATATATAATTGAAGGTTTACATTTGTCAAAAGTTACATGTTCAAAACCAATTATAAATATGATGTGAAAAATATGAGATTTAAATTGGCGCCGCAGCATCTCTTCATCAAAAGCATAATGATACCTGTAGTTACTGAATCCCTGGGACATACAAGTAATTTTGAAAGAGTAGATCATAAGCTGGTAAGTTTCGTAAGTATTTAATGACAATGTTTGTATGAAATGAAATATCTTGTCCTTGTTTGTTTGTGTTTAGAAAATCCTGTATTTTCTACTAGTATAAAAGTAGTCTTCTTCCAGACCAAAGTTTGTTTCCAAAATGTATGTACGTGTAAAAGTAAACGATATGTTGAAAACCTCATAAATCAATGTATTTTTAATACTCTCTGTGAGCTTTATAACCATACTATTGACTTGCGATGCCTATACACAACGTTCTTCAGGCGTTGGAATGTTATGACGTTTGTCACCCCAAACGGTGGACTGTAGCTAACAGTCAGGGCGCGGGTTGTCAAGCCCGTATAGATCTATACACAACCACCATGCTCCCCCTCCAAGGGATTCTGGTATATAATATAGGACTTGAAATATGTACTCGAACGTACGTGAAGTAAATGTCTCACAGAACCGTAGTATAAAAAAACAGATTTACGTGTTGAAATGTTCATTGTTATCTTACATGAAAGTAATTTCTTGAAAATCGTGTTTCTAGTATGTAAAAGTTAGCAATATCCTCATGAAACTATACCTATTATAGTTTTCTAAAAGTGTGCCTCGTTTGTTTTAGAATATCTAGAAAAGAAATCACTTGTTATAAAAGTACAGATTTCTGTAGAGTCTAAGATAGACACCATATACTTTAAATTTAAGAAATGTTTAGTTTACACATGCACTACAACCATTTATTGTTTAAAGATAGAATGCTATTGTAATATATTTTGTATACGGGATTTCCCTATAAAGTTTATAAATCACACGTGATTACTCTTAATATCAGTGTATAAAAATCTTTATATATATAACACCCAATAGTAGTCGTGTGTTTACTTGTATTTCCCCCCATAAAAGCATATAAAAGTGTTTAGAATATTTAAAAGGGTTAGATAAGGGGTATGAACTCACTTGAAAGTTTGAAGATAGCGAGATGGAAAACCGGGCAGAGTTTCGTCTTGGGAAACGGATTATTCTCGGGATTCTCAAGCGTAAAATCGACCTTCGGGACTTGGAGCAAAATGATCAAGGCTTCGGGGTAGTGCGGGCACGGAAAACGAGGTAAAACGCAAGAAAAGTGAGAGAGAATGAGCAAAATTTCTGAGAACCCTCGCATCTTATTTATAAGAGGCTGGAACCGCCTCGGCATGCGGTGCGTACGCTCGTATGCGGGGCGTACGCGTACGTGACACATGACCGAGTCCTTGATTGCCTCGCACTTCGGATGGGATGGGGGGGGTAGGCTCGCATAGGGGCGATGTGGATGATCCGAGGCCGTGGCTTTGAGTACGCTGGGCGTACTCGTGTACGCGGGGCGTACGTGCTTGACTCAGACTTCAGATAATACCGAAGTTTTCAATAAAAATTATATATAAATTATTTATCAAACTTCAAAAATTCATATCTCCTTCATACAAACTCCGTTTTCGACGTTCTTTATATCCCCGCGAAGGTGAGACTACGATCTACATCTTTCGTTTAGATTCCGTCGGCGAATTCCGTAATTATTTTTATTATTTATTTATTAAAATGACGTGATTATGGAATTTCTTTAAAAATTCATAACTTCTTTATCTGACGTCGATTTTTGCCAGACTTTTTACCGCTGAATAACCATTGTCAACACCTTCGATTCTCGTTTAGGTCATTCTGGCCAAAAGTCGCTAGATCTCCGATTCGAGTTTTCAGTTGTCTGATGCTATGCCAAATTTGGAAAAATCTTAACTTCAATATACGAAGCCGGGTTTTGGGCATTCTTTTTACGTACGATCCCGGTTTAATGATATAAAACATAGTAGGTAGTTAAATGGAAACTTTTTTGACATTTTATTATCAACATTAATTTTTACTAACTCAAAAGTGATTATAATACTTGACCTAATTGGCCATTACAAAGAGTTGAATTATCGGGTTGTCACATCATCCCCCCGTTAGAGGGAATTTCGTCCCGAAATTCAAAGTAGTAAAGACACTAGTGAACATGAAATAGATGAGGGTATTTTTGTTTCATCTGATGTTCGCGTTCCCATGTGAATTCAGGTCCCCGCTTGGCGTTCCAACGAACTTTCACGATGGGTATGCGACTTTGTTTTGGTTGTTTGACCTCTCGGTCCATGATTTCTACTAGTTCTTCCACAAAGTTGAGGCTCTCGTTGATCTCAATTTCATCGAGTTGAATAATAAGAGTCTCATCGGACAGACACTTTTTCATGTTTGAGACGTGGAAGGTTGGATGTATGTTACTAAGTTCATGCGGTAGGTTAAGCTTGTAAGCGACAGGGCCGATTCTGGCAAGAATCTCAAAAAGCCCTATGTATCTTGGATTTAGTTTCCCCCGCTTTCCAAAGCGTATTAAACCCTTCCACGGTGAGACCTTTAATAAAACGTGGTCTCCTACCTGGAATTCCAAAGGTTTCCTCCTTTGGTCAGCGTAGCTTTTCTGTCGGTCTCTAGAGGCTTTCAATCGTTCACGAATCTGAACGATCTTCTCTGTTGTTTCTCGTATGATTTCCGGACCGGTGAGAGTGCTTTCAGGAACTCTTCCTTTAGCTAACTGGGTATCGCCCACTTCAGTCCAACACAGAGGGGATCTGCACTTTCGGCCATATAGGGCTTCGAACGGAGCAGCCTTTATGCTTGTATGATAACTATTGTTGTATGAAAATTCAACAAGGGGTAAATGGATATCCCATACCTTTCCAAATTCAATCCCATAGGCTCTCAACATATCTTCTAAGGTATGTATCGTCCTCTCACTCTGCCCATCTATTTGTGGGTGGTAGGCTGTACTCATGTCTAGCTTAGTCCCCAGGGAACCATGTAGTGACTGCCAGAATCTTGAAGTGAATCTACTATCTCGATCGGAGATAATGGATATCGGAACACCATGCAGTCGCACTACTTCCCTTAAGTATGTTCTTGTAAGCTTTTCCATTTTTTCAGTCTCTTTGATAGGTAGGAAATGCGCGGATTTGGTCAACCTGTCGACGATGACCCATATGGTGTCAAATCCACCTGTCGTCTTGGGCAACTTGGTTATGAAGTCCATAGTAATCCATTCCCATTTCCATTCTGGTGTCTCTGGTTGTTGTAGTAATCCTGAAGGTTTCTGATACTCGACCTTAACCTTACCGCAAGTAAGGCATTTACTTACAAAGGTAGCAATTTCTGCTTTCATGCTAGGCCACCAGTACAAGTTCTTAAGATCTAGATACATCTTATCTGAACCCGGGTGAACAGAATACCTCGTGTTGTGTGCTTCAGTCATTACCATGTCTCTGAACCCGCCATGTTAAAGCGTCCAGATTCGGTTCATAAGATAATATGCTCCGCCACCCTTGACTTCTAGATTCTTTTCCATTCCCCGCAGGGATTCACCCGCCACATTTTCAGGTCGCAAAGCTTCCATTTGTTCCTCTTTAATTTGTGTGGATAAGTGGGAATGGATAGTCATAGTCAGAGATCTGACCCTCCGACCAGTGTATTCCTTTCGACTGAGGGCGTCAGCTACTACGTTGGCCTTGACAGGATGATAACGAATTTCATATTCGTAGTCATTGGGTAACTCAACCCATCGTTGTTGTCGCATGTTGAGTTCCTTCTGATTAAAAATGTGTTGAAGGCTCTTGTGATCGGTGAAAATAGTGCTCTTTGTTCCGTATAAGTAGTGTCTCCAGATCTTCAGAGCAAATACTACTGCTCCTAACTCAAGATCGTGTGTCGTATAGTTCATTTCGTGTGTCTTAAGCTGTCGGGAGGCATAAGCAATAACTTTCCCTCTCTGCATAAGAACACAACCAAGTCCTTGATTTGACGCATAGCAATACACTACGAAGTCTTCTATCCCTTCGGGGAGGGATAGTATCGGCGCGGTGCACAAGGCCTGTTTCAGTGTTTGGAACGCCTTCTCTTGTTTTGCTTCCCAGTCGAAGGCCACGCCTTTCTGGGTTAACGTAGTAAGAGGTTTCGCAATGCTAGAGAAGTTCTTTATCAATCTGCGATAGTAGCCAGCGAGACCTAGAAATTGACGAATTTTTGTAGGTGTCTTTGGTGCCGACCAGTTCTCGATGGCCTTGATTTTGGAGGGGTCCACGTGTATCCCTTTCTCGCTAACTACGTGGCCCAAAAATTCGACTCTTCGAATCCAAAATTCACATTTAGAGAACTTCGCATAGAGTTTCTCCGATCGTAGTGTTTCTAGGACTTTTCGTAGGTGCTGACTATGCTCTTCGTTACTTCGGGAGTAGATAAGTATATCATCGATAAAGATAATGATGAACTGATCCAAGTAGGGACGTCATACCCTATTCATTAGGTCCATAAATACTGCTGGTGCGTTGGTTAATCCAAATGGCATTACGACAAATTCGTAGTGTCCATAATGAGTTCGGAAAGCTGTCTTGGGAATATCCCCTTCAAGTACCTGTAGTTGGTGGTATCCGGATCGTAGATCTATCTTCGAGAAGTAGTTTGCTCCTTGAAGTTGATCAAACAAATCGTCAATGCGGGGTAGAGGATAACGGTTCTTGATAGTAAGTTTGTTCAGTTCTCTGTAGTCGATGCACATACGGAATGATCCGTCCTTCTTCTTTATGAACAAGACCGGTGCTCCCCAAGGTGAGAAACTTGGTCTTATGAATCCTTTATGCAGGAGCTCATTAAGTTGACTGGATAGTTCTTACATCTCTGCTGGTGCTAGACGATAAGGTGATTTTGCTACTGGGGTAGCCCCTGGAGCTAAGTCGATTCTGAATTCGACTTGGCGTTGTGGTGGTAATCCTGGTAGTTCTTCTGGAAAGATATCGAGAAAGTCGTGTACTTCTAGAATGTTCTTGATGTCCTTCAGTTCCTGGCTTGTATCGACTATGTGTGCTAGGAATGCTCGACAATCCTTCTGTAAACACTTCCGAGCTTGGATGCACGAAATGATACGAAGGTTCGTACTTGATTTGTCGCCGTAAATGACTAATGTTTCGTTGTTTGGGAGATTAAGGCGAACTGCTTTTTCAAAACACATAATGTCGGCGCGAATAAGACTTAACCAATCCATACCAACTACGACGTCAAAACTTTTAATAGGAACCGGCATGAGATCGATTGGGAAAGAATGACCGTCTAAAGTTAACGTACAATCCTTGTATATGTAGTTAGTGTTTTCAGTTTTTCCGTTGGCCATCTCTACAGTGAATGATTTTTCTAGTTTGCTAGGTTTAGGTTTAAGTAAGTGAATAAATTTTTGACTCACGAAGCTTCTCTCCGCTCCACTATCGAATAATATACATGCATATGAATTATCGAGGAGGAACGTACCAACAACTACAGTTGGGTCAGCTATAGCTTCGTCGTGGCCTATAGTCAAAACTCGTCCCATACCGCCGGTGCCTGCTGCCTTAGGGCAGTTTCTCCTGTAGTGGCCCACCTCATCACAACCGTAGCAAGTCTGACCTATACCTGTACTGGGAAGTTGAGTGATCGGCCTTGCGGGCTCCTTGCAGAACGGGTTGTGTGTCCCTTTCCGTTGCAGTTGGCGCACTGCATTTCCCGACAAGGTTCATGGTGGTGGTAAGTGCATTTGGTGCACTTTGGACGGTTACCTTCATAAGGCTTTGTTGGGTAGGTATTTGCAGGAGTTGTAGTAGGTACCGTGGCAGCATTTACCGAAACCAGTTGTTTCTTTGTGGGTTCTTGGGATGACCCGCCCTTCCTTTTATTCCATACTCTCTTCCTGTTGTTGTTGTTGTTGTTGTTGTTGTTGTTGTTTCCTCTCTGTGGTTCTGGTGCATAAATGGTTGAGTTCCGATGGCCTCCGTAGTCAATAAGAGATTGTGCCAGTTCCTTAGCACTTTCAAAGGTGTCGGGTTTGGAGGCTAACACGCTTGACCGTAATTGGGTCGTTAGTCCCTATATGTACCTCTCTATTTTCTTGCTCTCAGGAACAATCATATCTGGGCAAAGGATTGCCAGCTCGCAGAATTTGTTGGTATATGTTGCGATGTCGGTACCAACCATTCCGAGATTCCAAAATTCATGTTCAAGCCTTTGAATCTCTCCCCTTGGGTAGTATTCTCTCATCATCATGGTTTTGAGGCTCTCCCAGCTTATGGAGTTTGCCACTATTAGAGTAAGTACTTTAACGTGGCCATTCCACCATGTTAAAGCTCTATCAAAGAGTGTGAAGGTTTCAAATTTGACCTTGCTATGCTCGGGGCAGGAGCAGATTTCAAAGACTGATTCTGTCTTTTCAATCCACTGTCTCAGAGCCATCACACCGCCCGTTCCATAAAACATACGGGGTTTGGCATTAGTAAAGTCCTTATAAGTGCATTCTTGGGGTTGCCCATGACTCTCGCCATGGTTGGATGGATGTGTGCCAGTTCTCGAGTCATTTGTACTCGAGTTATTGAGCTGTGACATGGCAGCTGCTACTGCTGCGGTGACTGCTGCTTCGAACATGACAGCATCAAATTGAGAAGGTGAAGGTGGTGGTGGTATCGGTGTTTCATTGATAGGGTTACGTCTGGTATTCCTGCGTGGCGGCATCTTTAACTATACGTTTAAAATATGATGATATGGATAAGAATAAGTGACAAATGAATGTGTCTCATGAACCAAATTGCCATGGTTCAACAACAGATAATAGCATAGAACAAATGAAAGTTGTTTGTAAGACTGAAAGTATGAAACAAGTATTTGGTTTCTCGATGACCTTTCAAGGTTTGAACGAAATACTCAACGAAGTAATGATAGTGTCACTTATATTTATATAGAAGTTGATACAACGATCATGAAAATTTGACTCTTATAAGGGTCTCCGATTACAAAGTTCGAGAATTTTAAAGACTTTTAGTCGAGGTCCTAATTTATAACAAAATTTGAGGTTTTCACAAGTACTACTTGCGACATGTGTTGTGCTTGGAACTCGATTCTGCATCTGAGTGCCTCAACTCCATAAGATGCCTATCAAGGGCGGCTTGTTGTTCCCTCAATTCTGCGAAGGCTGCATTCGCTTGTGCTTGGAATGCTTCGGCGCGAACGTGGATGTCGTTTTGCAACATCTCTAGGCGGTTGATATCGGCCGTGTGGATTTGTTCCTCCACGTTAACTTCTCAAATTCGGTTTGCTTGAACCCCCGATTGGTAGGACTGATTGGCGAGTTTGCCTACCATAACAAGGAGTGCCCGATCGGCTGAACCTCCACCTCGGACATCGTAGAAATCTCGGCACATGCCGTAGGGAGAGCGTATACTTTGTTGTTGGCTCCAGTGGACGAGGTGACTTCCCTAGACGGGAGTCGGTCCTTGAAAATTCCTCCTAATGGGTGGAGGGTTGACTATTTCCGGTTCTGAGTCTGTCCCGGAGTCGTCCCCGGATCCTCTTCAATCCATCCTTCGTTTCCCTGTTGTGGGTAGTAGGGGTCTCCATGCGGGTGAAATCCAGCCATCTGACTATACGATAATAGGGTTATAAGATTTGAATAAAACTTGAGACACGTAATACTAATTTAGCTAACGTATGTACCAAATACTCCTATAGTATTTAAATTCTTGTGTTTGATCTTTGTGATGTTTTTGGTAAGTTTTGACTTGTTGCTCACTACGAGCGTTCCTCGATATACATTGGTCCGATTTCGGGAAAATATAGTTGATCATGATATATTTGTCCCAAATCTGATTACATATATCGAGTCTCAATCGTAGTATCCAACTTGTCTAAATACTTGTTGTATGGTTAATAAACATGAAAATAATGTGTTATATACATGTGTTTGTACTTGCGTGAACTAACATTTTTAAGTTTACACGAAACGCGACTTAGGCGTAAATAAAAATCGTTTTGTCAGAGAGCATTAGTCCCTTAAGCATTTATAGTTTGTATATCTTATGTGGTTCGATATACTTATTTCATTATAAACATTGCTCTGATACCAATCTGTCACACCCCCAAACCTGAACGGCGGAAACGTTCGGTGGTAGATGACTTCATGTGGTAGCGTAACAAATGAATACATAGTAAAGAAAGCAATACAACCATCATATATATATATATATATATATATATATATATATATATATATATATATATAATTGAAAGTTTACATTTGTCAAAAGTTACATGTTCAAAACCAATTACAAATATGATGTCAAAAATATGAGATTTAAACTAGCGCCGCAGCATCTCTTCATCAAAAGCATAATGATACCTGTAGTTACTGAATCGCTGGAACATACAAGTAATTTTGAAAGAGTAGATCAGCATTTAAGCTGGTGAGTTTCATAAGTATTTAATGACAATGTTTGTATGAAATGAAATATCTTGTCCTTGTTTGTTTGTGTTTAGAAAATCCTGTATTTTCTACTAGTATAAAAGTAGTCTTCCTTCCAGACCAAAGTTTGTTTCCAAAATGTATGAAAGTGTAAAATTAAACGATATGTTGAAAACCTCATAAATCAATGTATTTTTTGATACTCCCTGTGAGCTTTATAACCATACTATTGACTTGCGATGCCTATAAACAACGTTCTTCAGGCGTTGGAATGTTATGATGTTTGTCACCCCAAACGGTGGACTGTAGCTAACAGTCAGGGCGCGGGTTGTCAAGCCCGTATAGATCTATACACAACCACCATGCTCCCCCTCCAAGGGATTCTGGTATATAATACAGGACTTGAAATGTGTACTCGAACGTACGTGAAGTAAATGTCTCACAGAACCATAGTATAAAAAAAACAGATTTACGTGTAGAAATGTTCGTTGTTATCGTACATGAAAGTAATTTCTTGAAAATCGTGTTTCTAGTATGTAAAAGTTAGCAATATCCTCATGAAACTATACCTATTATAGTTTTCTCAATGTGTGCCTCGTTTGTTTTAGAATATCTAGAAAAGAAATCACTTATTATAAAAGTACAGATTTCTGTAGAGTCTAAGATAGACACCATATACTTTAAATTTAAGAAATGTTTAGTTTACACATGCACTACAACCATTTATAGTTTAAAGATAGAATGCTATTGTAATATATTTTGTATACGGGATTTCTCTATAATGTTTATAAATCACACGTGATTACTCTTAATATCAGTGTATAAAAATCTTTATATATATAACACCCGATAGTAGTCGTGTGTTTACTTGTATTTCCCCCCATAAAAGCAAATAAAAGTGTTTCGAATATTTAAAAGGGTTAATTAAGGGGTATGAACTCACTTGAAAGTTTGAAGATAGCAAGATGGAAAACCGGGCAGAGTTTCGTCTTGGGAAACGGATTATTCTCGGGATTCTCGGGCATAAAATCGACCTTCAGGACATGGAGAAAAATGATCAGGGCTTCGGGGTAGTGTGGGCACGGAAAACGAGGTAAAATGCAAGAAAAGTGAGAGAGAATGAGCAAAATTTTCGAGAACCCTCGCATCTTATTTATAAGAGGCTGGAACCGCCTCGGTACGCGGGGCGTACACGTACGTGACGCATGACCGAGCCCTCGACTGCCTCGCACTTCGGATGGGATGTGGGGGTAGGCTCGCATAGCGGCGACGTGGACGATCCGAGGCCGTGGCCTTGAGTACGCTGGGCGTACTCGTGTACGCGGGGCGTACGTGCTTGACTCAGACTTCGAATAATACCGAAGTTTTGAATAAAAATTATATATAAATTATTTATCAAACTTCAAAAATTCATATCTCCTTCATACGAACTTCGTTTTCGACGTTCTTTATATCCCCGCGAAGGTGAGACTACTATCTACATCTTTCATTTAGATTCCGTCGGCGAATTCCGTAATTATTTTTATTATTTATTTATTAAAATGACGTGATTAAGGAACTTCTTTAAAAATTCATAACTTCTTTATCTGACGTCGTTTTTTGCCAGACTTTTTACCGCTGAATAACCATTGTCGAGACCTTCGATTCTCGTTTAGGTCATTCCGGCCAAAAGTCGCTAGATCTCCGCTTCGAGTTTTCAGTTGTCTGATGCTAAGCCAAATTTGGAAAAATCTTAACTTCAATATACGAAGCTGGGTTTTGGGCATTCTTTTTACGTACGATCCCGGTTTAACGATATAAATCATAGTAGGTAGTTAAATAGAAACTTTTTGGACATTTTATTATCAACATTAATTTTTACTAACTCAAAAGTGATTACAATACTTGACCTAATAGGCCATTAAAAAGAGTTGAAATATCGGGTTGTCACAAAGACCACTATCTAACTCGATTAAGTTTCTATTCTGAGATTCATATTACATGATGTGACTGGGTCACATGTTGATGTTTTAATAATCAAAGGAAAAAGTGAAGGAAACATAAAGAAAGAGTATGTTGAATCTGATCGTGAAGATGGATTTCTATCGCTTGATTGAAGATCGGATTCTTGAGCTACTCTTAGGGGTTATGATAGATTTCTAGGAAACATGTGATAGCATAATTTTCATTTAAAGTTGCATTGTAAGGAAAAAAAAATTCCGCATTTTATAAATAAATAAAAATTTGATTTTATTTTAGTTTATATCTCCATGGAATGACTTTTATTGAAAATTGATCTTTATATATTTCTAGAAATAATGGAAATATAAATTTGATTCTTTCATTTGTGGTAGTGTCTAAATTTACCAAATAAGGAAAGATTCCCATCACAGAGGATTCAGTTGGATAGAAACTTGGGAATCATACAAGTTGTACAGTATGATGAATGAGAACTTTCAGGTTTGGAAAATCAATACTATTCCTTGTTCACATGTATATGTGAGTCAAGTGAAGGGATAAAGGATCGAGTACACATTCTTGTGCACTGATCAAGTCCACCACAAGATATATATAAGACTACTCATCATGATTTACTAAAGTTTAGTAAATATGGTTATACTTACAAGTTTAAGTATAATTCTGAAACATTGGATATGTTTCGATGTATGGTAGAACAAATGAGAAGAATCAAATTTGGCAGAAGGAGAAAAGTTTGTCAAATCTGAAAAGATGGGAGAGTACTTTAGGATCATGTTTTGTGATCATCTTAATGATTAAAGAACCATATCACAATTGGTCCCCTAAGGAAAACTTAGTGCATTCTTATGACTAAGAAGAGGAATCTTGAATTGTTGGAATGGTTCAATCAGGAAGAAGAGTCATACTTCGTTCCAAAAAAAAATCTTAGAGTTATACTCCAAGATTGTAACTTTAGTGACATATCTTAAAGGAATGTTTGTTAACACTAGTCAAATGTAAGAGTAAAAGTATCCTACTCTTGTAGATTTGAAATTGGTAACTTGTGTTGTTTTGTATAAAACAAAGACCAACTAAGACCAATTGTGTGAAGTGTTTGTCTTGATAAAGAATCCAAACTATCTCTTGAATATTTGACAAGATAGTCTTACATGCCAAGAGGAGAGTGGGGGTCTTAAAGATCCTGAAAATTTTTTAAGATTTATTCAAGAATAAAAACTAGTAGTTGAACACTGGTACACGATGTGAGGTTTATAACCTATTGTGTTGACATATTTCTAGTTGAACACTGGTACACGATGATCACATCGAAACTCCTAATTGATACCAGCATTAAGTCTATTCGAAAGACGTGTTGATTAAGGATTAGGGTACATCCGATGTAGATTTCCCCGGTGGATTCGGTTTTCCCATTGGCCATTTCCACCATAAAGGTTTCATTTAGCTTCTGGGGCTATTGTTTTAATAAATTTTTAAACTTATTGCTTACGAAACTTCGCTCCGCTCCGGTGTGAAATAAGATGCATGCATAAGTGTGGTTTAGGGGAAACGTACCGGTAAGAACATCGGGGTCCTGAATCCCCTCTCCCTGACCCATGGTCAGCATCCTTTGTTGATGTATATTGTAAAAGTCGAATAGAGTGTTTTCTATAGTTTCGCATTTTATGTTATTTTACTAAGTCATTTTTTGTGCGAAGTTAAAATGTATAGACTTAGTATATTTTTTGTTGTTCCCTGTAAATAGGGACTTAGGCTAGAAGTTGTAGTACGATGCTAGAACTCACTTCTGCTTAACTTTGTAATCAGTCTTAATCAATATGAGATCTGATTAATATTTACTCTCTGTGTTCTTCATCTTAAACAGTTCAAATCTATCTTTTCTTTTCTAAATTCTCGATAACAATTCTCATCAATTGGTATCAGAGCAGGATTCAAACTGCTTAGATCTGATTTTCGTATAAGAATCATTTGTTTTTTGAGTTAAAAATTTACTCAAAATATTTCGCACATTTTTGGTTTTGAAAATCACTTTTGATCTTCAGAATTGAATTGATTCTTCATTTGAATTGTTAAGTCGAGTAATCGATTAGTGATTTGTGATCAATTCGTTTGATAAATTCGGAAATTCATCAAGGTTTCAAGTTTTCAGATATTTTCTGTGTTCATCAATGGCGAACTTCAACATGAATTCAATGACTTCTTTCTCTCACTTGCTTGGTTCCTCAACCAAAATTCGAATGTTAATTCCAGAGTACTATGATCAGTGGGCTGATAGAATGGAAGGCTACTTAAATGGAATTGATGAAGAACTTTGGAAGTGTATTGATGGAACAGTACTAGCTCCGACTAATGTTTAACCAATTGAATCATCCACTGCATCTACTGATGTTGAAGAACAACGAAATCGATTGAAGAAAAATGAAAAGAGATGCATGAGAGAACTAAGAGGTGCTCTACCTCCTGTGGTTTACAATTACATTCGTAGTTGTAAAACAGCAAAAGAGATCTCGAATACTCTAAAAGAAAAATATCAAGGTAGTGAAAAGACGAAGATCAACTCTGTGAATGAGCTTATGTTTCGCTGCAATAGGTATGGTATTACTAGATCTATCATGGAGTTCAATTTAACTTTCATTACGAGTCTTCGCAAGGAATGGCGAGGTGTGAGCATGATGATTAAGAATCAACAATGTTTTGATACAACTACATTGAATGATCTTTACAATCAACTGAAAACACATGAATGTGAGGTCACTGAAATGTATGAAGAATCAAAACAAGCTATTGGTGGTCCTTTGGCTCTTGTATCAAAAGTATCAGAAACTGATGAAAAATATGGTTCAGATATAGAAGGATTTTTGATGAACTCCGATGATGAAGCGGTAGCATACTATTCAAACAACAAAGTTAAAAAGTTTTTCAAAAAGCCTTTTAATTCAAAAGGAAAGAATAGTGATGTGAAAAATGATGTAACAAGAACTGGAGGAGAAGAGAAGAAGAAAATGGAGAAAATAGATGGAAAACAGAAAAATGCGAATGAAGAGAAAAAGTTGAAGGGTGATTCAGGAATTTACTGTCACTATTGCAATGGTGCGAATCATTTCGCAGCTGATTGCATGTTGCGAAAGAAAGAAGAAAAGAAAGAAAAAGTCAAAAGTGAATCTTACTATTCTGAAAAGATTGAAGAATTACGTGCAAAGAACAAAGGAGTGTCTTTGGTTGCTAAGGGAGAATCTGATGAAGAAGAAAGTGGAACTTATCAGATCTGGTCTTCAGGATCTGATGATGAAGAAATGAGGCATCCCACACATGGAGCAATGTTCGCATGTTTTGATGAATGCAAAGAGAACATTTCATGGAAATGTTTTATGTCTAAATCCACTGACAAGTCTCCCATGACAACCAAGGTACGTGCAATTCTTGAATCTTTTAATATTCCTTTATCTGCTTATGATGCTGAAATTATTACGTTTAATGATACTGTGGCTTATTTTGATTCTATTATTGTGTCTGCTAGTAATGAAGCTAAGAAATTAAATGTGCAACTTAGTGAGACACGAAGAGATTTAGAAATAAAGAAGAGCAGAGTTGAAAAATTATAAATGCAAGTCGAAAATATAGATTGTGATAGAAATAATCTTTCTAATGATGTTAGGTTGTTACTAGCACAAAGAAACATATACTGTAATTCAGCAAAAAGATTGTAAGCAAAATTAACAGCTTTACATCATTCTTCTGATATTAGCAAAGAACAACATAGGAAACTTTTACCTTTTCTTGAGTATAAGCGTGAAAAAGTTGATGTTGTTTCTTATGATTGCGAAAGTACAATTGCTCAGTTTGACAAAATACCTGATGATAGATATTCATATGGTATTGTCAAAATTGATGAATTTTTAAATGCTGATGAGTTGGTTGACATTGTAAATGAAAGTTTGACAAAAAGTGAACAAGTGAAAATCTTAAAGAAAACCGAAAATTCAACTCTTAATTCACAATTCAATTACGCTGATATTGATGAAAATTCTGATAATGTGAGTGAAATCAGTGAAATAGAAGAAGAAGAAGAGATTGATTGTTCTTAATTGTCGATCATTAATATCACATCTAAGATCAAAGGTAAAGAAATAATAGTTGATTCAATAGTAGAGGATAAAGTTGATAAATCTTCAACTTCGCAACATTGTAAGTTTGATAATGTGGAAGTTGAAAGTTGGAAATCTGATGATACTAATGAAAATAAAGAAGAAAAGAAAAATTCAACTGAAACACATCAAAGGGTTGTGGTTGATCAAGTGTTTGAAAACACAAAAGAATTTGACAAAGTTTTAAATGACAAAGGCTCACATTATTTGAAAACCAACACAGTGGTATATCCAAATTTTGTATGTACTAATAAAACTATTTTTCCAAATCAAGTTTTTGTCACTACTGGAAATGCTGAGAAAGTTCATCCTGAGTTCAATAAAATAATTGAAAAAAATAATCAAAAGTCCACACCTGAAGGTTTCTTCGCAAATCAAAACACAGTAGAAAACAATTTAACTCAAAATTCTTATGTGTTTCAAAAACAAAAATCATTACAAAAATGGGTGGTTAAAGGTGAAAAATCAAACAAACCTTTTGAAAAAGCTAAAACCTCAAAGGTTGAAGTGAAATTAAATTCTCAAGAATTCAAATTGATGGTTGGAAATTATTCAACAGAAAATAATGTTTCAAAAAGACAAGCAAGAAAAGCAATATTTTGGCAAGTTGTGAATAATGAAAAAGAATAAGTTTCAAAAGCATCATCAAAATTTCAAAATAAAAACACTCAAACAACTTCGCGTTTTCATAAACAAATAAATTCTATTGACAAAGTTCCATATATTCGCAAATGTGACAACAAAAGAAAATTTGAGAATTCGCAAAAATTTGCAAATAATCAAAAGTTTCCAAATGTTGACTAATTCACGAATAATTCATCAAGTTTGAAGAACTCAACTCAAGTCAAAGCGAAATTTTCACCACAACAACCAAATTTTCCAAATCCTTTAATATCAACCCAAACCAAAGTTTCATACATCAAAGGAAAGTCTGATGTAAGTATGATCAATCATTGGTTTGAAGGGAAAGGAAAGAAATATCAAAGTGCAAAGTTTTCAGAACAACAAATCAAAAGTGCATTTGATAAGTTCACAAATAATTCTTCAACTGCTTGTACATCATCCCATAATTCGCAAGTTCCAGTTCAAAAATGGAAATCAGTTATCAAAAATGTGAATGTTGTGAAAGATAAGATTACAATCAATGATAATCCAAAATAATTGAATGACTATATTTCAATATCTAGAACTGATAATGCTGATATAATGGATTCTGTTCCAAACAAAGTGAAAACATGGTTTTTAAGTTCCAAAAAGTTGTTTAATTCTACTAATGATGGACCCAATAAATCTTGGGTTCCTAAATTTTTTCAATAAATGCAGGTGATATGTGACGAGCAATATGATACAAGATGGTATAATGATAGTGGTTGCTCTCGTCATATGACTAGAAGAAAGGAAAATTTGCGAGATTATCGAAGCTTGGAAAATGCTGGAGTTGTCAAATTTGGAAATAATCACAAGTGTCAAGTGAAAGGATATAGGAAAGTCACAAATGGAAACTTCACAGTAAACAGAGTTGCTTATGTTGAAGGACTTCAACACAATTTAATAAGTGTATCACAACTTGTTGTAGGTACTGGAAATCAAGTAGTGTTTAATGAAAAAGGAAGTATCATCTCAAATGCAAAGACAAATGAAATACTTCTAAAATCCAAAAGATATGGTGATATGTTTACACTGGACATCAAGCCAATTGTGGGAAAACCAGCTGTGTGTTTACTATCAAAAGCATCCAATGATCTCAGCTGGCTTTGGCATAGAAGATTGTCACATTTGAACTTTCGAAATATAAATAAACTTGTAACTGAAGATTTAGTTCGAGGGTTACCAGTATTAAAATTTGACAATGATTCTTTGTGTGCAGCTTGCGAATAAGGGAAACAACATCAAAAATGTCATCCGATTGTCATAGATTCAAAGATAGTAGATCCATTGGAACTTCTTCACATTGATCTATGTGGACCATCAACTGTTGCAACAATAAATAAAAAGCGGTATATTTTAGTTGTTGTAGATGATTTCTCTAGATTCACATGGGTATTTTTTATTAGGTTGAAATCTGAAGTTGCTCAGACGATGATTGATTTTATCAAAAATATTGAAATTAGTCTGAAGAAGAATGTACGAAAAATTAAAAGTGATAATGGTCAGAGTTTAAAAATCAAACACTTGACAATTTTCTCACAAACAAAGGTATTTCGCATAATTTCTCATCACCGTATACTCAACAGCAAAATGGTGTAGTTGAAAGAAGAAATCGATCTCTATGCGAAGCTGCCAGAACCATGCTAACATATGCGAATCTACCTCAATATCTTTGGGTAGAAGTTATGTCCACAGCATGTTTTACTCAAAATTGATCATACATTCACAGAAGATTCAATGTTACTCCATATGAAATAATCAATAATCGGAAACCTAAAGTAAAATTCTTTCATGTTTTTGTTTGCAGGTGCTTTATTATGAATCTCAAAGATAATTTGTCAAAGTTTCAAGCAAAAGCTGATGAAGGCATTTTCTTAGGATATTCACAGAATTCAGTTGCATACAGAGTGCTTAATAAACGAACAAGAAAAATTGAAGAAACTTTCAATTTAACATTTGACGATTACTATCTTAAACAGATTGATAGTAAATTCGATCAGAAACCAATACTTGTGGATTCAAATACTCAAATTGATATTCTGAAATTAATGATTTTGATTATGACTTAATTTTTGGAATTGCTGACAGGGCAATTGATGCAGAAGATAATGTTGCTGATAATCACACATCAGAATCCTCAAAACATACTGATGAATCAATAATCACTACAACGTCGATAACTTGTGAAAGCACACCAAATGGTCATATGGAGGAGGAACACACAAGTGTCCATGAAGATTTTATACCAACTTTTGAGGGGGAGCATTCACAAAATCAACAAGAACATCAAGTTGAGGGGGAGCATTCACAACATCAACAACAACATCAAGTTGAGGGGGAGCATTCGCAAAATCAACATGAACATAGTTTTGAGGGGGAGTATCCAAATGCATATCATGTTGAGAGAGAGCTTGATGAAACAGAGACAAATAATCTTGATAAAAATGCAGACTTTCATGAATTTAATGGTAACTTTTCTGTTGCAGGATCTGAAAGTGAAGATATGCATGAAGATGCACCATTAGAAGATGATCCAAATTATCCACCACTTGTGAAATGGACAAGAAATCATCTACAAGAACAGGTAATTGGTAATGTACAAGAAGGTGTGTTGACTAGAGCTCAAATTCGTGCGAAAAATGAGGTACTAAATACTAACCAAGAACTTTGTATGTTTAATGTCTTTATTTCGAAAATAGAGCCAAAAACAGTCAATAATGCTATGGAACACTCATATTGGGTTGTTGCTATGCAATCTGAATTGGCTGAATTTGAACGAAACAAGGTTTGGAGATTAGTTTCTAAACCTTCTGATGTTTCAATTGTTGGATTAAAATGGTTTTTTAAAAACAAAACCGACAAAGATGGCAATATTATTCGAAATAAAGCAAGACTAGTGGTTAAAAGTTATTCACAACAAGAAGGCATTGATTATGAAGAAACATTTGCACCTGTTGCAAGACTTGAAGCAGTTCGCATATTTTTAGCTTATGCAGCTCACAAAGACTTTGATGTTTATCAAATGGATGTTAAATGTGCATTCTTAAATGGAAAACTCGAAGAAACAGTGTATGTTGAACAACCACCAGGATTTTTAAACATTGAGCATCCTGATCATGTTTATATTTTAGAAAAAGCTGTATATGGATTAAAACAAGCACCAAGGGCCTGGTACGCAACACTTACAAATTTCTTGAAACAATCTAAATTTAAACAAGGATCAGTCGACCCCACATTATTTCGCAAGAAAGTTGGGTTTCATCTAATGCTTGTTCAAATTTATGTTGATGATATTATCTTTGGTTCAACTGATCCAGCATTGTCACTTGAATTTGAAAAATTAATGAAAAGTCAGTTTGAAATGAGCATGATGGGAAAAATTAATAATTTTCTTGGTTTAAACATAAGATAGAACAGGCAAGGAATCTTCATCAATCAAGAAAAATATACAAAGAACTTGCTTGAAAAGTTTGGAATGCTTAATAGCACGAAGCTCAGAGTCCCTATGGCAGTAGGAACACGACTAACTCCTTCGTTAGACACTCCTGCTGTTGATTTAACATTGTATTGTAGCATGATAGGGTCTTTATTGTACTTAACTGTGAGTAGACCTGATATTATGTTTTCGGTTTGTTGTTGTGCTAGATATCAAGCAAATCCAAGAGAACCGCATTTGACGGCAGTGAAAAATATCTTTCGATATCTAAAGGGAACCGTTTCTTTAGGACTTTGGTATCTTGCGAAAACTGGATTTTTCATTCAAGCTTTTTCGGATTCTTATTTAGGAGGATGTACCTTGGATAGAAAAAGTACGACTGGTGGGTGTCAATTATTGGATGGAAAGTTGGTGAGCTGGCAATCAAAGAAACAGACTTGTGTGGCTATATCAACTGCTGAGGCAGAATACATCTCTACGAATGCTTGCACTTTGCAAATTATCTGGATTAAGAGTCAACTTCGTGATTATGCAATCAAAATGAAAAATATTCCTTTGTATTGTGACTCACGAAGTGCGATTCGCATTTGTCATAATCCAGTGCAACATTCAAAGACAAAACACATTGCTCTTCGATATCATTTTTTCAAAGATCATGTGGAAGATGGGAATATTGAAATTCATTTTGTCAAAACAACTGAACAACTTGCTGATTTTTTTACAAAACCTCTTGATGAAAAATCATTTGTTAGAATTTTAGCAGGTTTGGGGATGCTTATTGCGAATTCAATTTCATCCACACAAGAATAAATGTTTTGTTCAGAAGATGCGTTCACATTGTTCAGAGGTTACTGTTCATTCAGGGGCTTCACATGGCTTCGCATCCATATCATTTCGCATCTGTGGTAATATCAACTTAGGTAAGTTTTACGTATGTTACTTTATTTTCTTTTGAAAAATCAAAAATCCAAAAAGATTTTAATTTTTTTTTTGTATTTTCTTTTGAAAAATCAAAAATCCAAAATGATTTTATTTTTTTTCAATTGTGTGCTCAGAATTTAATGCAGGGCTAAAATGCGAAGTGGTCATACATTTTGTTTCTATGGGAAGGTATTAATTTTTTTTAAGACTAGTTAGGATGTCCCTAGAAGCATGCTGATGTATGTAGACCAAAAGCCTCAACACGACTCTATGTGTGCAAAGAAAGCCTTCATGACATTATCATATGGTAATTTCTTCCCAAAAAGGCTTATATTCGCATAAGTCAACATGAGCTACCTTACTCTTTTCAAATGAGTTAAGAGTTTTCATTTTTGTCCATTATAATAGAGGTACACTTTGATTCTTATCCAATCTTTTTATACCTAACAATTCTTACACTCCAAAAAAAAAATTTGAAAATATTTGTCCTTGAGGTTTTTGATCATACCAATCAAAACCTAGACAGATCACAACTCTGTGTTTATGATCTATCATCATGAGTCCGTGATGAAAGTGAAACCCAAAAATCATAAACACCTTAAGGAATTGATGGGGAACTTTCTTCCAGATTTTTACGAAACCTTTGTTTCCGTATCAAAAAATTTGAAACTTCAAATCATATTCAATTCGCATGTGTGGTCTTGATCAAATATTCCAAACCCAGAATGTTTGTTACCCAACAAGATCCAGAACAAACTTTTCTTTTGAATATGATTTCAATGTAAGTTTCATTCGCAAATCCTTGTCATGATAAATATTTTCTAAAGCCAACTTGTGTGACAACCGTCAATTCAGGTCATTCTTGGACTCATGCATATTTATAATAACCATTCATGCACAACATGCCATGACCTAGTAGTATAAATTAGGTCAAAAATCTTGCATAAACTAGGATCCAACTAAGGTCTAGGACTAATATACTTGATACTTACAATTCTAGTAAGTTGCTTAGCTACAATAGGAAATGCCAATACTATAATTAGAATAAAGCTTCAAGCTTTGTTATAATTGAAATAGGGTATAAAACTCTAAAAATAAATTAAAACACTCTAATTATACTTCAACATGTTGTTGAATATCAATCAATGTTCCAAAAACTCTAAACAGCCAAAAATCCAAATTTATAAATCTTAAAGCTTAAAAACTTTATAAAATTTGGCTATAAACTTTCTAATATCAAATTTTATTAATCAAATTATGGATTATACCAATGAAATAGAAATATAAATTACAAGTATTAATCATAATTTATTAGTTAAAAACAAGATTTTTAAATAAATCAAAAATTGCTTAAAGAATCACTTTTATAAAAATTAGATTTTTATAAAAATTAGATTTTTATAAAAATTAAGGAGGGATTTTTTATAAAAATTTGAATTTAGGAGAGAGGAGGCTTTAATGCCTCAAAAATCTGGCCATCTCCCCTCTCCCCATGCACTCTCTTCCCAAAACTCATGATTAAACTCAAACCCACACTCCACCTCTTCTCTCTTCACTCTTCTCACTTCACTCTCTTCACACACTTCACCCTCTTCCTCTCTCTCTCTAAACTCACGAAATTTCTCTCATTTCTCTGCCAAATTTCAAGACTTTGAAGACCTTGAAGTGTTCTTACTTCTCTCAAGATCATAACCAAGGTAAACAACATCATCTTCTTCCATAGTTTGATGATTCTACTTCTTTTCCTTCTTAGTTTTCTCTTCTTTTAGGATTCTATGCCTTTCCATGGCTAGAAATCTTTATTCTCCCCTTGTGGTTTGTAGATTCTCACCATAACACAATGCATGTGTTTGAAATGGTGAAAATCCGGGATCAAACCCATGCAAGGAGTGAAAAAGATGCACATATGATCATGTGACATCAAAATCTAATATTTCATGTTCTTCTCCATCTCTTTTATGTTCATGCATGACCAAAAGCATTTAAACCATTTCTAGTACATATTGAATCCTCATTCATTCCATGCATGTGTTAGAAATCGGATCTTACCAAAGACATGCATGATGTTCTTATTGAAATACCCTAATAATGCACACAAGCAAACATGCAATCTGCCAGATTACTTTGTTCGACTTTGAACAGTCATAACTCAGTCATTTCTTAACCAAATCATGATATTCTTTTTGTATTGGTTAGTTCCACGAGTTAACTTTCAAACCCAACTGGTCTTACTGTAAAATATTAAATATCCGATTTTTGGCAGATTTTACAAAAAGGTTGCGCATACAGCTCTTTTTCTGTGATCACTATTTTTATCTTGCTTAAACAATGGCCTTAAACCCAACCATAAATCTGAGGAAAAATACCTTAGAAACTTAACATATCTAGTGAATTATGGTTGAAATTTCGTGGCTTAAAACCTCACTGAATGGGCTACACAAATTCATGAACTTCAGCCACATTTACACTTCATGCATTATTGCATGCAACTTTTCTTAAATTGTTTGGAATCATTACCCTCATTTCTCTTCTGAATACATTTTTTTACATTTTTCCTTTTGAAAGCCCTTGCATGCATGAGATAATCTGGAAAATTTCAAGAGCTTTTGTTATTTATTTGATTTATTAGAATTATTGCTAAAACCAAGGGCATAAATCATATAAAATAATTCCAGAGGTCAATAAATCCTAAATAAATTCATGGATGATACTTATGGGGAATAATGACCCCTCACCAAATTTCAGTAATTTTTGTTACTGTTTAATACGATTTCTAATTTTCTTTTAATTAGAACATGATAAATTACAAAACCACTTTTTAGGATGTGAAAATTGTATCTAACAATTTTCGCATACCTTACCTGTGATGGGTGACTCAAGAAAATAATTTCAAGATTTTTCATCATGTCTAGCTATTTTTCCCAGTTTTTGGTAATTATAATGGTCTAAAAATGGGAAAAATAGTTCTGATTATCCAAAATTCATGAAAATTTGCCAGGATATCATATTATATAGTAGGAGGTTACATAAAAATTTTGAATATTTTTCTCCACTGTAAACTATTTTTCTCTTATTTTCTAAAGTTAATTGCACTAAAATTCACTTAAATATACATAAATACCCAAAACCAGTTTATACATTATGAAAACCACTTTTGATATTTTTCCCAAGATATTTATGCTGTAAATGATGTTACAAAAATTTATGGTAATTTATTTTAACTGTTTAATAATATTTCTTTAATTAATGACTATTTAAAGGAATAAAACAAGGAAAAATACAAATAACCACTGAAAAATATATTTTATATTTTTCCCAGCCTATTTATGTATAATAACAATTAAATAAAAAGTTTGGGTAATTTTGGAAACTGTTTTCTATTTATTTCAATTTTTATTGAAATAAATGCTCAAAAATTATAAAATATAATTAAACAGCTTGGAAATCCATTTTTATAATTTTCCCAGCTTAGTGTTGTGTATTAACAGTTAAATAAAAAGTTTGAGAATTTTTATCCCTCGAATACTATTTTTCGTGAATTTATGTTGTTATTGAGACTTAAAATTTGGAAAATTAACCTTCCAAGGTTGTAATTAATCGCACGACTTGTAAAATTTCAATACATCAGAAAAAGTGTAACAAAATGATATAAATCCAATACTAAAACATAAATTGGCATTTCCCTATATGTAGAGTTTAGTATATTAGCATTAGATATCGACATGGAAACTCACTAGTGCGTGTGTTTGGTGTCGTAGGATCCCGGTAGTAAGACGTTGGTGCATCCCGAAGTACCGCTTGTGTCTACACAAAACATCGTGAGTATTCACGCACTCCCCTATTTTCGTTTTTTATGTTTTGGGGTGGAAAAGCATGTCCAGAAAAACTATTGTTTGCATGTTGTACTTAAATTGAATTGTATCAAACATGATTGCTATTGTATTGCTATGTTTCTTTATGTATGTCTATGCAACACGGAACATGAGAACTTATCGTACAAAGGCCCTTCCCTTATCTCTAACCATTAACTCTTTGAGCCAATGGTCGTTATGGATAGCGCTATTAGGAATTGACAACTCCTCACTCGCCCGAATCGCTGGAGTGCATGATACCATATTCATCTATGGAACGATAAGCATAGATCTCGATAGGGCTTCAGTCATAGGTTTGGTTGAGACTCATTGTTTGCTCATACACATACAAACGCGTTTCTCGTTATAGCAATAAACTTGTATTCATTAATAGCAATCAACTTGTTTATCATTGAAGCAATGTACTTGTATTTACGAAAAGCCTTATTGTACGCTCGATTTTATAAACTTGTGATACTCACCAACTATTTTCATAGTTGACGCTCGTTTTACATGCTTTTTCAGGAAATAATTAGTAAGTGGATGTAAAGATTCATCATCATAGAGCATGCTGCATCGTGTTGAAGCTATTATGAAGCTATATTTTGAACAATGTTATTTTGAAAAACTTGTATTTTGTTCTTTTGAAGCTATGGGTTGTAAACTTTTAAATACTGCTATGGTGATGTATCTTTATCTTTTGCAATGAAACCGTTATCGCTGTCATACCTTGCGTTTCCGCTTTAGCGGGGTGTGACAGAAGTGGTATCAGAGCTAAAGTTATAGAGAACATTGGTTTTTCTTTAAGAAAACACAACCTATAACTAAAACTTACAAAGAAATTCTTTTTACATCAAACATATTACTAGTATAATTAGGTCGGGAGTTGTATTATTGGACCTTGATTAAACATAGCCTGATCACCTATGTTTAATTAAGAAAAGATTTATACAAAGCTTGAGCTAATTATAATGGGAATATGTTCAACAAAAATATTTGAGAAAACTTTATTTCAAAATTTCAAAAGGTTAATTTTGGTGTGCGTAAGCATTGCATATTATAGGCATGCATTGTCATTTATTTCATATCTCATTGAAACTATGTCACAGTCCACTATGTCAACATCGTCATCTTCCCGCGCTACCTCCTCAGCCGATGAATCCGGCTACGTCACTGTTATCCCTAGACGTAATCCCCCCCGCCTCAGTAGAAGAAGACCCATCAGAGGACACGGAAGATACTGGGAACTCAGTGGAGATCAGAAATGACATCGCCCCGAGTCAACGACGCGAGGCATCACCGACATCGGTGTTGCCACAGCCACCGCTCTATGGACTTCGCATTCGGAGGACAGCGAGGAAGAGTGTTCCCATTCCAGGAAGGATACCCGCCAGCACAGCAGGTAATGGCACGGCAGGACCTAGCGGAGCAGAACCCAGCGATGCAGGACCGAGAGCACCCTCACCTCAGCAAGTTATAGGGATACCTGTCAGACAGCCAGGTATGACCCCGGAGAAGTCCTGGAGATTGCAGTCGATAGCAGCGGGCCAACGTCACAGTCTCGCTGTGACAGCTGGGCATCGAGAAGTTTTGGATGAAGTCTTGGCAGGAATGGAAATCCTGTATCAGCATTCGATGGAGACTGCCGACACTGCTAGTGCTGCTAGACGAGAGGCAGGTCATGCGATGACAGCATATTATGTGTTTGGTGGGCTGTTCCTGATTGTGATGTGATAAGGATGGGAGCATTGACAAAGGAAAGCTCTAGTAGCAAGAGGAAGCCAGCAGATCAGGGAGAGAAGAAGTATGGAGGCAAGTCAGGGAGGAAGTAGAAAGTCTCAAGAAAATTTATGTTAAGAGCCCAGGAGCAAGAACCAGTGAAAACTCAAGGACAAGAAGTGCAGGAGCAAAAGCAGTACTCAGGGCCGCTTCCGAAGTGCAATAAGTGTAACTTCCATCACAAGGGAGCTTGCCCGGTGTGCCAAAACTGTAAGCAAACAGGCCATTACTCGAAGTATTGTAAGGTGAATAAGGAGGGAAAAAGGACATGTTACGAGTGCGGGAGTAATGATCATCTCCGTAGAGCATGTCCTAAACTGAACAATGGACCTGGTAACAATGGACAAGGCCAAGCCAGGCAAAACTTTCAAGGAAATCAAGTTGGACAGCCAAGAGGTGTAGCCTTTGTGATTGGTGCAGAAGAAGCTTGTCAGGACCCTGAAGTGATAACAGGTACGTTCCTCCTGAACAACCATTTTGCATCAGTAATATTCGATGCGGGAGCAGATAGGAGTTTTGTTTCTTTAGCATTTAGACCGTTAATTGGCTTGAAATCGGTAAAGATGAGGAATGCTTATGCTATTGAACTTGCTGATGGGTATGAAATTAGGGCTAGTGATATAATTCCTGGTTGTACTTTGAATTTAGCTGATAAACTCTTTAGCATTGACCTAATTCCTATAGAGCTAGGTAGTTTTGATGTGATAGTAGGGATGGATTGGTTATCCAAAAATAGAGCGGACATTGGTTGTTATGAGAAAGTCATTAGAGTGCCTCTCCCTAATGGAGAAACCCTTATCATACACGGTGAGAAGCCAGGAAGAAGTTTAAACATAGTATCAAGCGTGAAGGTTCACAAGTACCTGAAGAAGAATTATATTGCATTCATGGCCCACGTGCTAGAAAGAGAACTAGAAGCTAAGCAACTCAAGGAGATTCCGGTGGTTCAAAACTATCCCGAAGTATTTCCGGAGGAATTGCCCGGTCTACCCCCTTATAGACAGGTCGAATTTCGGATAGACTTAGTTCCCGGAGCGGCACCGGTAGCAAAAGCACCATATCGCCTTGCACCATCCGAGATGCAAGAACTATCCGGACAACTTCAAGAACTTCTAGACAAAGGGTTTATTCGACCAAGTTCTTCACCTTGGGGAGCCCCAGTGTTATTCGTCAAAAAGAAAGATGGTTCGTTCCGAATGTGCATTGATTACAGAGAATTGAACAAGTTGACAATCAAGAATCGATATCCCCTCCCTAGAATAGATGACTTGTTCGATCAGTTGCAGGGCGCTTCCTACTTCTCAAAAATCGACCTTCGGTCAGGGTATCATCAGCTAAGAATTCACGAAGAGGACATTCACAAGACAGCGTTTAGAACCCGTTATGGACATTATGAATTCTTAGTCATGCCTTTTGGACTAACGAACGCACCCGCTGTATTCATGGATTTGATGAATAGGGTCTGTAGACCATACCTAGACAGGTTTATAATTGTCTTTATCGATGACATACTTGTTTACTCGCGGACCAAAGAAGATCACAATAGACATCTAAAGCTAGTGTTGGAGCTGTTGAAGGAACAAAAATTGTATGCCAAGTTCAATAAGTGTGAATTTTGGATTCGGGAAGTACATTTTCTTGGTCATGTGATCGGGTTTATTGTTTAAAACATTATAATTTTACATTCTTCAACCCCTTTCTTTTGGATGAATTTACACTTTTGGACCCCTTGTATAAAAGAATTTATATTTAGTCCTTAAGCCGTTTTTCTTGACACTTTAGTATCAAAACTTGTAGAAAAGTTATTTTTCAGCCCAAAGTTATTTGAAAAACAGTTTTAGTCCACCAAATGAAATTTTTCTAGGATAAAACCTTTATTTTCGCAATTTATACACTTTTGGCACAAAATATAAATTTTTTGCATCTTTGGTCCCTTTTAAATATGAAAAGCATTTTTAACCCTTGAAATGGACTTAGAGCACTAGTGGTCCTATGTTTTATAGAAAGATACAGTTTCAGCCCCTCTAAATCTAAAATCTCGCATATTGGGCTTTATTGGGCCGAAAAATTCATTTTTGGCCCATTATGCTTAAAAATTTCACATTTAACCCTACAAAGAGAATATTTCTAGAAAACTACCTTATTAAAACTGTTTTGACTCCATTCATCCATAAGAATTTGTATTTCGTCATTTTGGGCCCTTTAACTTCATATTTTTAACATTTTGTGTCCAAAAATGTGATTTTTAGCCTAATGAGTTCATTTTAACCAACTTGGTTATTTTTCTAGAAATGATTTGTGTGTAGTAATATGTTTAACACTTGTTTCCTACATCCTAATGCAAATCTCGATTTTTAAGGTCTTTTGACTAGTTTCAACACCATAATCACATATAAACATGTAAATAAGCATAGAAATCATACAAAGCATACATATACTCATACATCTACACATTTGCTTGTATTCCCCCCCCCCCCACAAAACTTATAAAACTGAAAAATAGGGGGTATGAAGCTCACCTTTGGGTGTGGTTTCGGTTTTGGAGAAAAGATGGAAGAATATGAGGTGATTTTCGGCCCTAGCACACTTTGATGAAGATCTCGGCCTTGAGGTGATTCTAGGATGCAAGATCATGATTTCTTATGAGTTAAGAAGAGATTTTTGATAGATCAAGGAGCCTAGATCATAGATTTAAGTATAACCTTACCTTGGATGGTGATTTTTGTGAAAAATCTCCTTGAAATGCCCTTGAGTCTTCGAAAATTGAGTGAAGAGAGGTGAAGGTGTTTTTGAGAGTGTTTGATATGTGAAAAGTGATGAAAGTGTGTATGTGAGGGTGCTTTTGACCGAGATCAAGAAGAAGAGAAGAGAGAGAGTTGAGTTGATAATCCTAGATGCATGTTGGTCCATGCATGGAGATATGTGCGGTATAAGTGAGGTGGCAAGGCTTAAGTCAACTCCTTTCTTCTTGGATTTGGGCTTTGGGCCGAGAATTTGGAAGGGAAAGGAGATCATTGGGCTTTAATGCCCCTAAGCCCATATTATAGTTAGTTTGGATGATTTTTGGCCCAAAAAAAATATAATATGATTTTTACACTTTGTTGGGCTAGTTTAGGTTAATTATGGTTCATAATATTTAATTTATTTCATTCTAGGCCCAATATGGCCCAAAATGTTGAAATAAATGAATGTGGGTCCAATTAGAGCCCATTTAAAGGTTCTAAGCCCATGGTAGTCAAATTGGAAACTTATTGGTCCAATGAGTCCAATAAGGAAGTCCTAGCCCAAAAATGGACCTAACAAGAACTTTTAGGGTTTCCAATTGCTTGTTGACTATTTGTAGTACTTGTATGGTGTATTGGATTGAAACTTTTGTTGTTATAGAGTAAGCATCATACATGCCCTTAAGTTTTTGATTATACATTTTACTTGAGTGTAGTGATTACAAGACACAAAATTTCTAGTTGTAACAGCGAAACAACAAATGGATAGAGAGAATGATTTATAATCCATGTATCAGTCTATATGATATCTATAATGGATGAATATATGATCCCTTATCTAATAAAAAAGTCATTGACAAGATCAGAGTTCAGTTAACACATCAAAGTTTGACAAAAGCTTTTCAGAGCTACAATTGCTAGTCGGGTTTTAAAGTCATACTCAATAATAGTTTTAGACTTATCCAAGTGGGAGACTGTTGGATTAGTGTCTAAGTCCATAACTATAATTGGTATGTACTTGACCCGACTGAGCATGGTTCATTTGAGTTGCATGGCATCATGCATTTGGATAGACTAAAAATGAGAGAAATAACACTTAAGGTTTATTAATATATTATAAGATATAATATATTAATAAGATTATTTAATTAGTATTGATCAAGAATTAATCTAGAATTAAATAAGTGATCAAAAGAAGACTAAATAAATATATGGTTGATTGTGTAAATCATCCATACTTTTATAGTGGGCTAAGACTTCATGGATTATCAAGTTGGGATAAAAACCATAGGTTGCTACATGGAGGCTCCGTGGTGTATTTGAACCCATGGATCCAAGGAAATGGAAAGCCATGACAATTAGGGTTTACTCTAATTGTGACACTATAAAAAGATCATATTCTTGGGGAAAAATCAGCCATTGTCTGTGATAGAAAGGGCTAGCCGATTTTCATGAAGTGTATCATTTCTCTTGAAATTATTCGATGTGCATTTGATGTTGTGTGAAGCATTTGAGGTGTCACACTTGGGGCACTAGGTACTCAAGCTTCATTAAGACAAGTTACAACAAAGAGTTATGTATTCTAACTTGTTATATTACTATGTATCAATGTTTTGGTATGCTAGTTAGGATAATACCATGGATATCATATTTGCATGTATACTAGATAAAACATAGATCCAAGGTATTTAGGGTTGCATGTACACTTATGAGTGTTAGAATGCTCAAAAACCATACTGTGGTATCAGAGCCATGGGTTGTTTTCTGTTATATTGATGCAAATGTTTTATTTTCAATGTTGAAAAAAAAAGGAAAAAAAAACATGACGTTTGTCAAATTTTAAGATAATTACTTGTTTTTGTGAAAAACTAATTATTTGTAAAATTTGAATCACTTAATATATGAGTTGAATTAGGTCAAATTTAGTAAAAGATAAAATGATATGATTATTTTATTAGTTTTAAAAGTTTTATGTAAAGATTTTTTTTTGAAACCTCCATAAGTTATGGATATGAAAAGAATTTACGATAACTTATCAGCTTCCTATACCCCTCAAAAAAATGGTGTAGTCGAAAGACACAATAGAACCTTAGATGAGGCTGCCCGCTTAATGCTTAATTTCTCAAATCTTCCACTGTATCTCTGGGCTGAAGCCGTGTTAACTGCATGGTTTACTCATAATCGTAGAATCATCAATCGACGCCTCAATATTACACCGTACGAATCCATGAATGGTCGAAAGCCAAGTAAATCATTTCTGCATTCCTTTGGCTGCCTGTGCATTAGTAAAAACAATCATGATCAGCTCACAAAGATTCATCCCAAAGCCGATGAAGTAATCTTTCTTAGATACACAACAATATAAAATTCTTATCGGGTTCGGAGTCGATCAACTCATGTTCTTGTAGAAAGCTTTGTTGTCACCTTTGATGACAATTACGTTTGGAATTCTCGCCCAACCCATGTCAGAACCCACATCATGGAGTTCGATGTTCCATTTCTAGGATGTTCGAATCCTAAAATAATTTATGAAGTCGACTTTGAAAGCTTGTTCGGACCTTCAAAAACTACTATTGATTCAAAATCTCGATCAAGACAATGCTCATCTGTTATAGCTCCTATCTCACAAAATCTTTCTAGTCCAACTCCCATATTTCCTCCATTTCATTCTGAACTATTTCAACCCTCTTAGGTTGAAGGGTAGAATGGTCAAGTTTCTCTTGACTCAAATGTTGTAGGATTCTAAGATTCAGCAGAGCAATTTGCTAATTTCGATCTATTCTAGACGACAAAAACAACAACATAACCTTCTTTGACTTCCCGATCGAAAATGGTGCTGATATTTCGGGTTCAAAAGTTCAGGGGCGGGATCATCCTCCAATTCATGTTGTTCACGGGGAGCAACACAACCCCATCATTGATATCGAATCATCTACTGTAAAAGAGCTTCCGACACTACACATTTAGACCAAGGATCATCCTCCAAAACCTGTTATTGGAAATCTAAACGTCGGTGTTTAAAGTCGTTCTACCACCAATATTCAAAATTAATGTCATTTCTCGGCATTTATCTCTATAGTTGAACCCAAATCCATCAAGGAAGCATTAGAACATGCATATTGGATTACAACCTTTCTTCCATCAAGGACATGAATATGACATGAGCTTTGTTCCTTTTTCCCGTCTTGAAGCCATCAAAACCTTTCTTGCTTATGCAGCTCATAAAGGGTTTAAAGTATACCAAATGGATGTTAAGAGTGCTTTTCCAAATGGTGATCTTGCTACTGAAGTGGATCTCCAATAGCCTCCCGATTTTGTCAATCTTTTTTATCCGAACTACTGCTACAAACTCCGAAAAGTTGTTTACAGCCTCAAGCAATCTCCTCGTGCCTAGTACGAGACTCTCACTGACTTTCTCAAGCGTTCTGGTTTTCAAAGAGGAATTCTCGTTTCTACCATGTTCCAAAGAACAAATTCAAAGCATCTAATACTGGTTCAAATCTATGTCGACGATGTCATTTTTGGCTCCACGTATTCATCAATGGTTGTTGATTTTGCCAATGTAATTGTAAGCCGATTCCAAATGAGCATGAATCGTGAACGTTTCTTCCTAGGTGTTAAAGTAAAACATACCAATAGAGGAATCTTTATTGACCAATAAAAATACATTTCCAAGCTTCTAAAAAATATTCAACGGACACTTGTGCCTCTGCCAAGGTTCCTATGGGTGTCGGACATAGTATCTTGTCGGGCCCATCAGGTGTAGCTGTAGATGAAAAGAAGTATAGAGGAATGATTGGATTGCTCTCTACCTTACAGCAATTCGTTGGGACATCATGTTCTCCACATGTTTGTGTACCATATTTCATGTCAACCCAAATATGTCTCATCTTTTGGCAGTTAAGCAAATATTCAGATAACTCAATGGTACAAAGAGTCTCAAAATATGGTGCCTAACAAATTAGAGTTTCCTTCTACAAGCATATTCCGATACGAACTATGGTGGTCTTCAGTCAGACAAAAAAAGCACCTCGGGTGTCTGTCAATTTTTGGGCAGAAAACTGGTTAGTGGGTCATCTATGAAGCAGAACATCATTGCTCTTTCAACAACCTAAGTGCAAAACACATTACTGCTGCTAGTTGCAACTCCCAAATTCTTTGGATGAAATCATATCTCATGGATTATGGTTACTGTTTCCAACTAATTCCCATGTAGTGTGATTCATAAAGTGCCATTGCGATTTCAGACAATCTAATTCATCACTCCGTGATGAAGCATATCGATAAACGGTACCATTTCATTAAAGATCATCTTTTAAAAGGAAACATTGAACTTGTTTTTGTCTATTAATCCTTAATTATTTCAAAAGGCTTGCACTCTCTAATGTTATCATGAGGAACTGAAATAATTTTGAAGTTAAATCTATTTCTCATCTTGGAGTCATAGTCTCTCAGAATAAATAGTATCATTTTACGTGTCTTTATACCTAACCTTTTCTTCTAGTTGTAAGTTGTACATGTTAGATAAGTTGTCTAAGTCCATAACTATATTTGTTATGTACTTGACCCGAAAGTAGCATTGTCCATTTGGGTTGCATTTCACCGTAACAATTTGTAAGGATGGACTTTTGAGAAGAGGTTATATATGATTTATTAATATATTATGAGTTCTAATATATTAATATGAAATCATATTATGTAATTAGTATTCATCAAGAATTAAGTTGAAATTAATTTAGTGATCAAAAAAGACTAATTAAATGTAACGGGATTGATTTGGTAAATCAATGATTCTTATAGTGTGGGCCAATGCTTATTTAGGTTGGGCTAAACCAACATGGTAGTCCATGGATAGTCCATGGAGGTTTAACACAAGTATCCTAAGTAAGATGAAAGGTGATGCACATTAGGTTTTACATGGGTGTAACCCTAATCCTTGACACACTATAAAAGGATTCCCTTAGCTCATTCTAGAGTCGAAATGTCTTGTAATATGTTGAAGTTTGTGTATTTGTCTATTTCATATGTTTCATTATGTATTTGCTAAGGCATTTTATTTTCGAAGCTTAAGTGTTTAGCCTTAGTATTTTTTGCACCTTCAGCCTCCTATAATTAGTAGTTGAACATAGAGTTGGTAGTAGAGAGTCTTAATAGATTTACTATCAGTTTTGTACTTGTGGTCTTGAAAGTAATATGAGTTGAATTCAGATCTTATTTACTTCGTGTGTTCAGATTACATTTGTTAACTCTGATTTGTTTTTTGTACTTGACTAAACATTTCTACAATTGGTATCAGAGCAGTAATCAATCATGTGAAGATATGATTTTCAATTGAATCACTAGTTTTTGAGTTGTGAAATTGTCGAAAAAGTTTCCACAGTGTTCGATTCTGAAAATCATATCTGATCTACAAATTTGATTTGATTATGTGTTTGAATTGTGTAATCGAGTAATCAATTTTGAGTTTCTAATCAATTCATTCATCCAATTTCAAATTTCCTAAAGGTTTCCTGAAACATCTCATTGATATGTCAAAGGTGAATTTCAACATGAACATGATGACTTCATTTTCTCATTTGTTAGGATATTCTAAGGAAACTCCTATGTTGATGCTAGAAGACTATGATCAGTGGGCTGATCGAATGGAAGATTATTTGAACGGATTATACGAGGAACTCTGGAGCTGCAATACAAGAGTAACTCACCCTCCATCGAATGTTGTGACTATTGGATCATCTAGATCAACACCTGTTGTTACTGAACAATCCTCCAGGATGAAGAACAATGAAAAACATTGCTTGAGAGAATTGCGTGGTGCATTACCAACTATAGTTTACAATTACGTTCATGGTTGTTGAACTGCAAAGCAAATATGGAACACTCTTAAGGAAAAATATCATGGAAGCGAGAAAACAAAGATAAATTATATTAAGTGGTGTCTTGTGGAGTTGAAAGAGTTCAGACAAAAAGAGAATGAAACGATTGAAGTTTACTATGATCGTCATAATGAACTGATCTATAGATGCAATCGTTTTGGAATCACAAGCTCATCTATGGAGTTCAATCTCACTTTTGTTATGGGACTTTGTAAGGAATGGAGGATTGTTAACATGATGGTGAAGAATCAACAAAGCTACGATACTTTATCTCTGAATGATTTGTATAATTAGTTGAAGACTCACAAAAATGAAGTGAATGAGATGGGTGAAGAGTCAAGACTTAGCTTAGGTAGTCCTTTAGCTCTTGTTTCGAAAATGTCTGAGAAAAAAGCAGTTGAGAAGGTTGATTCTGACGAAGAAGGAAGTTTCATCAATAAGTTTGGGTGAGGAGAAGAAGAAATTCGAGAAGAATGATATGAAAATTACAATTGAAAATTTTTGGTTGTGATAGGGAACATTGGAGAGTGATGTAAAAATGCTTTGAGCAGAATGAAACATTTACTATAATTCTGCCAAAAGAATATATGCAAAATTAATAGATTTACATCATTCTTATGATATTAGCAAAGAACAACATAGGAAGTTATTGCCTTTTCTTACTTTCTAAAGAGAGAAGATTGATAGTTTATCTTATGATTGTGAGAAAACCATAGCATAATTCGACAAGGTGCCTGCTAATCGATTTGCTTATCGTATTGTTAAAATATATGAATATTTGAATGTTGATGCACTTGTTATGATAGGGAATGATACTTTGACTAAAAGTGAACAACTAAAATTTTTGAAAATAACTAAGAATTTGAAACTTAACTCTCAATCTAATTTTGCTGATATTTATGATAATTCTGATAGTTTTAGAGAAATCAGTGAAATTGAGGAGGAGGAAAATATTGGTTGTTCTCAACTATCTATCATTAAATTCACATCTAAGTCAAAAGGTAAAGAAATATGTGATGATTTGATGGTTGAGGATAACACTGATAGACGCTCTACTTAGAATGATTTTGAGTTTGATTATGTGAGTGTACGAGACAGCCAAACTGATAGTAATGACGATGAGAATGATGAAGAAGAGTCGAATAAGTCTGAAACAGAAAAGAATATTTCAAATGCAACAACCAATCAACGAATTCTTGTCGACCAAGTGTTTGGAGACACGGAAAAGTTCAACAAAGTATTATCTGAAAGAGGTACTCATTATCTTGAAACAAACACCATGGTGTATCCACATTTCAAGTGCATAGATGATGTTATCTATCCAAATCACGTGTTTGTCACAAAAGGGAATGTTTGATAAAATCAACGTGGAATTTAAAAAAATGGTTGAAGAAGATAATAAGAAAAAATCAGACGAAGGATTCTTTTCAAATCAAAGCACTGTCAAAAATAATCTGACAAAGAATTCAAAAGTTTTTCAAATGCGATTTTGAAATAAGAATTTAGTGAAACAAATGAGACTGTAAAACTCAATTCACAAGAATTTAAGGATCTTGTTGAAAATTTTTCGAAGGAAAATGAAATTTCGAAAAAACAGGCAAGAAAGAAATTTTTTTGGGAAGTGGTGTCAAACAAAAAAAATCAATAATACATGCTAATAAAATGTTTGAAAAAGGATTGTCTAAATCTACACCCACGAAGTTTTCAACTCCCGTGGATAAAACAAAATATCTTTTTCAACCAAATTCTTTGTATTCACAAAACACTTCAACAAAAATTTCAAAATCATCATCTTCAAAGCCTTGTCAAACAAATGTTCAACGAGTGAATTTCCATTCAAAAAGCCTACAAACGTTTTGAACATCAAATTCATATATTTCAAAACCATCAAACGAACAACACAAATTTTCATCAAATCACACAAATCGACATTTTGATAACATTTGTCGATTCGAGAATGTTCGAAAATTTTAGAACACTCGAAAACTAGAGAATGTCCGAATGTTTGAAAATGATAAAAAATTTGAAAGCATTCGAAAGTTTACAAACAATCAACCATTTGCGAATACTAAATCCAAAACATTTGCAAAATTTACTCCACAAAAACCAAATTTCCTGAATCCATCTAAAAAACAAGCAACTAAAGTGTCCTATACAAAATGTTCATCTGAGGTAACAACTATCAGTAACAGGTTTGAGACGAAAGGGAACAAGTATCAATCAGGTTAGTTTTCTCAACATCAAATTCAGAAAGCCTATGAACAATATTTGAATGATACTTCATCTGGAATTTCATCTTCGAAAGAATGAAATAGTCAAGTTCTAAAATAGCAACAAATCTCAAAGTACAAAAACATCGAGAAGCATGAGAAGGAAGTCAGTGATATTCCAAAACTATCGAAAAATTATATTTCGATACCTATGACTAATGATGTTGACTTAATTGATACTTTCAAAATAAAAGTTTGAAATTAGGCATTAGGTTCTAAACATCATTCACTTTTTCAAACTAATAACCAAGGACCCAAGCCTTGGGTACCTAAATTCTTTTAATGAATGCAAGTACTGTGTGACGAGCAATTTGATGAGAAATGATACATAAATAGTGGTTGCTCATGTCACATGACTGGAAGAAAGGATAATTTAAGAGATTTTAGAAGTTTGACAATGCTGGTGTTGTGAAGTTCGGGAATAATCACAAATATCAAGTCAAAGGATATTGAAAAGTAACGAATGGACAAGTTCTATAAATCGTGGTGCTTATGTCGAAGGTCTTCAACATAATTTGGTAAGTGTATCACAACTTGTTGTGGGCACTGGCAACCAAGTTGTGTTTAACGAAGAAGGAAGTATCATTTCGAATGTTGAAACAAACAAAGTGTTGCTCAAATCAAAATGATATCGTGATATTTTTACACTTGACATAGAACCTATTGTTGGGAATCATTTAGTTTTTTTACTTTCGAAAGCTCCAACTGATGTTAGTTGGTTGTGGCATCGGCGTTTATCACATTTAAACTTTCGTAATCTGAATAAGTTGGTAGTTGATGATCTTGTTCGAGGTTTACCAGTTTTAAATCTTGACAAGGATACTCTATGTGCATCTTGCGAAAAACGAAAACAACAAGGAAAAGTCCATCCAATTGTCATAGATTCGAAAATTGTTGAACCGTTGGAACTTCTTCATATTGACCTCTGTGGACCATCAATTGTTTAAACTCTCAACAAGAAACGGTACATTTTGGTTATTGTTGATGATTTTTCTTGATTACTTGGGTGTATTTTCTCAGGTTAAAATATGAAGTTCCTCAAACAATGATCAAGTTTATCAAGAAAATTGAGATGAGTCTAAAGAAGAAAGTTCGATAAATCAAAAGTGATAATCGTTCTGTGTTTAAAAACAACATGTTTTATTCGTTTTTAACTGAGAAAGGAATTTCGCATAATTTCTCATATTTATATATGCACAAGAAAATGGTGTAGTTGAAAGGAGGAATATGTCTCTTTGCGGAGCAGTAAGAACAATGTTGACATATGCGAATCTACCTCAATATAGATGGGAAAAACCCGTTTCGACAGCATGTTTTTCTCAAAATAAATCCTTTATTCATCATTGTTTCAATGTTACTTCGTATGAAATCATAAATAACCGAAAACCTAATGTCAAATTCTTTCATGTTTTTGGTTGCAGGTGTTTTATCATGAATCTCAAAGATAATCTTTCAAAATTTCAAGTTAAGGCTGATGAAGAAATTTTCTTTGGATATTCAAATAATTTGGTTGCAAACATAGTTTTAAATAAACAAACTCGAAAAGTTGAAGAGACGTTTAATCTCACTTTTAACGATTACTAAGTGAAACACGTTGAAAAATGTTTTGATCAAAAACCAATTCTTAATGAATCAAATGATGAACCTGAAAGTTATAATTCATCTGTTTTTTATGATGATTTAATTTTTGGTGTTCTAGAGAGGGCTACTAATCCTGAAGTAAATGTTACTGATAATCACATTCCTGAATCTTCGAAACATTATGATGATTCGACAATTACATCAGATCAAACTGTTAATGGCCAAAGTGTGCTAGATGCACAAGTGGAGGATGAGCACTTGAATGCACCTTTAACTGTTGAGGGGGAGCATCCTTTCGAGGGGGAGAATAGCATTGGAAATAAAGTTGTCGAAAGGGATCATCAAGATGACAATTATGTTGAGGGGGAGCATAATGATACTGAAACCACAAATCTTGATCAAAATGATGAATTTCATGATCTAAATGATAATAATTATGTTGCAAGATCCGAAAATGAAGAAATGTATGAAGATGCACCATTGGACTTTGATCCAACATATCCAGCTCTAGAAAAATGGACAAGAGATCATCCAAAAGAACAAGTCATTGGAAACCTACAAGATGGTGTTTTGATTGGAGCTCAAATTTGTGTAAAGAATGAGTTACTGAATACTCATCAAGAATTTTGCATGTTTAATGTTTTAATTTTGAAAGTAGAACCAAAGAGAGTTACGGTTTCAAAGGAACACTCAGATTGGCTTGTAGCAATGCAATCTGAACTGGCTGAGTTTAAAAGAAACAAGGTTTGGAGGTTAATTCCTAAACCTGGAAATGTTTCAATTGTCGGATTAAAATGGATCTTCAAAAATAAAACCGACAAAGATGGAAATATTATTCGAAATAAGGCATGATTAGTTGTTAAAGGATATTCGCAACAAGAAGGTATCAATTATGAAGAAACCTTTCCCCTGTCGCAAGGCATGAGGCTGTTCGAATATTTTTTGCTTATGCAGCTCATAAAGCTTTTTATTTTTATCAAATGGATGTGAAACTTGTATTTTTGAATGGAGAACCCGAAGAGATTGTTTATATGTAACAATCTCTAGGTTTTATTAATTAAGAATATCCAGATCATGTTTACATATTAGATAAAGTTGTATATGGGTTAAAACAAGCATCAAGAGCATTGTTTGCTACTCTTACCAATTTCTTAAAACAATCAAAATTTAAACAAGGTTCAATTGATCCCAAATTATTTCGAAAGAAAATTGGGGATCGTCTAATGCTTGTTCAAATTTACATTGATGATATTATTTTTGGCTCTACTAACCCAAATTTGTCTACTGAATTTGAAAGTTTGATGAAAAACCAATTTGAAATGAGCATTATGGGAAAAATCAATAATTTTCTTGGGTTAAATATTCTTCAAAGCAGAGAAGGAATTTTTATCAATCAAGAAAAATATACCAATAATTTTCTTGAAAAATTTTCAATGACAAATAACATGAAGTTAAGAGTACCAATGGTAGTTGGAACAAGGCTGACACCTTCGGTAGATACACCTGTTGTTGATCTTACTTTATACATGACCATGATAGGTTCATTAATTTATCTTACAGCAAGTCGACCTAATATCATGTTTTCTGTATGTAATTGTGCTAGATATCAAGCAAATCCAAGAGAACCACACTTCACTTCAGTTAAAATATTTTTTGTTATCTCAAAGGAGCAATTTCGTTAAGATTGCGGTATCCTTCGAAATCAGGATTTTTCATTTAAGCATTTTCAGATTCAAATCTGGGAGGATGTACTCAAGAAATAAAAAGTACAAGTGGAGGATCTCAGTTGTTGCTTGGAAAGCTTGTAAGTTAGTAATCGAAAAAGAAAATATGTGTTGCAATTTCAACAATTGAAGTTGAGTATATTGCAGCTGCCGCTTGCACTTCGCAAATCATATGGATCCAAAGTCAATTGTGTGACTATTCAATTAATATGGAGAATATCCCATTGTATTGTGATTCAAAAAGTGTTATACGCTTATGTCATAATCTGGTTCAACATTCGAATACCAAACATATTACAATTCGTTATCATTTTATCAAAGATCATGTACAAGATGCCAATATGAAGTCCATTGTAAAAACAACTTAGAAGCTTGCTGATATTTTTACAAAAGCATTGGACGAAAAATCATTTGTTCGAATTTTGACAGAACTGGGTATGGTCGAAGGGGCTTCTGTTCGAAAGAATGATTCAAGCGAATAGAGAAGCCAGAGATTTGTCAAAGTCAAAAATTACAATTCATAGTCAACATTTCAATATGCTTCAAATTCGATAATTTGGACTGTAACACTGATGTATAATCGTCACAAGTTTGGTATTTTTCTTATATTTTTGAAAAATCAAAAATTCAAAAAGATTTTATTTCCGTTTATTTTTTTTATATTTTCAAAAAAAATCGAAAAAGATTTTATTTTGTTATTTGTTTTAATTTTCGAAAAATTTAAAAAACACAAAAATATGTTCTTTGTTTTTCAGAAACATTAAAGACAAAAAAGGTTTTTGGTACTTTCTATATGGTCTTTTCTTTCTTAGTTCAGATTCAAAGGAAGTTTTCACAAGGGTCATTGTGACAACCGTCAAAATTCGAGTTAGTTCTACATTTGAATAAACTTAGTTACACATATAGGCACTACACATATTAGACTTAGTAACTGGAAGCTAAGTTATAACCTAGTAGAATCTTGCAAACAGATAGAGACAATGGATAATGTGCTTGGATTTCACATTGGTATGTGAATTCTACAACTTCTTAACTATAGTGACTATCCATATTCGGGTTGCTCTTTGACTCGAGCAACATTTCATGAATCATATACACACATCATGCACTTGACCTAGAAGTAGAAGTGAGTTGAAAGTCTCATAGAAACTTAAGTCAAAGTTGAAGACTAGTACTAGTATACTTGATTCCTCAATTTCGCTTGAATCTCAGAATCACTACATAGAATGCCAATAAACCGATAAAATAAATTACAAGCATTATTTATAATTATAAAAGAGTTATAATACCATAAGATAATTTGAAGTCTCAAATATTCAATTTATTTTGATATTCAAAGTTTATTAAACTTCAAAACCCTAAAAGCCCTAAAACCTAAATTTTATAAAATTTGACATCAAGTATTCTATAAAAATAGTTATGAAACTTATAATATTATCTTAAAACAATTAAATTCAGGGAAATATAATCAAGGAAAATCAAAATTTAAGTCATTAAGATTCATCCTTAATTTATAAGTCAAAAATCTAGGTTTCATGAATAAAAACTTGATTTTAGTGCACATTTTATATAAAATTTAGATATTTTATAAAATAACTTAAATTTTATAAAACAAAATGAATGAGAAAGGGTTGTTATACTCAAAATTTCGGAGCCCTCTCTTCCCATATATATCTCTCTCACTCTCACTCTCCAACACACACACACATCTCTCTTCTTTCTCTCTCTAGAAAACTCTCTCTACCTTCTCTCTAATTTCTTTTCTCCAAACACCACAACCACAACCTCTTAACCAAGAAATTATTGAGATTCATAAGGGTCTTTCAAGCCACAAATAAATTTAAGGTAAAGAACATACATCTTTTAAAGATCCACAACAAGGATTTAAGCTATGCATGTGCATTTTACTTCAAAAACCGACTTCTACTTCATCATCTTCTTCAAACTTGTTTTATTTTTGTTAAAATGGTTTTTAGAACATCATTGATGTGTTCTAACACCATGCATGTATGATAAACAAGGTTGCATGTTCATGATCATAGTGCAAAAATTGATTTTAAGGACTAAAACATCAAACTCAAGTTAAGAGTTTTTGAGAAACAAAATTTTGTTCATAAATGCATGTATACATTTTGATAAGTTTTAATATTTTGATCTCTGGAAACATGACTAAAATATAAATTTATCATGATATATTTAAATTATTTCAAAGTATTTGCTCAAGGAAATGATGAAAACTCACTTTTCTAACGAATCATCATGCATGCAATCTGCCAGATTTCTTTACTTGACTTTAAACTGCCATATCTCACTCATTTACTAACCAAATTTCGTGATTCATTTTCTGAAATATGGTATTTTGAGTTAACTTTGAAACCCAACTGGTCTCACTGTAAAATATTAAATATCCGATTTTTGGCAATTTTTACAAAATTGTTGCGCAAACAGCTCTTTTTCTGTGATCACCATTTTTGTCTTGCATGATCAATGGCCTTAAACCCAACCATAAATCTGAGGAAAAATACCTTAGAAACTTAACATATCTAGTGAATGATGGCTGAAATTTCGTGGCCTAAAACCTCACTGAATGGGCTACACAAATTCATGAACTTCAGCCACATCTACATCTCATGCACCATTGCATGCAACCTTTCTTAAATTGTTTGGATTCATTACACTCATTTCTCTTCTGAATACATTTTTAAAATTTTTCCTTTTGAAAGCCCTCACATGCATGAGATAATCTGTAAAATTTCAAGAGCTTTTATTATTTCTTTTATTTATTAAAATTATTGCTAAAACCAAGGGCATAAATCATATAAAATACTTTTATAGGTCAATAAATCCGGAATAAATTCAAGGATGATCCTTACGGTGAATAATGACCCCTTACCGAATTTCATCAATTTTTGTTGCTGATTGATATGATTTCCGATTTCTCTTTTTTTAGGGTATAATAAATTACAAAACCACTTTAGAGAGTGTGCAAATTTTTTCTAACAATTTTCGCATACCTTACCTATGATGGGTGACTCAAGAAAATAATTTTAAGATTTTTCATCATGTCTTACTATTTTTCCCAATATTTGGTAATTATAATGGTCTAAAAGTAGAAAAAATAGTTCTGATTATCCAAAATTCATGAAAATTTACCAGAACATCATATTGTACGGTAGGAGATTACATAAAAATTTTGAGAATTTTTTCTCCACTGCAAACTATTTTTCTCTTATTTTCTAAAGTTAATACACATAAATACACATAAATACCCAAAACCAGATTATCCATTATGAAAACCACTTTTGATATTTTTCCCAGGTTATTTATACTATAAATGATGTTACAAAATGTTTTAGTAATTTATTTTAACTGTTTAATATTATTTCTTCAATTAATGATTAGTTAAAGGAACAAAACAAGGACCCACTGAAAAATATCTTTTATATTTTTCCCAGCCTAGTTGTGTATAATTACAGTTAAATAAAAACTTTGGGTAATTTTGGAAACTATTTTCTATTTATTTCAATTTTTATTGGAATAAATGCTCAAAAATCATAAAATATAATTAAACAGCTTGGAAATCCATTTTTATATTTTTCTCAGCTTAGTAATGTTTAATAACAGTACTATAAAAAGTTTGGGGAATTTTCTTAACTCATTGCTATTTTTCATGAATTTATGGTTATTCAAGAAACTAAAATGGTGAAAAATAGTTAGACAAATAAAAAATTGAAGAAAATTTATCTTGAGGTCTTTGACTTCAATTAAAACTGAAATGCAAAGTTTGGGATATTATAGAATTAAATTGATTTAGTTCTGAATATTTAATCATTAGAACACCTCTAAAATGTTAAATATTAACATTTCAATAACGGAAATTTTCCACTTAAATTGTTATATAACAATTGATTCTTTGAAACTTAATTTCCACAGAAAAATGTTTGTAACTTATCGATATTAAATTTTGACACAATATTGGCATAATTCTATTGTAGTACCGTGTATACTAGTGTTAGATTTCGATTAGAGACTCACTAGCGAATACCATTATTGTAGGAATCGATAGTGATACGAGTGGAGCATAGTCAAGGCACCATTTGCATCATATCAATGCACATTGTGAGTATTCACCAATCCGCTATTTTATGTTTTTGAATGTTTTGGGGTGGAAAAGCATGTCCTAAACTATTTATATCCGTTGTATTTATCTAACTCGTATAAACTTGGTTGCTATATTTAGCATACTGTGACTATTCACGCACTCCCCTATTTTCGGTTTTTAAATGTTTTGGGGTGGAAAAGCATGTCCTAAACTATTTTTATGTTCGTTGTATTTATTTTGACTTGTATGAAACTTGGTTGCTATATTTCGTATGTATGTGAATGTTACTTTAATTCATGAGGACCGTATCGCGGTTAAGTCCCTGGTATCTCTAGACACAACTCATTAACTCTTTTGAGCCTATGGTTATTATGGATAGCGCTATTAGGAGGTAGACAACTCCTCACTCGCACGATTCGCTGGAGTGCATTTTACCATTTTATACACTATGTTTGCGATACACATAGTAGGCAATAGGGCACGATTCGGTCATTAGGCTTGGGTTGTGAACTCATGAATGGAAACTTGATGCACATACTATTCTTTATGCACATACGAAACTTGTATTCCCATGTCAGCAACGACTCTTGTATACTTATTTTGGCAATGAAACTTGAATACTTATTTTAGCAATGAAACTTGTATTCATTAATAGCAATCAACTTTGTTTCTTAATATGGCAATGAACTTTGTTTCTGATTAAAGCAATGAACTTTGTTTCTCATTATAGCAATGAACTCTATTTCTCATTACAACAACGAACTTTTACTAGTGGAAACTTATATACGTGTTTTAGCAATGAAATTGTTTGCTCCTTGTAGCAACGAAATTGACAGCTCATTTTAGCAATGAAACTTGTTTACTCGTTTGAGTAACGAACTTTATATTCCATGAAAATATGAATGTTGCATCTTATTCGGGAAATATGCTTTATTTCTCATGATAACAACGAACTGTGTTTACAAACTTATTTACTCCTAGCAATATACTTTTATTGTTGGAAACTTTTATCAAAACTTTGATTTCAACTCATGAACCAATATTATTTCGTTAAACTTGTGAGTACTCACCAACTATTTTTATAGTTGACGCTCGTTTTACATGCTTTTTTCAGGAATCATCGAGTAAGTGGCACTTAGGGACACTTCACTTTTAGGAGCATTCGCATGTGTTGTATTTCAATTTACATTGCAAATTCTTTTAAAAGTTGTTCAAGCCCATTGTAAAATTGTAATGATTTTTAATACTATGAAACCCTTTGTACTGCCACGCCCTGTGTTTCCGCTTTAGCGGGGTGTGACAGGATATGGTATCAGAGCCGAAGGTCAGAGAGAATACCGGTTTTCCTTTGGAAATCCACAACTATAGCCAAAGATTTTCTAAACGTTTTTAAAATACTGAACATACTACTAGTATGACTAATTTGAGTATGCATTATTGGACTTTAATTAAGTATAGCCTGACCAACTATGCTTAATTAAGGAAACTTAATGCGATGCTTGAAACGGTTATAGTAGAATTATGTTCAAAACGATTTTCAACTTGAACTTTGAACAACAAAAATTTTCGGTGTGCGTACGGGCATTGCATACTATAGGCAGTCATCTAGATACACTTAGAAACTAAGTGCACTTTTATAACAATGCCTTTATTTAGAAATATTCTTACCCCTTATCAAATGCTAGGTTAACCACTTAGGTTATATCACTAGATGCTCTAGAAGCAATGCACATAGTACTAAGAATGGGTATTCCTTGGTAACTATTGACTTTAGATGTAAGATTAGTAGCTAGATATGCACTAGTAATGATCTTAAGTCGAAACCTATACCAATTATTCCTCAATACCTCTTCATCATCTTCTTACTAGAGTTACAACTAGGAAAAAAAGGCATTTCGATGTCGACATGAATAATAATTGGAGCATCGCGTAAGGAGATAGATGAATCGCCACTAAGCAATCCCTTGGATATCATTGGCAGGAATTCCGGATTCGACTCACAAGGAGACACGGAGGCTTAACCCATACGTGAGACTTCTCTACTACGCTACGAATTTAGCTCTATGTTGTTTCCACTTTGAGCTTAAAACTTAACAAAGGATATCCCTTTGACCTCTATAAAAGGTCATAAACTGCATTGACACCATAAAACATTTTACTAACAATTTTTCTTGTCCTTTATCTCGGGGAAAAGACATTCGCACTCGCCTAAGACTTGCATTAGTATTTAGGTATGATCAGCTACACTAACATACTTATTCCTTACTTCTTAATCTTCCATCGAAAAGTTATTTCGTTTCATCAGTTTTATTTATCATCGATAAAATATTTTATATCCACTTCATTCAACTTAGTAGACATTTCGTAGCAGTTTAAGCCATATTCTCGCTAAAACTCTTTTGACAACTTGCTTTAATTTAACACTTTTCTCCAAAACTCAACTTAACCAATATTGGTGTCACACCCCGAAAACCGGAGTCGGAAACATTTCCGAGGTTGACTCCACGTAGAGTATCAAATCCAATGTACATAGTAAGTAAATTAAATCAACCATTACATTACATATATGAAAGTTTTACATTTGTTTCAAAAGCATAAGTTATACAAGTGATACATAGTATATATGAACAATACAAAATGAGTCTTCTGAGAACTCCGTCTTCACACAAAAGGATCTTTGGGTACCTGCCTAACATGGACCTGAGAATACAAGCGGTTTGAACATCAGCATAAAGCCAGTGAGTTCATAAGCAGTTAGTTTTTCTGAAAATGTACGAGTTCCTTTGTTTTCCTGAAAAGTGGTTATCCAAGAAAATCCCGTATTTTCTTATGTAAAGTTAGTTTCCAAATCCGAAAGTAAAGTAAACAATGTTTAATTAAAACATGATTGTTCTTGTGAAATGTAATTCAATTATTTAACTTATTACACTTCTCTAATTTCGTACTACTATTACTCAGGAAGAACCCCATGTTCTCCTAACTCTGTGTGTGTGAACTGTTACTAGTTTCTGACCACGTTCGGTGTCCTTCCCAGGAAAACCCCATGTTTCCCTGACTGTGTGTATATCTTTACCGGTTTTGTTTATGTTCAGTGTTCTCCCCAGGAAAACCCCATGTTTCCCTGACTGTGTGTCTGTGTGTCTTTACTGGTTATGGTTATGTTCAGTGTTCTCCCCAGGAAAACCCCATGTTTCCATGACTGTGTGTGTGTGCCTTTACTGGTTATGGTTATGTTCAGTGTTCTCCCCAGGAAAACCCATTGTTTCCCTGACTATGTGTGTATCTGCAATCCCTAAATGCACATTAGCTTTACTACGTACATAAAGCTAGTAAATGAGTCTGAAACGTTAATAATCTAGATTGCGAGTCCTTAACCATACTTAGACTGGATATGACTCGGACCATGGTCAGTATCCTGTTTATGACTTGTGTCACCCTTGAACCATTCGGTTCGGCTGTAGCTAGCAGCCAGGTGTGGGATTGTCAGTCCCGATTAGATCTATACACTCAAGCCACGCTCTCCTACGAATGGAGATTCTGGTTACAGGGTTAGTCCCCCAGTATCTCGTGCCATGGAAGTGCTACAAGGACGTGTCTCCAATCATTAAGATTACTCTTTACTTTTCGACTAGGAAAGTAGTATTTACAACTGACTATATTCTACGTACCTGTCATTTACACTCGAGCCTAGGTGTTTTATTAAGGAAATTACACTCGAGCCTAGGTGTTATTTAATGATGGCTGTCCTTTTACACTCGACCCTAGGTGTATTATTAAGGACATTACAGTGATTTGTGTGTTACGATGGTATTTATCTATCACACTCGAGCCTAGGTGTATTGTTGAGGACATATAGATGTTTCATGTTTTCTAATGGAGTTTGTCTTTTACACTCGAACCTTAGTGTTTTATTACAGACATTACAATGGTTTGTGTATTCTATCAGTTTAAATGTGAACAATCAAATGCAAAGTACACAATATAACAGTGTATAATAAGAATTGAAAATCGGGTTAAAAACAAACAACTCTGCAAGTTAAGACAGTTTGTTTAAAAGGTTTTCAATTCTTAAATTGTACAATTATGAAACCATTCAACTGAAATTGTGATTGAGTACAAGTTATTCTTGTACTTTTGCTTGTATTCCCCCCCTGAAAACATTGAAAAATCATTGAAAAAAAAGGGTAGGGGTATGAACTCACCGGACGCGGAAATGTGTCGATTTCGGATGCTAAACGTCGAATCGAGGCCTGATAGCACGCGAGGTTCATATGTAAAATGAAATGGCATATAAATATATCTAATTAGATTTACAATCTATAATTAGATATGAAGACACACTCCAACGAACGAAAACACCTCAAAACGGGTGTTTGGAGTGACCCGGGTGACATCTACGGACGGGAATTGAAGCGTGGGACTTGGGATTTGAGTTTACTCCCCAATAGTAAACTTCCTAATTGAGTTTACGGCCTAAACAGCCATTCCCCATGAGTTTACGGCCGTAAACTCATAGAGGGGTGGTTTATGGTGTTTAATGGCTCACAAATGGGTATGGACACTTGGAAATGCTTGGAATAATTTTAACTAAGGCTTGGATTGAATTAAAATCATCAAATACAACACTTAAGGGAGTTTACGGCCTAGGCATGGGATCTTTGGCCGTAAACTCTCAAATCCCTTGATTTAGTGTTTTTAAGGTGTTAAAATTAATCACATGTGATTCTAAAAATTCCCATAAGCCTAGAAATGAGTTTGGGGCACCAATTGACACCATTTTATGAGTTTACGGCCATGAGACATGTTCTATGGCCGTAAACTCTCATATGTGGGGTTTTGATGTTTTTAAAGCCCTAAAACTATTTTTGGTTGGTCCTTTGATTTATTTCAAGGCTTTTGGTGGTGTTGGATGGCTTTCTAACACCTTATAATTGAATTTATACTCATTTATAAGGAGTTTACGGCCCAAGTATATGCCTTGGCCATAAACTCACATAAATCCCCCAAAAATTATGTTTAAGGTGTCCAAATGCTAAAACCAATATTCTATAATTCATATCTAAGCCTTGTTTGTGATTTGGAAGGGTTTAAGGGCATGAAAACCCCATTTATATGAGTTTACGGCCCAAGCACATGCCTTGGCCGTAAACTCCTTCAAACCTACCAAAATCCATGTTTTAAATGTTTAGAGTCCAAATCTTAAAGCCATTTAGCCATATCTAAGTCCCAAACTTGTCAAGGAGGGGTTTAAGGGCTCAAAACCCTTCATTTTTTGTGTTTACAGCCTAGTCACCTTCCTGGGCCGTAAACTCACATGTCATGTCCCATTTCATGATTTAATCTCGAATTTGGAAGTCAAATAAGCTATACAATGAGGTTAGGAAGTTACCTTAAGCATTTGAGGCCTTAAAATTGAGTTTTGGACTCTAAATCTTGGATTTTAGGAGAGAGGTTAGAGAGAGAGTAGAGAGAGAAGGAAAAAGCTTCAAATGAAAGGTTTAACACGTTTATATAGTTCCCAAAACTTGGACGCGGTGGAATTCTACCCGATACCGGCATTAGACAGGGCTTTTGGTCGCACCCGGCCAATTTGCCGTAACCCGATATGGTTGGTTCTAAAAATGTTCCGATCATTAATATGAGACGTTAGAATGAGTTCTAAGGGTATTAAGACACTTATTAAGTCATAAAATAAAATTCACATTAACGACTAAATAAAAGGTCGGAAATGGAAACGAAATCGGAAACGGCGATTGGATGATCGGAACGAGTCACAAAATGGGTTACAATTAAGGATACGAATTTCGGGTTGTTACATTATCCCCCCGTTAGAGGGAATTTCGTCCCGAAATTTAAAGATTCAAGCACAAATCACGGAGTGGAAAGATATATGAGGATGTATTTACCGCATTCGGGTCTCCGCTAGACATTCTTGTGAACCCTCACTGTCAGGATGTGGCTTTGTTACGCATGATTAATCTCTCAATCTACTATCTCAATTGATTCATACATGAAAATTTGGATTTTTATTTCCTCAAAGGAATTTACTAGGGTTTCGTCAGGTCGGCAAGCCTTACGAATAAAGATGCGGAATACCAGATGATTGCTACTGAGTCCTTAAGATAGCTCGGAGAGGGCTATGGAATCGACTCCTAACGAAGATCTCGAAGGGTCTAAGGTTCCACAAGTTAAGTTTTCCGCACTTCCCAAGACATACTATGTCTTTCCAGGGTAAAACCTTCAACAAGTGGGTACACTTTCACATGTCAGAGTAACTAAAGGTCCAATGGTTCTAAGGGGAACTTTTACGTGAGTCTATGATCGTAGCCGACGGGACCCAAAGATCGACAGGTTCCATGGGTGCTCCCGCTGTCGACTAATTCTTTATTGCCTTAGCTTTCGAAAGGATCTACGAGTATGACTGCTTTGCTTATCTACATGAACAAGAGAATGGTTCGACCGAAGGGCGTCACTACCTCCTCGTAGTGATCGTATCATGCCCTGATTGCTGACTTGCACACATCGTGCTTACTGAGGTTTGGTTACGAGGAAATTCCCGGGATTAGGTCGATGCGAGACTAGACTACGCGTACGGAAAGAATTCTCAAGAATTCTTTAGAAACAGCATCGGGAAAGGATCGTAGACTTCTCGTTTCTCGATGATCACTTGGACGAGAGATACATGGGCAGACTTTTTAAACTTTGATGTACGAAGATCATAGGAGTCAAGTCAGAGGAAGATTAGAACAAATGGCTTTCTCGAATCTAGGAAAGACAGTATGAATGAGGACCAGTCATTACATGTTAAGGGTGGCATCAAAGCATTTCATAAAAAGTTTACCAATAGATCGAATGGAAAAGAATAATCACTCGGATTGAGAAAACAATCTACGAATACGACACAAGCGTTCTCGTTTTTATGTGATAACCATCTCGAAGACATACATTTCTAGTTACTCGTAAACGACGGGGTAGAAAAATGTTCAAATGGATGGTTAACGAATTTCTTTCGGTGCTAGAATTGAAAAGAATCATACGCATATAAATTTAACGAGGGAAAATATACCTGTGGCAACGGTGGGATCGGTGGCTGTCTCTTCTTGTCCTATCGTTAGAACTCTTCCAATGTTACCAGGTTTTACAGTCTTAGGACAGTTTCGCTGGAGATGTCCCACTTCTCCACAACCATAGCAAGCCCGACCGATGCCCGCTCCGGAAGTTTGACTCGTTGATTGAGTTGGCGTCTTACAGTTCTTCGCCATGTGACCGTTTATGCCACATTTGTTGCAAATTACCTCTATACATGGACCGGACGAAAGATGATGATAGTTGCACTTGCCACAACTAGGAAGGGTTCCAGCATACCTACTAATAGATTTTCGGGTTGAGGACCCATCAACAGAAACAGTTGCAGAGGAAGTGACAGCGTGAATTGCCACCGTTTGCTGTCTCTTTGAAGACTCGTGTGATGTTTGGCTTTTCTCTTTCTTCCCAAGTTTTCTTTTCTCGCCACTCCTCACCGTCGGTTCAGTAGTGGTAACTGCCTCTTCAAGGTCATCACTGTGATCGATTAGGATTTGTGCTAAACATTTGGTGCTGTCGTACGTATCCGGCCTCGCAACTATGACATTTCCTTTCGTTGGCTGAGTCAGTCCCCAGATAAATCTCTATATCTTCTTACTTTCCGGGGTAACCATTCCTGGACAAAGTAGTGCCAACTCGTCAAACCTGGAAGTATAAGCAGCAATGTTGAAACCTTTCATCTTCAGGTTCCACAGTTCATGTTCTAACTTCTGCATTTCTCCTCGATGGCAGTACTCAGCCAGCAGAAGTTCCTTCGTGGCTTCCCAACCCATGGCGTTGGCTACAGGTAAGGTTAGGGATTTGACTCGGCCATTCCACCAAGTCAAGGCTTTGTCAAGAAAGGTGCAGGCGGCAAACTTCACCTTGTCTGAATCTGAACAAGCGCAGATTTCAAAGATAGATTCGATCTTCTCGAACCATCGGGTAAGGGAAATGACACCTCCAGTGCCATCAAAAGACGTGGGTTTGGCGTTCATGAAATCCTTATAGGAACCCTCTTTCCGGCGTCCCTGGCCATCTTCTGGGTTTTGGGATTGAGGACCACCTCCTGAACCGCTAGGGTTCATTTGTGACTTGGCTGCCACCATTGCAGCTGTCATGACTGTCTGGAGTGATGCTAGGTCAAATTGAGGAGGAGGTGATGGCGGAGGAGGATTGTCGTTGTTCTTCGAGCTGGGTCTCTTTCTCGGAGGCATCTTGATCTAAAAAGATCAGGAAAGAGAGGATCATAAGTCCTCTGAATTGAATCAAGGAATATGGAACAGGGGATATCTCATCAAGACAGATTTAACATCATACTAAGCGATAAATTAGGAAAGAGTTATCAAGACAAAACATTTTATCGCTAGAGGAATGTTCAAGTAACATCGCATATACGAGGATTTTCTACGAAGGATTGGCTCGAGAAATACTCCCATAGTATTTCATGGTTCACTGCAGCGATGATTCGTTGTTTGAGATATTAGGTAAGTTTTAGGCATGCTGCGTACTACAGTCACTCCCAAGCACATGTTGGTCGTGTCTCGAATGAATATAGTTGGCCAGGCTATATTGATCCTAGACACGACTACATAACTGCCCAAGTTTAACCGCAGTGTACAACATCCATTTACTTATGTTTTGTTCTACTTGTAGTTACGGATTTCGACGGGTCGGTATACTTGTATACTTTTGAAAATACTTATACTTTTGAAGATACTTTTAATTCAGAGCACTGAGGCCCTTTAATGTTTATGGTTTTATACCATGTAAGGTTTAGTATACTTCATTCACTATAAACAAGGGCTCTGATACCAATCTGTCACATCCCGAAAACCGAAGGCGGAAACATTTCCGGGGTTGACTCCACGTAGAGTATCAAATCCAATGTACATAGTAAGTAAAGTAAATCAACCATTACATTACATATATGAAAGTTTTACATTTGTTTCAAAAGCATAAGTTATACAAGTGATACATAGTATATATGAACAGTACAAAATGAGTCTTCTGAGAACTCCGTCTTCACACAAAAGGATCTTCGGGTACCTGCCTAACATGGACCTGAGAATACAAGCGGTTTGAAAATCAGCATAAAGCTGGTGAGTTCATAAGTGGTTAGTTTTTCTGAAAATGTACGAGTTCCTTTGTTTTCCTGAAAAGTGGTTATCCAAGAAAATCCCATATTTTCTTATGTAAAGTTAGCTTCCAAATCCGAAAGTAAAGTAAACGATGTTTAATTAAAACATGATTGTTCTTGTGAAATGTAATTCAATTATTTAACTTATTACACTTCTCTAATTCCGTACTACTATTACTCAGGAAGAACCCCATGTTCTCTTGACTGTGTGTGTGAACTGTTACTAGTTTCTGACAATGTACAGTGTCCTTCCCAGGAAAACCCCATGTTTCCCTGACTGTGTGTATATCTTTACCGGTTTTGTTTATGTTTAGTGTTCTCCCCAGGAAAACTCCATGTTTCCCTGACTGTGTGTGTCTGTCTTTACTGGTTATGGTTATGTTCAGTGTTCTCCCCAGGAAAACCCCATGTTTCCCTGACTGTGTGTGTGTGCCTTTACTGGTTATGGTTATGTTCAGTGTTCTCCCCAAGAAAACCCCATGTTTCCCTGACTGTGTGTGTATCTGAAATCCCTAAATGTACATTAGCTTTACTACGTACATAAAGCTAGTAAATGAGTCTGAAACGTTAATAATCAAGATTGCGAGTCCTTAACCATACTTAGACTGGATATGACTCGGACCATGGTTAGTATCCTTTTTATGACTTTTGTCACCCTTGAACCATTCGGTTCGGCTATAGCTAGCAGCCAGGTGTGGGATTGTCAGTCCCGTATAGATCTATACACTCAAGCCACGCTCTCCTACGAACGGAGATTCTGGTTATAGGGTTAGTCCCCCACTATCTCGTGCCATGGAAGTGCTACAAGGACGTGTCTCCAATCATTACGATTACTCTTTACATTTCGACTAGGAAAGTAGTATTTACAACTGACTATATTCTACGTACCTGTCATTTACACTCGAGCCTAGGTGTTTTATTAAGGACATTACACTCGAGCCTAGGTGTTATTTAATGATGGCTGTCCTTTTACACTCGACCCTAGGTGTATTATTAAGGACATTACAGTGATTTGTGTGCTATGATGGTATTTATCTATCACACTCGAGCCTAGGTGTATTGTTAAGGACATATAGATGTTTCATGTTTTCTAATGGAGTTTGTCTTTTACACTCGAACCTTAGTGTTTTATTACATACATTACAATGGTTTGTGTATTCTATCAGTTTAAATGTGAACAATCAAATGCAAAGTACACAATATAACAGTGTATAATAAGAATTGAAAATCGGGTTAAAAACAAACAACTCTGCAAGTTAAGACAATTTGTTTAAAAGGTTTTCAATTCTTAAATTGTACAATTATGAAACCATTCAACTGAAATCATGTGATTGAGTACAAGTTATTCTTGTACTTTTGCTTGTATTCCCCCCTGAAAACATTGAAAAATCATTGAAAAAAACGGTAGGGGTATGAACTCACCGGACGCGTAAATGTGTCGATTTCGGATGCTAAACGTCGAATCGAGGCCTGATAGCACGTGAGGTTCCTATGTAAAATGAAATGGCATACAAATATATCTAATTAGATTTACAATCTCTAATTAGATATGAAGATACACTCCAACGAACGAAAACACCTCAAAACGGGTGTTTGGAGTGACCCGGGTGACATCTACGGACGGGAATTGAAGCGTGGGACTTGGGATTTGAGTTTACTCCCCAATAGTAAACTTCCTAATTGAGTTTACGGCCTAAAAACCCATTCCCCATGAGTTTACGGCCGTAAACTCATAGACGGGTGGTTTATGGTGTTTAATGGCTCACAAATGGGTATGGACACTTGGAAATGCTTGGAATAATTTTAACTAAGGCTTGGATTGAATTAAAATCATCAAATACAACACTTAAGGGAGTTTACGGCCTAGGCATGGGATATTTGGCCGTAAACTCTCAAATCCCCTTGATTTAGTGTTTTTAAGGTGTTCAAATTAATCACATGTGATTCAAAAAATTCCCACAAGCCTAGAAATGAGTTTGGGGCACCAATTGACACCATTTTATGAGTTTACATCCATGAGACATGTTCTATGGCCGTATACTCTCGTATGTGGGGTTTTGATGTTTTTAAAACCGTAAAACTATTTTTGGTTGGTCCTTTGATTTATTTCAAGGCTTTTGGTGGTGTTGGATGGCTTTCTAACACCTTATAATTGAATTTATACTCATTTATAAGGAGTTTACGGCCCAAGTATATGCCTTGGCCGTAAACTCACATAAATCCCCCAAAAATTATGTTTAAGGTGTCCAAATGCTAAAACCAATATTCTATAATTCATATCTAAGCCTTGTTTGTGATTTGGAAGGGTTTAAGGGCATGAAAACCCCATTTATATGAGTTTACGGCCCAAGCACATGCCTTGGCCGTAAACTCCTTCAAACCTACCAAAATCCATGTTTTAAATGTTTAGAGTCCAAATCTTAAAGCCATTTAGCCATATCTAAGTCCCAAACTTGTCAAGGAGGGGTTTAAGGGCTCAAAACCCTTCATTTTTTGTGTTTACAGCCTAGGCACCTTCCTGGGCCGTAAACTCACATGTCATGTCCCATTTCATGATTTAATCTCGAATTTGGAAGTCAAATAAGCTATACAATGAGGTTAGGAAGTTACCTTAAGCATTTGAGGCCTTAAAATTGAGTTTTGGACTCTAAATCTTGGATTTTAGGAGAGAGGTTAGAGAGAGAGTAGAGAGAGAAGGAAAAAGCTTCAAATGAAAGGTTTAACACGTTTATATAGTTCCCAAAACTTGGACGCGGTGGAATTCTACCCGATACCGGCATTAGACAGGGCTTTTGGTCGCACCCGGCCAATTTGCCGTAACCCGATATGGTTGGTTCTAAAAATGTTCCGATCATTAATATGAGACGTTAGAATGAGTTCTAAGGGTATTAAGACACTTATTAAGTCATAAAATAAAATTCACATTAACGACTAAATAAAAGGTCGGAAATGGAAACGAAATCGGAAACGGCGATTGGATGATCGGAACGAGTCACAAAATGGGTTACAATTAAGGATACGAATTTCGGGTTGTTACATTATCCCCCCGTTAGAGGGAATTTCGTCCCGAAATTTAAAGATTCAAGCACAAATCACGGAGTGGAAAGATATATGAGGATGTATTTACCGCATTCGGGTCTCCGCTAGACATTCTTGTGAACCCTCACTGTCAGGATGTGGCTTTGTTACGCATGATTAATCTCTCAATCTACTATCTCAATTGATTCATACATGAAAATTTGGATTTTTATTTCCTCAAAGGAATTTACTAGGGTTTCGTCTGGTCGGCAAGCCTTACGAATAAAGATGCGGAATACCAGATGATTGCTACTGAGTCCTTAAGATAGCTCGGAGAGGGCTATGGAATCGACTCCTAACGAAGATCTCGAAGGGTCTAAGGTTCCACAAGTTAAGTTTTCCGCACTTCCCAAGACATACTATGTCTTTCCAGGGTAAAACCTTCAACAAGTGGGTACACTTTCACATGTCAGAGTAACTAAAGGTCCAATGGTTCTAAGGGGAACTTTTACGTGAGTCTATGATCGTAGCCGACGGGACCCAAAGATCGACAGGTTCCATGGGTGCTCCCGCTGTCGACTAATTCTTTATTGCCTTAGCTTTCGAAAGGATCTACGAGTATGACTGCTTTGCTTATCTACATGAACAAGAGAATGGTTCGACCGAAGGGCGTCACTACCTCCTCGTAGTGATCGTATCATGCCCTGATTGCTGACTTGCACACATCGTGCTTACTGAGGTTTGGTTACGAGGAAATTCCCGGGATTAGGTCGATGCGAGACTAGACTACGCGTACGGAAAGAATTCTCAAGAATTCTTTAGAAACAGCATCGGGAAAGGATCGTAGACTTCTCGTTTCTCGATGATCACTTGGACGAGAGATACATGGGCAGACTTTTTAAACTTTGATGTACGAAGATCATAGGAGTCAAGTCAGAGGAAGATTAGAACAAATGGCTTTCTCGAATCTAGGAAAGACAGTATGAATGAGGACCAGTCATTACATGTTAAGGGTGGCATCAAAGCATTTCATAAAAAGTTTACCAATAGATCGAATGGAAAAGAATAATCACTCGGATTGAGAAAACAATCTACGAATACGACACAAGCGTTCTCGTTTTTATGTGATAACCATCTCGAAGACATACATTTCTAGTTACTCGTAAACGACGGGGTAGAAAAATTTTCAAATGGATGGTTAACGAATTTCTTTCGGTGCTAGAATTGAAAAGAATCATACGCATATAAATTTAACGAGGGAAAATATACCTGTGGCAACGGTGGGATCGGTGGCTGTCTCTTCTTGTCCTATCGTTAGAACTCTTCCAATGTTACCAGGTTTTACAGTCTTAGGACAGTTTCGCTGGAGATGTCCCACTTCTCCACAACCATAGCAAGCCCGACCGATGCCCGCTCCGGAAGTTTGACTCGTTGATTGAGTTGGCGTCTTACAGTTCTTCGCCATGTGACCGTTTATGCCACATTTGTTGCAAATTACCTCTATACATGGACCGGACGAAAGATGATGATAGTTGCACTTGCCACAACTAGGAAGGGTTCCAGCATACCTACTAATAGATTTTCGGGTTGAGGACCCATCAACAGAAACAGTTGCAGAGGAAGTGACAGCGTGAATTGCCACCGTTTGCTGTCTCTTTGAAGACTCGTGTGATGTTTGGCTTTTCTCTTTCTTCCCAAGTTTTCTTTTCTCGCCACTCCTCACCGTCGGTTCAGTAGTGGTAACTGCCTCTTCAAGGTCATCACTGTGATCGATTAGGATTTGTGCTAAACATTTGGTGCTGTCGTACGTATCCGGCCTCGCAACTATGACATTTCCTTTCGTTGGCTGAGTCAGTCCCCAGATAAATCTCTATATCTTCTTACTTTCCGGGGTAACCATTCCTGGACAAAGTAGTGCCAACTCGTCAAACCTGGAAGTATAAGCAGCAATGTTGAAACCTTTCATCTTCAGGTTCCACAGTTCATGTTCTAACTTCTGCATTTCTCCTCGATGGCAGTACTCAGCCAGCAGAAGTTCCTTCGTGGCTTCCCAACCCATGGCGTTGGCTACAGGTAAGGTTAGGGATTTGACTCGGCCATTCCACCAAGTCAAGGCTTTGTCAAGAAAGGTGCAGGCGGCAAACTTCACCTTGTCTGAATCTGAACAAGCGCAGATTTCAAAGATAGATTCGATCTTCTCGAACCATCGGGTAAGGGAAATGACACCTCCAGTGCCATCAAAAGACGTGGGTTTGGCGTTCATGAAATCCTTATAGGAACCCTCTTTCCGGCGTCCCTGGCCATCTTCTGGGTTTTGGGATTGAGGACCACCTCCTGAACCGCTAGGGTTCATTTGTGACTTGGCTGCCACCATTGCAGCTGTCATGACTGTCTGGAGTGATGCTAGGTCAAATTGAGGAGGAGGTGATGGCGGAGGAGGATTGTCGTTGTTCTTCGAGCTGGGTCTCTTTCTCGGAGGCATCTTGATCTAAAAAGATCAGGAAAGAGAGGATCATAAGTCCTCTGAATTGAATCAAGGAATATGGAACAGGGGATATCTCATCAAGACAGATTTAACATCATACTAAGCGATAAATTAGGAAAGAGTTATCAAGACAAAACATTTTATCGCTAGAGGAATGTTCAAGTAACATCGCATATACGAGGATTTTCTACGAAGGATTGGCTCGAGAAATACTCCCATAGTATTTCATGGTTCACTGCAGCGATGATTCGTTGTTTGAGATATTAGGTAAGTTTTAGGCATGCTGCGTACTACAGTCACTCCCAAGCACATGTTGGTCGTGTCTCGAATGAATATAGTTGGCCAGGCTATATTGATCCTAGACACGACTACATAACTGCCCAAGTTTAACCGCAGTGTACAACATCCATTTACTTATGTTTTGTTCTACTTGTAGTTACGGATTTCGACGGGTCGGTATACTTGTATACTTTTGAAAATACTTATACTTTTGAAGATACTTTTAATTCAGAGCACTGAGGCCCTTTAATGTTTATGGTTTTATACCATGTAAGGTTTAGTATACTTCATTCACTATAAACAAGGGCTCTGATACCAATCTGTCACATCCCGAAAACCGAAGGCGGAAACATTTCCGGGGTTGACTCCACGTAGAGTATCAAATCCAATGTACATAGTAAGTAAAGTAAATCAACCATTACATTACATATATGAAAGTTTTACATTTGTTTCAAAAGCATAAGTTATACAAGTGATACATAGTATATATGAACAGTACAAAATGAGTCTTCTGAGAACTCCGTCTTCACACAAAAGGATCTTCGGGTACCTGCCTAACATGGACCTGAGAATACAAGCGGTTTGAAAATCAGCATAAAGCTGGTGAGTTCATAAGTGGTTAGTTTTTCTGAAAATGTACGAGTTCCTTTGTTTTCCTGAAAAGTGGTTATCCAAGAAAATCCCATATTTTCTTATGTAAAGTTAGCTTCCAAATCCGAAAGTAAAGTAAACGATGTTTAATTAAAACATGATTGTTCTTGTGAAATGTAATTCAATTATTTAACTTATTACACTTCTCTAATTCCGTACTACTATTACTCAGGAAGAACCCCATGTTCTCTTGACTGTGTGTGTGAACTGTTACTAGTTTCTGACAATGTACAGTGTCCTTCCCAGGAAAACCCCATGTTTCCCTGACTGTGTGTATATCTTTACCGGTTTTGTTTATGTTTAGTGTTCTCCCCAGGAAAACTCCATGTTTCCCTGACTGTGTGTGTCTGTCTTTACTGGTTATGGTTATGTTCAGTGTTCTCCCCAGGAAAACCCCATGTTTCCCTGACTGTGTGTGTGTGCCTTTACTGGTTATGGTTATGTTCAGTGTTCTCCCCAAGAAAACCCCATGTTTCCCTGACTGTGTGTGTATCTGAAATCCCTAAATGTACATTAGCTTTACTACGTACATAAAGCTAGTAAATGAGTCTGAAACGTTAATAATCAAGATTGCGAGTCCTTAACCATACTTAGACTGGATATGACTCGGACCATGGTTAGTATCCTTTTTATGACTTTTGTCACCCTTGAACCATTCGGTTCGGCTATAGCTAGCAGCCAGGTGTGGGATTGTCAGTCCCGTATAGATCTATACACTCAAGCCACGCTCTCCTACGAACGGAGATTCTGGTTATAGGGTTAGTCCCCCACTATCTCGTGCCATGGAAGTGCTACAAGGACGTGTCTCCAATCATTACGATTACTCTTTACATTTCGACTAGGAAAGTAGTATTTACAACTGACTATATTCTACGTACCTGTCATTTACACTCGAGCCTAGGTGTTTTATTAAGGACATTACACTCGAGCCTAGGTGTTATTTAATGATGGCTGTCCTTTTACACTCGACCCTAGGTGTATTATTAAGGACATTACAGTGATTTGTGTGCTATGATGGTATTTATCTATCACACTCGAGCCTAGGTGTATTGTTAAGGACATATAGATGTTTCATGTTTTCTAATGGAGTTTGTCTTTTACACTCGAACCTTAGTGTTTTATTACATACATTACAATGGTTTGTGTATTCTATCAGTTTAAATGTGAACAATCAAATGCAAAGTACACAATATAACAGTGTATAATAAGAATTGAAAATCGGGTTAAAAACAAACAACTCTGCAAGTTAAGACAATTTGTTTAAAAGGTTTTCAATTCTTAAATTGTACAATTATGAAACCATTCAACTGAAATCATGTGATTGAGTACAAGTTATTCTTGTACTTTTGCTTGTATTCCCCCCTGAAAACATTGAAAAATCATTGAAAAAAACGGTAGGGGTATGAACTCACCGGACGCGTAAATGTGTCGATTTCGGATGCTAAACGTCGAATCGAGGCCTGATAGCACGTGAGGTTCCTATGTAAAATGAAATGGCATACAAATATATCTAATTAGATTTACAATCTCTAATTAGATATGAAGATACACTCCAACGAACGAAAACACCTCAAAACGGGTGTTTGGAGTGACCCGGGTGACATCTACGGACGGGAATTGAAGCGTGGGACTTGGGATTTGAGTTTACTCCCCAATAGTAAACTTCCTAATTGAGTTTACGGCCTAAAAACCCATTCCCCATGAGTTTACGGCCGTAAACTCATAGACGGGTGGTTTATGGTGTTTAATGGCTCACAAATGGGTATGGACACTTGGAAATGCTTGGAATAATTTTAACTAAGGCTTGGATTGAATTAAAATCATCAAATACAACACTTAAGGGAGTTTACGGCCTAGGCATGGGATATTTGGCCGTAAACTCTCAAATCCCCTTGATTTAGTGTTTTTAAGGTGTTCAAATTAATCACATGTGATTCAAAAAATTCCCACAAGCCTAGAAATGAGTTTGGGGCACCAATTGACACCATTTTATGAGTTTACATCCATGAGACATGTTCTATGGCCGTATACTCTCGTATGTGGGGTTTTGATGTTTTTAAAACCGTAAAACTATTTTTGGTTGGTCCTTTGATTTATTTCAAGGCTTTTGGTGGTGTTGCATGGCTTTCTAACACCTTATAATTGAATTTATACTCATTTATAAGGAGTTTACAGCCCAAGTATATGCCTTCGCTGTAAACTCACATAAATCCCCCAAAAATTATGTTTAAGGTGTCCAAATGCTAAAACCAATATTCTATAATTCATATCTAAGCCTTGTTTGTGATTTGGAAGGGTTTAAGGGAATGAAAACCCCATTTATATCAGTTTACGGCCCAAGCACATGCATTGGCCGTAAAATCCTTCAAACCTCACAAAATCCATGTTTTAAATGTTTAGAGTCCAAATCTTAAAGCCATTTAGCCATATCTAAGTCCCAAACTTGTCAAGGAGGGGTTTAAGGGCTCAAAACCCTTCATTTTTGGTGTTTATGGCCTAGGCACCTTCTTGGGCCGTAAAATCACATGTCATGTCCCATTTCATGATTTAATCTCGAATTTGGAAGTCAAATAAGCTATACAATGAGGTTAGGAAGTTACCTTAAGGATTTAAGGCCTTAAAATTGAGTTTTGGACTCTAAATCTTGGATTTTAGGAGAGAGGTTAGAGAGAGAGTAGAGAGAGAAGGAAAAAGCTTCAAATGAAAGGTTTAACACGTTTATATAGTTCCCAAAACTTGGACACGGTGGAATTCTACCGGATACCGGCATTAGACGGGGCTTTTGGTCGCACCCGGCCAATTTGCTGTAACCCGATATGGTTGGTTCTAAAAATGTTCCGATCATTAATATGAGACGTTAGAATGAGTTCTAAGGGTATTAAGACACTTATTAAGTCATAAAATAAAATTTACATTAACGACTAAATAAAAGGTCGGAAATGGAAACGAAATCGGAAACGACGATTGGATGATCGGAATTGGTTTTTACCTTGCTATTTCAATTTCATTTCAAATCCATTTCAATGGATAGATGTGCTTTTAAAGGGCATAGAAACCATTTTAAACCTTGCGTACCATTTTGGCACGTTTTCGAAAAACTTACAAACATTTTCTTTTATAAAAGTGTTTAAATTCTATGATATAAAACATAGACATATGACATTGAAGTTCATATTACGTGTAAAAGCTTCATCGGATCTATCAAACTACATTTGTTGTGACTTTTTGACCGCTTTCTCATTTAGACATTGTAATTTACTTTAATGTGTTTTCTCAAAAACACAACATGATATTTATGCAAATTTCTACTTCAAACATGTTTATAAGACATATCTAACGCTTGTAATTCAAAACATACATTATTTGTGTACTTTGCTTCAATATAGTTTTATAATCTATGAAGTTTTTTTTTTTTTTTTTTTAAATTATAGCATTTGAAAACTTAGTGTTCATTTTTAAATTTCTAGTGATGCGCTTTCGACAACGCGAAATTATTGTTTTAAGTATACCGAGTTTTACCTTATCCGTTTTAACCATTGTTAGACTTAAGCCTAAAAGGGTCAAGACTGTCATATTTTCAATTACCAGTTGTAGTGCTTCTTCATTTTCACAAATGGAGATTAACTTAATAGATAACTTATGAAATTTTATCAAAACATAGAAAACAATTTAGAACTCCTACATATCTATATGTATTGTTCTTTGAATTTTAACAATAGCAATAATTGTTGTAATCTTCCTTTTCTTTCCTCCGAACTTTATTTCTCGCTCTCCTTCTGATTTTAGATCTTGGACGCCATAATGTTAACATAATACACTGTTCAACTTTGTGTCACACCCCCAAACCAGAACGGCGGAAACGTTCGGGGGCGGAGGACGTCATATTCAGTATCATAACAGTTCATAGAAAGGAAAGTACACACCACCATATATATTAAAGTTGCCAAGATGTTTACATAATTGTATTCATTACATGTTCAAAAGATAAATACATAAAAATCATTCAAAAGAAGTAATTAACGCCAGCGCGTTAATCCCAAAAAGTTGATTCCCAAACCTGCTTAGCGGTTCCCTGAGAATACAAGTTATTTCAAAGAAAAAGTGTCAACAATTAAGTTGGTGAGTTCATAAGTAGTTTAGAAAATTGGATGCCATTCCAAAATAGGTGTATATTTTCCAGAAAACGCAGCATTTCAAATGTATAGAGTTGTGATTTGTTTTGTTGAATGTGAATGTATTAAATCTAGAAAATCCCATATTTTCCCTAATGGTTGAGATACGAGTTGTTGTGTTTCCCTAGAAAAACCCTTATTTTCTTATAAAAGTATGAAATGCATATGAATGTTCGTGTTATAAGTTGTAAATAATTGCACCAGGAAAATCCCTTATTTTCCTAACATAAATGGCAGTCTCTAAGACCAAAACTTTGCGAGAAACCGACGTTCAAAAGTTGTGTCATAGTTTTATATAATAAAGCTATACGAAGATCGCATTTTTTAGATGAAGAATAGCTTTAATAGCTACTCGTTCATAAAAGCATAATACCATAATAATTGTATATCCGATGAGTTTATAACCATACTAAACATAATATGCCTGTAACGACGTTCTTCAGGCGTCGCAGCGTTATGACAACTGTCACCCCAAAAGACGAACTGTAGCTAACAGTCAGGGCACGGGATCATGACTTCCCGTATAGATCTATACACATTTGACACGTTCTCCGAACGGGAGACTCTGGTTATAGATAGGACTTGCAGCATTACTTTCTAATAAAGAAAAGTAACGTTTGAAGATATACACGTCTCATGGATTCTCAACTAAGCCTATATTAAAGTGATAGTTTTGTATGCAAGTTTATCCCTTTTTACAATGTTTGACAAAGCAAAATCATAAGTTTTTAGAATGTATAAACCGACTTAACAATGAAGGGTACTTTGAAATCATTATATACTTTGTATAAGTCTAATGCACACAAAGTATGACAAGAGTTTTCCATAATAGAAATAAGTTCCAAGTAATTTATTTGATAAAATAAGTGAAGTGAAACTTTATAAAATACACGATAATAACCGTATGTTTACTTGTATTCCCCCCTAAAAGAGTATAAAAGCATTTAAAATGTATTTAAAGTGTGTTTGAAAGGGTATGAACTCACTTGAAAGTTTGAAGATAGCAAGATGGAAAACCGGGCAGAGTTTCATCTCGGGAAATGGATTTTCCTCGGAAATCTCGGGATTCCTTGGGAGTAAGATCGACCTTCGGGACTTGCACAAAATGACCGGGGCTTCGGGGTAGTGCGAGCACGGAAAACGAGGTAAAACGCAAGCAAAACGAGAGAGAATGGGCCATTTTCCCGGGAACCCTCGCATGCTATTTATAGGGGGGCCTGAGAGGCCTCGTACGCGGGGCGTACGCTCATACGCAGCGCGTACGCGTACGTCATGTGTGACCGAAGCCTCGACTGCCTCGGCCTCGGATGGGACGGCTCAGGCTGTCTGGTCGGATGGGATGGCGGGTCGGATGCCTCGCATAGGGCGACGTGGACGGTTTGAGGCCATGTTCCTCGAGTACGCAGGGCGTACAGGGGTACGCAGCGCATACCTCGGATGAGGACGCTGACTCCCCTTCGGATAATACCGAAGTTTGAAAAAAAATTATATATAAATTAATTATCAAACTTCGAAAATTCATATCTCCTTCATACGAAATCCGTTTTTGACGTTCTTTATATCCCCACGAAGGTGAGACTACGATCTACAACTTTCATTTAGATTCCGTTGGCAAATTCTGGAATTATTTTTATTATTTATTTATTAGAATGACGCGATTAAAGAATTTCTTTAAAAATTCATAACTTATTCATACGATGTCCGATTTGAGCGTTCTTTTTATGCATGTTTGTAGTTTAATGATATCTACAACTTTCATTTAGACACCTAAGGTCGGAAAGTGTTTTACTGAAACTTTGCGTTTTTACGCAACTTCGTATTGCCAGTTTTTGTCGGAAACTTAGAATGATCATAACTTCTTCGTTATAACTCGGATTTTTGTGTTATTTATATGTTTGGAAACATTAAGACGATAACTACTACATAGTGTACTCCAAATAGAGTTTTTGAATACTTCATTTTTCGATGATATTCTAATTCCTTTCTCAAAGAGGTTACAGGACTCGATTTTTACTGACTTGAAATAACGGGTTGTTACATCATCCCCCTGTTAGAGGGAATTTCGTCCCGAAATTTTAATACAAAAGAAGAGTCTTAGGGGCTGAGGAAGAGATGTGGATACTTCTGTTGCATTTGATCTTCTCGTTCCCACGTGAACTCAGGTCCCCTCTTAGCATTCCATCGGACCTTTACTATTGGAATGCGACTCTGTTTAGTTCGTTTAACTTCCCTATCCATGATCTCGACGGGTTCTTCCACAAAGTTAAGATTTTCATTTAGTTCGATCTCATCGAGTGGAATTACAAGTGTTTCGTCGGACAAACACTTCTTCAGGTTTGATACGTGGAATACTGGATGTACTTTGTTAAGCTCTATTGGAAGTCGGAGTTTGTAGGCTACTGGTGTTGGATAAGGTGTCTAAGTCCATAACTATTTCTGGTATGTACTTGACCCGACCCGGCATGGTCTATTTGGGTTGCATGGCACCATGCAATTGGATAGACTAAATGAGAGAAATCACACTTGGAGATTATTAATATATTATAAGTTCTAATATATTAATAATATTATTTGATTAGTTTGATCAAGAATTAATTTAGAACTAATTAAGTGATCAAAAGATAACTAATTAAATATATGGGTTGATTACGTAAATCATCCATATCTTGTATAGTGGGCTAAAAGGCTCCATGGACTATCAAGTTGGGTTCCACCCATAGGATGCTCCATGGATGCTCCATGGGAGTTACAAATCCATGGGTCATGGAAATGAAGAGTCATGACACATTAGGGTTTAACCCTAGATGTGTCAACACTATATAAGTAACATGTTCTCCACCCAAAATCGGCTACACTAAGAATCAAGAGGGCTTGGCCGATTTTGAAGAAGTGAGTATTCTCTCATAAGTTCTTCCAAGAGCATTTGGTGTTGTGTGAAGCATTTGAGGCATCACACTTGGGGTGCTAGGCTCACAAGGTTTCAAGGAACACAAGCAACAACAAGGTAAGTTATTCTATCTATACTTAATGTTAAAATTGTTCCCCATGTATGCTAAATAGGAATATAACCTTGGAATTCAACTTTGCATGACAATTAGACAAACATAGATCCAAGGTTATTAGGGTTGCATGTACACTTAGGAAGTGTTAGAATGCTCAAAACCCATCAGTGGTATCAGAGCCTAGGCTTGTTTGCTCTTATTTGTGCTTAAAAGTTGAAAACAAAATCGGAAATTTTGTTGTCTGCGAATGGACTCGTCGAGTCTATAGGGGGGACTCGTCGAGTCCATGAGTATCTTCAACCAACTCGGTGAGTCAGTTTATGCACTCGGCGAGTAGGGTCGAATGAGTGCAGAATTTCGATTCAGTTGCTGGAAAATGAATTAGAAACATTACCCTAAACTGTTTTGGTAATTGAAAACTTGTTTTTGGTGGTGTAATATCTTTGCTAATTCATTTACAACAACTAGTTATCAAAATTACAAAGTTTTATGTAATTTTTTATTGTGTTCATATTCATGTTCTTGTTCTTATGATGTTTTAGATGATCATAGGAATTATTTGTAACCTATTTGGTAGTTTAATTCTTGATCATAATGTGTTTTAATGGAGTCCATAACTTATCCTTAAGTTATGGAAAACCAAGAGTCACACTTGAGTTAAAACCATTAAGAAAACACAAGAGTTAGAAAAATGAAGAGTCTTCATTTTATTACTCTATTAAACTCATAAGTTACAAGAAATGAAAAGTTTTGAAAGTTACAAAACTTGCCCTCAAGTTTTGGAACAAGTAAAGTTAAGTTAAAACTTTAAGTTCCAACCCCTAGAATTTTAAAAGTTAAAATTCAACCCTTATACTTATATTATGATGATTTAATAATTATATATATATGTATAAGAATAAAGTCATCTTACTGCTAGTATGCCTCATTCACGAAGTCGGTCTATAAGGTGGGTATAAGGTTGTTGCCTATAAAATGGTGACTTAATGGGTGTATATTCTCACCCACCGCTTGCTTGACTGGAGGAGGGTCGTTAGCCGAACGGGTAAGACAAGGACTTATAAATTCTCATTCAAAGTATGATGAATATAATAAAGTAACTAAATGTTTATTAAATTCCCAATCTTAGTTACTTTAGGAAAAATGTGAATAAGGTGCTAATCCATGAAATTACACTTTACACTTTGTCTAAGTCGTTGGTGGAGCGTGTGTGGTTAACCGGCACACTAACTTGGACTTAACAAGGTAGGTAAAGGGTGACTTAAGGTTTATTATAGTATCGGTGGAGCGTGTGTGGTTTACCGGCACATCGATTGAGTGCTAAACTTTAAGGGTACCAAGTGATTTGCATGGTTACTTCACACCTCGTTTTGTGATCCTCGGCATCCCAGTCACAAAACCTGGAGGGCACTCCCGAGATTGAAACATGCCTTTGAAAAGTTCATTGGATCTCAAAGAATCTAGGAATTTCTAAAACCAATAAAAACTAAATATCTAATATTTCGGTTTTCGTGGTGGAAATTCGTGAATCGTCATTCACCTACCTTTCAAATATGGTATAGCTTAGATTATGATATACCTCTTCTAAGTTATATTATATTGTGATTGGATCCTAGCCTTAATATTACATTTGGGTGTTTTATTAAGGACTCTCTTAAATCTAAACTAAACTCGTTCTTCTCTTTCAGATGTCTTCAAATAATGCTTCTGGCTCGAATCCTAATGGCTCCTTTACTCTTATGAGTTTGTGTGGGAAAGTCACCTTTGATGGATCCAACTTCAATAAGTGGATCAGAAACATCAGGATGATTACCCGCTACGAGGACAAAGAATATGTCCTTGACAAGGAGCTTAAGGAAATTGACGAGTCCACTGCAACTCCCCAGGAGATCGCTGACTTTCATACTCATGAAAGAGATGCAACCAAGGTGGCTTGCATCATGTTGGCTACCATGACAGCTGAACTCCAAAAGTCTTATGAAGATTTCTACCCTTATGAAATGCACCAAGATTTGATGGAAAGATACCATCAAAGTGCACGACAAGAGAGGTACGAAGTCATCTGCTCCATGATAACAACCATGATGAAGGACGGAGAGTCCGTCACGAGCCACATGCAGAAAATGCAAAGGTATGTGGATCGTTTGCTAAAGCTCAATGTGAACTTCCCTGAGAAGCTTGCAATAGATATCATTTTACACTCCTTACCATCGTGCTATGATCAATTCCGCATGACATATCACATGAACAAGGAAGAGGTCACCCTCAGCAAACTTCAGGGACATCTCAAGACCGCAGAAACAGGTCTTAAGGGGAAGTCGGTTGCTATCACTCCTACTCCAGACTCAACTCCGGTCTTGGCAATCGGGAAAAGTCGAGGGAGGAAGAGAAAGAGATCATCGAAGGGTACCAAGGCTCGGACCCTTGATGGCTCTTCTTCAAGTGGAACCAAGAAAGGTCTCATTACTCCTTCTTCTGACCCAAAAGAGGCTGAATGCTTCTATTGCCATGAAAAAGCTCATTGGAAGCGGAACTGCCCAAAGTACCAGCAGGATGTGAAGGATGGGAAAGTCAAACCCAACCATGCAGGTATTTACACTATCATTTCTAATAACTCACCCCATTCGAAATCTTGGGTCCTTGATACCGGTTGCGGTATTCATATTTGTTGTGACTTGCAGGGACTAGGAAGAAGTGAGAATGTGGAGCAAGGAAGAATAAACTTAGTCATGGGGAATAGGAAAGTTACACCTGTCACCAAGATTGGAGTTTATACTTTATCGCTAAGTAGTGGGTTAAATTTAGATTTGAATAAATGTTGTTATTCGCCAAAAATGGCAAGAAATATTATTTCCTTTCATGCATTGTACAAACAAGGTTTCACCTTTTCGTTTGATAATGAAGTTGGTTCGATTAACGCTTTCTTTAATAATGTACTTTATTTTAAAGCATTACCTTGTGATGGTGTGTATGAAGCTGTATCTATTGTAGATAACTTAGGAAATAATGTTTTGTGTATTGATTCTACTAATAATAATAACTTGGATAAAGCATCATTATGGCATTGTCGTCTTGGACATATAAGCAAGAAACGCATAGGCCAACTCCAAAAAGATGGAGTCTTGGAGGCGTTTGACCTAAAGTCAAATGATAGTTGCGAATCATGCTTACTTGGAAAAATGACAAAGTCACCCTTCACAGGCTCGTGTGAAAGGGGTGAAGGTTTGTTGGACCTTATACACACGGATGTGTGTGGACCATTCAAACATGCCACAAGAGATGCTAATCGTTATTATTTGACTTTTACTGATGATTACAGTAGATATGGATATGTCTACTTAATCAAGCATAAGTCAGAGACTTTCGAGAAGTTTAAGGAATTTAAACAGGAAGTCGAGAATCAATTGGGCAGGAACATTAAGATGCTTCGATCCGATCGAGGTGGTGAGTATCTTAGTTCAGAGTTCCTCGACTATCTAAAGGAATGTGGGATTGTCTCACAATTGACACCTCCCAGGACACCGCAGTTGAATGGTGTGGCTGAGAGGCGTAATCGAACCTTGTTGGACATGGTTCGTTCCATGATGAGTCGAGCTTCGCTACCAATCTCATTCTGGGGGTATGCTTTAGAGACTGCCGCCCATATCCTTAATCTAGTCCCTACAAAGAAAGTTGCCAAAACTCCTCACGAGATGTGGACGGGTAAAGTACCTAAACTAGACCACATCAAGATTTCGGGATGCGAGGCTTTCGTGAGACGCAAGACTCATGATAAGCTCGAACCTCGAAGCGAGAGGTGTATTTTCATCGGCTACCCACAACAATCCTTTGGTTACCTCTTCTACAGACCTAGTGACAACGTGGTCTTTGTAGCAAGAAGAGGAGTCTTTCGAGAAAGAGAGTTTATAAGCCAAGGAGACAGTGGGAGGCAAGTTGATCTTGAAGAAATTCAAGAGTCAAGTGGTGAAGGAACTTCAAACTCTAGCCCTCAACTTGAGGAGGAAACTCCTGTTGAGCCAATTGACGAATCTGTACCTCTGAGGCGTTCCACGAGAGTTAGGAGTGCACCTGAGCATTACTATGGATTGCATATTACTGCAGAAGGTGAGACACTTATTAGTGATGAGACACTAGTAAGTCAAGATGACCCTAACATCTACGAGGAAGCCATGGCAGGCCCCGAGTCTGCTAAATGGAAAGAGGCTATGGATAGCGAGATACAATCCATGTATGACAATCAAGTTTGGAACTTGGTTGAGAATGTACCAGGTCGAAAGACTGTAGGGTGCAAATGGGTCTTCAAAAAGAAGACCGACATGGATGGTAAAGTACACACTTATAAGGCTAGACTGGTTGCAAAGGGCTTCTCTCAAATTCCTGGAGTGGATTATGATGAGACCTTTTCTCCGGTAGCCAAGATTAAGTCTATTCGGGTTCTGTTAGCCATAGCCGCATTTCATGTCTATGAAATTTGGCAAATGGATGTCAAAACCGCTTTCCTTAATGGGAAGTTGGCTGAAGATGTTTACATGAGTCAGCCAGAGGGTTTTGTCAGTAACATGTACCCTAATAGAGTGTGTAAGCTTGAGAAATCCATTTATGGATTAAAGCAAGCACCTCGCAGATGGAATCTTTGCTTTGATGAAAAGGTCAAGGAATTTGGCTTTTCTAGGAGTGAAGATGAATCTTGTGTATATGTCAAGGCTAGTGGGAGTATAGTTAGCTTTTTGGTATTGTATGTGGATGACATACTACTCATAGGAAATGACATTCCAACCCTGCAGGAAGTAAAGTCCTGGCTTGGAAAGTGTTTCGCTATGAAGGACCCTGGTGAAGCTGCCTATATTTTGGGGATAAGGATCTTGAGAGATCGGAGTAAAAGACTAATTGGACTTAGTCAAAGTACCTACTTGGAGAAGGTTCTGAAGAGATTCAGAATGCAAAACTCCAAGAAAGGAGAGTTGCCCATCCAGAGTAACGCCAAACTGAGTAAGTCACAAAGCCCTAACACTGAGGTTGAGATAGCAGAAATGAGTCGAGTACCTTATGCTTCGGCTGTAGGTTCGATCATGTATGCTATGACGTGTACTCGACCTGATGTAGACTTTGCCTTGAGCATGGTTAGCAGGTTTCAGCGGAACCCTGGCAAGGCACACTGGACTGCGGTAAAGAATATTCTCAAGTACCTACGAAGGACTAAGGACTGGGTCCTTACCCTCGGTGGGAGTGATGACTTGAGAGTTGTAGGGTATAGTGATGCTAACTTCCAGACTGATAGGGATAACTTCCATTCTCAGTCGGGCTGGGTCTTTACCCTAAATGGAGGAGCAATTTCTTGGAAGAGTTCCAAGCAAGAGACAGTGGCAGATTCTACTTGTGAATCAGAATATATTGCAGCTAGCGAAGCAGCAAAGTAGGCTTTATGGCTGAGGAACTTCATTGGAGACCTTGGAGTTGTACCAGCTATTAAAGAGCCAATGGAAATTTTCTGTGATAGTGAAAGTGCTGTTGCCTTAGCCAAGGAACCAAGGGATCACGGGAGATCCAGACACATCGACAGAAAATACCATTTCATTAGACATCGGATCGAAGAAGGACTCTTCGTGGCAAAGGGGGTATCATCAGATGAGAATCCGGCAGATCCCCTCACGAAGGGACTGACTCGGGTTAAGCATCTCCAGCATGCTCGGAGCATAGGGCTGAAGGATGATATTAGATTTAGTAGTTAGATAACCTCGAAATTTGTAAAGTGTAATTGACATTTGATGATGAATAAAAGTGTTTTATTTATAAGTAAAGTGTTGCTATCTCTTGTCGATCGTTTACTATATTTCTTTTGCATGTTTTGACTTCCAGAATAATTTTGTTTGGTATAACATATTATTCAAACCTCCACAGTCGGTCATATGTCGGAAGTAGGTATGAATCAAGACTGTCATGTTTGGTTGTAGAGGTCTGGGACAAGGCTACAACAATCATGAGTGCTCATAAGTTCTGAGCATTGGACTCAACCCACGCTCACTGGAATCACTTCATGGAATTCTATCTCGAGTGATCGTGAGATGGTAATATCATATAAGTCTTTAAACCTAGAGATATGATTTGTTACTTACAAGTTGGTTATGCATTGATTGTACGAAAAACACATTGGTAACTCGATGTTATAAAATCGCGCTCTTATGTGTAATTCAATGAGTAGTAGAACAAACATATGAGTCGAAGTTTATTTGTTCCTTCTTGGATTAGAAGCTGATATCTGCGCCCCTCGATGATTTTGTTTTGACCTATGTACCGGGCCCGGTCAGAACTAAATTGATGTGTTCAATTAAGTTCTTTGTCAAACAAATCGGAAATCGGGAAACAAACTGTTGGACAATAAGTAAGACATTGTTCCATGTATTTGTCCGACTGATATCTAGAACAGAGGATTATATGATCACTTATCTTAAATGGCGTACCATCATCTTCTCAGTTTCGAGAAACCTTGAAAAGAGCTACGATTGCCGATCGGTTCCTGAAGTCATACTTGTAGTAATAGTTATTAGACTTATCCAAGTGGGAGACTGTTGGATAAGGTGTCTAAGTCCATAACTATTTCTGGTATGTACTTGACCCGACCCGGCATGGTCTATTTGGGTTGCATGGCACCATGCAATTGGATAGACTAAATGAGAGAAATAACACTTGGAGATTATTAATATATTATAAGTTCTAATATATTAATAATATTATTTGATTAGTTTGATCAAGAATTAATTTAGAATTAATTAAGTGATCAAAAGATAACTAATTAAATATATGGGTTGATTATGTAAATCATCCATATCTTGTATAGTGGGCTAAAAGGCTCCATGGACTATCAAGTTGGGTTCCACCCATAGGATGCTCCATGGATGCTCCATGGGAGTTACAAACCCATGGGTCATGGAAATGAAGAGTCATGACACATTAGGGTTTAACCCTAGATGTGTCAACACTATATAAGTAACATGTTCTCCACCCAAAATCGGCTACACTAAGAATCAAGAGGGCTTGGCCGATTTTGAAGAAGTGAGTATTCTCTCATAAGTTCTTCCAAGAGCATTTGGTGTTGTTGAAGCATTTGAGGCATCACACTTGGGGTGCTAGGCTCACAAGGTTTCAAGGAACACAAGCAACAACAAGGTAAGTTATTCTATCTATACTTAATGTTAAAATTGTTCCCCATGTATGCTAAATAGGAATATAACCTTGGAATTCAACTTTGCATGACAATTAGACAAACATAGATCCAAGGTTATTAGGGTTGCATGTACACTTAGGAAGTGTTAGAATGCTCAAAACCCATCAACTGGACCAACCCTTGAAATGATTTCGAAGGGTCCAATGTACCTAGGATTTAGCTTCCCACGCTTTCCAAAGCGTATCATGCCCTTCCAGGGTGAGACCTTCAGTAGTACCCGATCGCCAATCTGAAATTCCAAGGGTTTACGTCTTTTTTCGGCATAGCTCTTTTGCCTATCCCTCGAGGATTTCAGTCGTTCTCGTATTTGCACGATCTTTTCAGTAGTTTCTCTGATGATCTCTGGACCAGTGAGGGTGCTATTCGGGACTAGACCTTTTGCTAGTTGTGTGTCGCCCACTTCTGTCCAACACAGAGGTGATCTGCACTTACGGCCCGTAAAGGGCTTCAAATGGAGTAGTATTGATACTAGTATGATAACTATTGTTATAAGAGAACTCAACCAAAGGTAAGTGAACATCCCATGCTTTACCAAAGTCGATCACACATGCTCGCAACATGTCTTCCAAGGTTTGGATCGTTCTTTCGCTCTGTCCGTCAGTTTGGGGGTGATAGGCTGTACTCATGTCCAATCTTGTTCCCATGGATTTTTGTAATGATTGCCAGAATCTATACGTGAATCTGCTGTCTCTATCCGAGATGATAGACATTGGCACTCCATGGAGTCGTACGATCTCTCGGATGTAGATTCTCGATAGCGTTTCCATTTTATCAGTTTCCTTGATCGGTAGGAAATGAGCGGACTTGGTTAATCTATCGACGATTACCCAAATAGTATCTTGGCTAGCCTGAGTTTTGGGCAGTTTCGTTATGAAGTTCATTGAAATCTGCTCTCATTTCCACTCAGGAATTTCAGGTTGTTGGAGTAGTCCTGAGGGTTTCTAGTGTTCTATTTTGATCTTGGCGCAAGTCAAACACTTGCTCACATATGTAGCGATCTCTGCTTTAATGTTTGGCCACCAGTAGAGTTGTTTGAGATCTTGATACATCTTGTCTGACCCGGGGTGTACGGAGTATGGAGTCTTGTGTGCCTCACTCATAATTACCTCTCTAGGTCCACCAAACTTGGGTGTCCATATTCGGTTCATAAAGTAGCGTGCTCCGTCACTCTTGATTTCTAAATTCTTGTCCATTCCCCTAAGGGTCTCACTTGTCACGTTTTCGGGTTTCAGGGCCTCTATTTGAGCTTCCTTGACTTGTATCGACAGGTGAGAATGGATTGACATGGCTAATGACTTCACTCTTCGGCCAGAGTACTCCTTACGACTAAGGGCATCTGCTACGACGTTAGCCTTTCCTGGATGATAGCGAATCTCACATTCGTAGTCGTTGAGCAATTCGACCCAACGTCGCTGTCTCATGTTCAACTCCTTCTGGTCGAAGATGTGTTGTAGGCTCTTGTGGTCTGTAAAGATAGTGCATTTGGTACCATATAGGTAGTGTCTCCAGATTTTAAGAGCGAAGACCACCGCCCCAAGTTCTAAATCATGAGTGGTGTAATTGAGCTCATGCGTTTTCAGTTGTCGTGTGGCATATGCAATAACCTTTCCCCTATGCATTAGTATACAACCCAGCCCTTGCTTCGAAGCGTCGCAATACACCACAAAATCTTCGGTCCCTTCTAGGAGAGAAAGGATGGGTGCACTGCAAAGGGCCTGTTTCAAAGTCTGAAATGCAGCATCTTGCTTTTCTCCCCAATTGTAGGTCACACCTTTCTGGGTTAAGGCGGTAAGAGGCTTTGCGATGCTGGAGAAATTCTGGATGAACCTTCGGTAATAACCAGCAAGACCTAGAAATTGGCAAATTTCTGTTGGTGTAGTTGGCACAGACCAGTTTTTGATAGCCTTGATTTTTGATGGATCCACGTGGATTCCTTCCTTGCTGACCACGTGACCGAGGAAGTCCACCTTTCTAATCCAAAATTCACATTTTGAGAATTTTGCATACAGTCTCTTAGTCCGTAACGTCTCTAAAACTTGCCTCAGATGTTGACCATGCTCTTCTTTATTCTTTGAATAAATGAGTATGTCGTCTATGAATACTATCACGAATTTATCCAAGAACGGACGACATACTCGATTCATTAGGTCCATGAATACGGCCAGGGCATTGGTTAGTCCGAACGGCATCACTACGAACTCGTAATGTCCGTATCGTGTTCGGAAGGCCGTCTTGGGAATATCACTCTCTAGGACTCGCAGTTGGTGATATCCCGACCTCAGATCGATCTTGGAGAAGTAGTTGGCTCCTTGGAGTTGGTCGAATAAGTCATCGATTCAGGGTAGGGGGTATCGGTTCTTGATGGTAAGTTTGTTGAGTTCTCGGTAGTCGATGCACATTCTGAATGATCCATCCTTCTTTTTCACGAACAGTATGGGTGCTCCCCATGGCGAGAAGCTCGGCCTGATGAATCCTTTTCCAAGTAGTTCATTCAGTTGGCTGGATAGCTCTTGCATCTCTGCCGGGGCTAATCGATAGGGTGCTTTGGCTACTGGAGTAGCTTCGGGAACCAGATCGATTCTAAACTCAACTTGTCTCGCGGGTGGTATTCCCGGAAGGTCCTCGGGAAAAACGTCGGGAAAATCGTGTACGTCGGGCACACTCTTGATGTCTTGGACTTCGCGTTTCACATCTACAACATGTGCCAAGAACGCGTGACACTCCTTGCGTAGGCATTTCTGAGCTTGGATACTTGAGATGATACGAAGAGTGGTACTGGGTTTGTCGCCCAAGACAAGGAAAGTTTCGCCGGTTGGCAGATTAAGGCGAACGGCCTTATCGTAACATAGAATGTTCACATGATGAGAACTCAGCCAATCCATGCCAACGATGACATCGAAACTCTTAATCGAGATTGGCATGAGGTTGATTGAAAAGGGATTATCGTTTAAAGTTAGGGTGCAGTTTAAGTATATCTCCTTAGTGCCTTCGGTTTTCCCGTTGGCCATTTCTACTATGAATGGTTCACTTAATGATTGTGGTATTGATTTTAGCAGGCCTTTAAAGTCGTGACTCACAAAACTCCTTTCCGCTCCACTATCAAACAAAATGCATGCATACGAGTTATCGAGAAGAAACGTACCCGTAACAACAGTAGGGTCCGCAATGGCTTCATGTTGTCCCATTGCGAAAACTCGGCCCCTTCCACCGGTATTCCGATTGTTTGCCTTTGGGCAGTCCCTGCGGTAGTGCCCCGTGTCTCCGCACTCAAAGCAGGCGCGGCTTACCCCGGTATTAGTAGTGGGGACGGATGGTTGGGTTGGCTCTTTGCAATAGCGGGTTGTATGTCCCTTCTTATTACACTTGGTGCATTGAAGATCATGGCAAGGACCGTGGTGGTGGAAGCTGCATCGGTTTCACTTAGGAAGTTTCCCATTATATGAGCTTGTGGGGGCAGGGTTCACAGGTACAGTCATAGCATGGGTCGCTATTACTTGTTGTTTCTTGGGGTTTTCCTGGAGATTTTGTCCCCTCCTTTTGTTCCAAGGCCTACTCTGGCCCTGAGCCTCCCTAGGTGGATTTGTGGTTGCTGAAATGATACTAGGTTTTACTCCGTGGTCGATGAGTCGTTGAGCCAGGCGTTTAGCGCTGTTGTAGGTAACAGGGCAGGAAGCTAGGACATGCCCTTGAATCTGGGGTGACAACCCCCAAATGTACCTTTCAACCTTCTTTGATTCTGGGTTGACCATGGTAGGGCACAGTGCAGCGAGGTCGTTGAACCTAGCTATGTAGGTGACTAGGTCAGACCCAGTCATTTTCAGATTCCAGAGCTCCTGCTCAAGCTTTTGCACTTCGCCCCTTGGGCAGTATTCTTCCAGTAGTAGAACCTTTAGATCGTCCCAACTCATGGCGTTGGCGACAATGAGCGTCACTGAATTCACATGGCTTTTCCACCAAGTGAGGGCTCGATCCACGAAAGTGCAAGCAGCAAACTTGACTTTGCTTGCTTCTAGGCATGAGCAGATCTTGAAGACCGTTTCGGTCTTCTCGAACCATTGCATTAGTGCAATGACTCCCCCAGTTCCATTAAAAGTTTTTGGCTTAGCGTTAGAGAACTCCTTGTAAGTACATTCTCTTCCTTGGCCATGACCAGTGCCATGATTTGGATGATTCGTGCTGCTTCCCGCCCCTCCATTTCCGTGAGAGTTTATTTGCGAGAGGGCTGCAGTTACTGCTGCTGTGATAGCAGCCTGGACCATGGCTGGATCATAAGCTGGTGGTGGAGGTGATGGTGGTGCTGTGCCCGGCCTAGGCCTTAGGTTTGGACGAGGAGGCATCATGCTGCCAAAAAAAAAATGTAAAAATTTATAAGTTTTGGGAGTTCAGAGTTGAATGATATTGAGTTAACTTCTAATAGTTCTAAGAAGTTCGGTTTGACCGACACAATGTTTTGAGCTTGAAAGTAAAGTTTAAATAGATGTACCAATGAATTGAACGAATTGCGCATGATTAACAACAACAAGAAATGGGGTATACCCTTATATATATTAAACATATAGTTGTGTTACAGCGGGGTCTAGACAAAAGTTCTTGGCCTTTCTAAAGGCCTCCGATTACAACACAATTTAAAGAAAATAATACTTTTATCCGAAGTCCTAATTTATAACAAAATTTGAGAGTTGGGCAAGTACTACTTGCGGTATGCTTTGCGTTTGGAGCTCGACTCCGTGCCGGACTGCTTCAACTCCATGAGGCATCTATCAAACGCAGCTTGTTGTTCTCTTAATTCTGCGAAGGCCACATTTGCTTGTGCTTGAAATGCTTCGGCGCGAATGTGGATGTCGTTCTGCAACAACTCTAGGCGGTTGATATCGGCCGTGTGGATTTGTACTTCCACATTGACCTCTCGGATTCGGTTGGCTTGCACTCCAGATTGATAGCACTGGTTGGCGAGTTTGCCAACCATGACCGGAAGTGCTCGGTCGGCTGATCCCCCGCCTCTCACATCATAGAAGTCTCGGCACATGCCGTAGGGAGGGCGTAAGATTTGTTGTTGGCTCCAATGATGGAGGTGACTTCCCCATACTGGAGTGGGTCCTTGGAAATTCCTCACGTGGACGGGAGATTGTGGGATTGGTGGATTTATAATTTCTGGCTCCGAATCCGTGCCAGAGTCATCCCCTCCCTCCAACTCTATAGGCTCTTCGTCTTCTTCAGGATCTTCTTCGATCCACCCTCCATTACCTTGGTTGGGGTAGTAGGGGTCATTGGGGTGATGGAATCCCGCCATTTAGACTGTACGAGAATAGAGTTAAAAGTTTACTATAAGCTAGAGCACATGAAACTTACCCTTAAGTTTAATGGTTGACGGCACTCGAATACTCCCTCAGTATTCTTTAGCGATATGCTTTTGGTAAGTTTTAAATTTGTTGTCCATTGCAGACACTCCTTGGCATACGTTATTCGGTTCTTGGACAAATATAGTTGATCAGGCTATATTCTTCCCAGTTCCGATTACATGTCCCAAGGCATACCTGTACTGCACAACTTATTTATAATACTTCTAAAGTTATTTACTATGAAACTGTTATTAGTATAAAAATGAGTGCATGCTTACCTTAAAACTAATTAGATTTACTTTCAAAAGTATGAATTTTTCTCAGAGTGTTTTTGCCCAGTTGAGTTTATAGTTGTATATCAAAAAGGAATGGTTTTGATATACTTAATACCCTATAAACAAAGCTCTGATACCAATCTGTCACACCCCCAAACCAGAACGGCGGAAACGTTCGGGGGCGGAGGACGTCATATTCAGTATCATAACAGTTCATAGAAAGGAAAGTACACACCACCATATATATTAAAGTTGCCAAGATGTTTACATAATTGTATTCATTACATGTTCAAAAGATAAATACATAAACATCATTCAAAAGAAGTAATTAACGTCAGCGCGTTAATCCCAAAAGTTGATTCCCAAACCTGCTTAGCGGTTCCCTGAGAATACAAGTTATTTCAAAGAAAAAGTGTCAACAATTAAGTTGGTGAGTTCATAAGTAGTTTAGAAAAATTGGATGCCATTCCGAAATAGGTGTATATTTTCCAGAAAACGCAGCATTTCAAATGTAAAGAGTTGTGATTTGTTTTGTTGAATGTGAATGTATTAAATCCAGAAAATCCCATATTTTCCCTAATGGTTGAGATACGAGTTGTTGTGTTTCCCAAGAAAAACCCTTATTTTCTTATAAAAGTATGAAATGCATATGAATGTTCGTGTTATAAGTTGTAAATAATTGCACCAGGAAAATCCCTTATTTTCCTAACATAAATGGCAGTCTCTAAGACCAAAACTTTGCGAGAAACCGACGTTCAAAAGTTGTATCATAGTTTTATATAATAAAGCTATACGAAGATCGCATTTGTTAGATGAAGAATAGCTTTAATAGCTACTCGTTCATAAAAGCATAATACCATAATAATTGTATATCCGATGAGTTTTATAACCATACTAAACATAATATGCCTGTAACGACGTTCTTCAGGCGTCGCAGCGTTATGACAACTGTCACCCCAAAAGACGGACTGTAGCTAACAGTCAGGGCGCGGGATCATGACTTCCCGTATAGATCTATACACATTTGACACGTTCTCCGAACGGGAGACTCTGGTTATAGACAAGACTTGCAGCATTGCTTTCCAATAAAGAAAAGTAACGTTTGAAGATATACACGTCTCATGGATTCTCAACTAAGCCTGTATTAAAGTGATAGTTTTGTATGCAAGTTTATCCCTTTTTACAATGTTTGACAAAGCAAAATCATAAGTTTTTAGAATGTATAAACCAACTTAACAATGAAGGGTACTTTGAAATCATTATATACTTTGTATAAGTCTAATGCACACAAAGTATGACAAGAGTTTTCCATAATAGAAATAAGTTCCAAGTAATTTATTCGATAAAATAAGTGAAGTAAAACTTTATAAAATACACGATAATAACCGTATGTTTACTTGTATTCCCCCCTAAAAGAGTATAAAAGCATTTAAAATGTATTTAAAGTGTGTTTGAAAGGGGTATGAACTCACTTGAAAGTTTGAAGATAGCAAGATGGAAAACCGGGCAGAGTTTCGTCTCGGGAAATGGATTTTCCTCGGAAATCTCGGGATTCCTCGGGAGTAAAATCGACCTTCGGGACTTGCACAAAATGACCAGGGCTTCGGGGTAGTGCGAGCACGGAAAACGAGGTAAAACGCAAGCAAAAGGAGAGAGAATGGGCCCTTTTCCTGGGAACCCTCACATGCTATTTATAGGGGGGCCTGAGAGGCCTCGTACGCGGGGCGTACGCTTGTACGCAGCGCGTACGCGTACGTCATGCGTGACCGAAGCCTCGACTGCCTCGGCCTCGGATGGGACGGCTCAGGCTGTCGGGTCGGATGGGACGGCGGGTCGGACGGGCGGGTCGGATGCCTCGCATAGGGCGACGTGGATGGTTTGAGGCCAAGTTCCTCGGGTACGCGGGGCGTACAGGGGTACGCAGCGCGTACCTCGGATGAGGACGCTGACACCCCTTCGGATAATACCGAAGTTTGAAAAAAAATTATATATAAATTAATTATCAAACTTCGAAAATTCATATCTCCTTCATACGAACTCCGTTTTTGACATTCTTTATATCCCCGTGAAGGTGAGACAACGATCTACAACTTTCATTTAGATTTCATTGGCAAATTCCGGAATTATTTTTATTATTTATTTATTAAAATGACGCGATTAAGGAATTTCTTTAAAAATTCATAACTTATTCATACGATGTCCGATTTGAGCGTTCTTTTTATGCATGTTTGTAGTTTAACGATATCTACGACTTTCATTTAGACACCTAAGGTCGGAAAGTGTTTTACTGAAACTTTGCGTTTTTATGCAACTTCGTATTGCCGGTTTTTGTCGGAAACTTAGAATGATCATAACTTCTTCGTTATAACTCAGATTTTTGTGTTATTTATATGTTTGGAAACCTTAAGACGATAAATACCATATAGTGTACTCCAAATAGAGTTTTTGAATACTTCATTTTTCGATGATATTCTAATTCCTTTCTTAAAGAGGTTACAGGACTCGATTTTTACTGACTTGAAATAACGGGTTGTTACACTTTGTTTCTGTCTATTTTGCTTCTCCTGGTATCATATTCGTATATATAAAGACTAGAAGTCTACCCTTTCGTTTTGAGCGATTAATACGTGTATATTCATGAGGCATACCTTTGATTTCGTCAGCTTTGACATATTTAAATACGTCATTTATCATATACTTTTTATTTATATTTTGAAATCTACTCTTAAACAAGTAATCCCTATTCACATTTACTCTTTCGTTTTAAAGTCGGAAACTTGATTTAAAATGCAATTTTCATTGAATTTTTCATTATTATTAATGCACAAGATGAATACTCCTATGCTTATCATTTTTCTATATTCGTAAATTATATGTGAAGGATATGTTTCCTTATTTTTTTCTTTTCTTTCAATACATCAAAAGTTTGAATTTTACGATTATCTATTCTCTAAATGATTGTTTTCGTAGAACCACTAAACTAAGAATGCACTATTTCCAAAGATCAACATTTTTACACATTTCTTAAAATAGCATTTTACTTTGCAATTTTCAGTGAGTTCCTAAACTCTCAAACTTGTTTTCATAAGTATCCGGACTCCTCGTAAGCTTGAATTTGTCCTGACTTAGACAATTGGATAATTTATCAAAAGTTGAATATAAATATTTCTATATAAATTCCCTCATTGATGACTTAAACCTTTAACCTTGATTAATCTTTATATTATTTTACTACTTTATTTGATCGCCACACATGTATCTTCATTATCTTGGAATTATTACACATTTTGATAATAGTGAGTTTACTTATCATTTCTAATCACTCAAATTGTTATCTAGACAAGGTGATTTCTTTTATCATAAACTTGCATCGCCTCCATTGTGACGATGACTTTCTAAATATATATATTCTTCAAATATTGTTTTATTATAGTAACAGTAACCGTGGTAGTAAATGTTGCCTCGGAAATCCTCGATCGTTTTGTAACTAATTTTATAGACGACACTTAAATAGTCTTTACATTTGAGGTGTACCAAAACCTCGTTGCTTACCCTTAGTGTGTATTTTTAGGAACTCACTCTCGATCACTTCTTTTTCATTCGTGCTACACCTTATTATTTCAGACTATACATATTTTCCATATTTAGTAGCCAACCCAGAAGTGAACAAATTGTTCCTAATCTCTTCTTTATCAGGCGATAAATTTACACTTAGTGCTAATTTAGAATGCGGCTTAAGCATCAACGCGGATTTAACGCTCAGTGCAGTTGGTGATTCAACAAAACTTATACTGCTCTCTTAATTCAGATAATATCTAACTATATGATCTTTTTCAACTAGGTCACCATGGTTGGATCATGATTTCCATGATCCTAATTTCTCGCAATCTAGACTATAGAACTCGAATTAGGGAAAAATTAATTTGATTATAGCTAAAGAGTTGTGCTCTTCCCTTGAGGAAATAAACCCGAAATAATCAAAGAACACTGCAAGTCACCACCTCTCCAGATATACAATTGTATTCGGCTGAGTTCTAATAGAATGTGTCACGAATTAAATTTTGGGACGAAATTCTTTCAACCGGGGGAGACTGTGACAACTGTCAAAATTCGAGTTAGTTCTAGATTTGAATAAACTTAGTTACACATATAGGCACTACACATATTAGACTTAGTAACTAGAAGCTAAGTTATAACCTAGTAGAATCTTGCAAACAGATAGAGATAATGGATAATGTGCTTTGATTTCACATTGGTATGTGAATTCTACAACTACTTAACTGTAGTGACTATCCATATTCGGGTTACTCTTTAATTCGAACAGCATGTCATGAATCATATACACACATCACGCACTTGACCTAGAAGTAGAAGTGAGTTCAAAGTCTCATAGAAACTTTAGTCAAAGTTGAAGACTAGGACTAGTATACTTGATTCCTCAATTTCGCTTGAATCTCAGAATCACTACATAGAATGCAAATAAACCGATAAAATAAATTACAAACATTATTTATAATTATAAAAGAGTTATAATACCATAATATAATTTGATGTCTCAAGTAATCAATTTATTTTGATATTCAAAGTTTATTAAACTTCAAAACGCTAAAAGCCCTAAAACCTAAATTTTATAAAATTTGACATCAAGTATTCTATAAAAATAGTTATGAAACTTATAATATTATCTTAAAACAATTAAATTCAGGGAAATATAATCAAGGAAAATAAAATTTTAAGTCATTAACATTCATCCTTAATTTATAAGTTAAAAATCAAGGTTTCATGAATAAAAACTTGATTTTAGTGCACATTTTATATAAAATTTAGATATTTTATAAAATAAGTTAAATTTTATAAAACAAAATGAATGAGAAAGGGTTATTATACTCAAAATTTCGGACCTCTCTCTTCCCATATATCTCTCTCTCACTCTCACTCTCCAACACACACACATCTCTCTTCTTTCTCTCTCTAGAAAACTCTCTCTACCTTCTCTCTAATTTCTTTTCTCCAAACACCACAACCACAGCCTCTTAACCACGAAATTATGGAGAGTCATAAGGGTTTTTCAAGCCACAAATAAATTTAAGGTAAAGAACATACATCTCTTGAAGATCCACAACATGGATTTAAGCTATGCATGTGCATTTTACTTAAAAAACCGACTTCTACTTCATCATCTTCTTCAAACTTGTTTTATTTTTGTTAAAATGGTTTTTAGAACATCATGGATGTGTTCTAACACCATGCGTGTATGATAAACAAGGTTGCATGTTCATGATCTTAGTGCAAAAATTGATTTTCAGGACTAAAACATCAAACTCAAGTTAAGAGTTTTTGAGAAACAAAATTTTGTTCATAAATGCATGTATACATTTTGATAAGTTTTAATCTTTTGATCTCTGGATACATGACTAAAATATAAATTTATCATGATATATTTAAATTATTTCAAAAGATTTGCTCAAGGAAATGATGAAAACTCACTGTTCTAACCAATCATCATGCATGCAATCTGCCAGATTTCTTTACTTGAATTTAAACTGCCATATCTCACTCATTTAATAACCAAATTTCGTTATTCGTTTTCTGAAATATAATATTTTGAGTTAACTTTCAAACCCAACTGGTCTCACTCTAAAATATTAAATATCTGATTTTTGGAAATTTTTACAAAATGGTTGCGCAAACAGCTATTTTTCTGTGATCACCATTTTTGTCTTGCATGATCAATGGCCTTAAACCCAACCATAAATCTGAGGAAATATACCTTAGAAACTTAACATACCTAGTGAATGATGGCTTAAATTTCGTGGCCTAAAACCTCACTGAATGGGCTACATAAATTCCTGAACTTCCGCCACATCTACATCTCATGCACCATTGCATGCAACCTTTCTTAAATTGTCTGGATTCATTACCCTCATTTCTCTTCTGAATACATTTTTAACATTTTTCTTTTTGAAAGCCCTCACATGCATGAGATAATCTGTAAAATTTCAAGAGCTTTTATTATTTCTTTGATTTACTAAAATTATTGCTAAAACCAAGGGCATAAATCACATAAAATACTTCCAGAGGTCAATAAATCTGGAATAAATTCATGGATGATCCTTGTAGTGAATAATGACCCCTCACCAAATTTCATCAATTTTTGTTGCTGTTTGATATGATTTCCGATTTTTCTTTTGTTAGGGTATAATAAATCGCAAAACCACTTTAGAAAGTGTGAAAATTTTGTCTAACAATTTTTGCATACCTTACCTATGATGGGTGACTCAAGAAAAGAATTTCAAGATTTTTCATCATGTCTTACTATTTTTCCCAATTTTTGGTAATTATAATGGTCTAAAAGTAGAAAAAATAGTTTTGATTTTTCAAAAATTCATGAAAATTTACCAGAACATCATATTGTACATTAGGAGGTTACATAAAAATTTTGAGGATTTTCCTCCAGTGTAAACTATTTTTCTCTTATTTTCTAAAGTTAAATACACTTAAATACATATAAATACCCAAAACCAGATTATACATTATGAAAACCACTTTTGATATTTTTCCTAGGTTATTTATACTGTAAATAATGTTACAAAATGTTTTGGTAATTTATTTTAACTGTTTAATATTATTTCTTCAATTAATGATTAATTAAAGGAATAAAACAAGGACGCACTGAAAAATATCTTTTATATTTTTCCCAGCCTAGTTGTGTATAATTACAGTTAAATAAAAAGTTTGGGTAATTTTGGAAACTATTTTCTATTTATTTCAATTTTTATTGGAATAAATGCTCAAAAATCATAAAATATAATTAAACAGCTTGGAAATCCATTTTTATATTTTTCCCAGCTTAGGAATGTTTAATAACAGTAATATAAAAAGTTTGGGGAATTTTCTTAACTCATTGCTATTTTTCATGAATTTATGGTTATTCAAGAAACTAAAATGGCGAAAAATAGTTAGACAAATCAAAAATTCAAGAAAATTTATCTTGAGGTCTTTGACTTCAATTAAAACTGAAATGCAAAGTTTGAGATATTTTAGAATTAAATTGATTTAGTTTTGAATATTTAATCATTGGAACACCTCTAAAATGTTAAATATTAACATTTCAATAATGGAAATTTTCCACTTAAATTGTTATATAACAATTGATTCTTTGAAACTTAATTTCCACAGAAAAATGTTTGTAACTTATCGATATTAAATTTTGACACAATATTGGCATAATTCTATTGTAGTACCGTGTATACTAGTGTTAGATTTCGATTAGAGACTCACTAGCGAATACCATTATTGTAGGAATCGATAGTGATACGAGTGGAGCATATTCAAGGCACCATTTGCATCATCTCAATGCACATTGTGAGTATTCACCAATCCGCTATTTTATGTTTTTGAATGTTTTGGGGTGGAAAAGCATGTCCTAAACTATTTATATCTGTTGTATTTATCTAACTCGCATAAACTTGGTTGCTATATTTAGCATACTGTGACTATTCACGCACTCCCCTATTTTCGGTTTTCAAATGTTTTGGGGTGGAAAAGTATGTCCTAAACTATTTTTATGTTCGTTGTATTTATTTTGACTTGTATGAAACTTGGTTGCTATATTTCGTATGTATGTGAATGTTACTTTAATTCATGAGGATTGTATCGCAGTTAAGTCCCTGGAATCTCTAGACACAACTCATTAACTCTTTTGAGCCTATAGTTATTATGGATAGCGCTATCAGGAGGTAGACAACTCCTCACTCGCACGATTCGCTGGAGTGCATTTTACCATTTAATACACTATGTTTGCGATACACATAGTAGTCAATAGGGCACGATTCGGTCATTAGGCTTGGGTTGTGAACTCATGAATGGAAACTTGATGCACATACTATTCTTTATGCACATACGAAACTTGTATTCCCATGTCAGCAACGACTCTTGTATACTTATTTTGGCAATGAAACTTGAATACTTATTTTAGCAATGAAACTTGTATTCATTAATAGCAATCAACTTTGTTTCTTAATATGGAAATGAACTTTGTTTCTGATTAAAGCAATGAACTTTGTTTCTCATTATAGCAATGAACTCTATTTCTCATTACAACAATGAACTTTTACTAGTGGAAACTTATATACATGTTTTAGCAATGAAATTGTTTGCTCCTTGTAGCAACGAAATTGACAGCTCATTTTAGCAATGAAACTTGTTTACTCGTTTGAGTAACGAACTTTATCTTCCATGAAAATATGAATGTTGCATCTTATTCGGGCAATATGCTTTATTTCTCATGATAACAACGAACTGTGTTTACAAACTTATTTACTCCTAGCAATATACTTTTATTGTTGGAAACATTTATCAAAACTTTGATTTCAACTCATGAACCAATATTATTTCGTTAAACTTGTGAGTACTCACCAACTATTTTTATAGTTGACGCTCGTTTTACATGCTTTTTCAGGAATCATCGAGTAAGTGACACTTAGGGACACTTCACTTTTAGGAGCATTCGCATGTGTTGTATTTCAATTTACATTGTAATTTCTTTTTAAAGTTGTTCAAACCTATTGTAAAATTGTAATGACTTTTAATACTATGGTTGGTATTGTCTTTTAACTTTTGCTATGAAACCCTTTGTACTGCCACGCCCTGTGTTTCCGCTTTAGCGGGGTGTCACAGTCATGCATGTAGTTCCAAAGTTAGGTAAAATTTTGAAACTTTGTACTACTTAAAATGTCCCTAGAAGCGTGTTACAACATGTCGACCCAAACCTCCATTGACTCAATGTGTGATTTCGATAGCCTTGATGAAATTTTTCATTACGAAAATTTCTTCCCAATCAGGCTTGCATTCACGTTAGTCTACTGAGCTACCTAACTCTTCTCAAATGAGTTAAGAGTTTTCTGTTTGGTCCAAATACAACAGAGGTACAATTGAGTTCTTGAAACCATCTTTTTCATCTTATATTCTCTAACACAATTCACACTCAATGATGTATGTCCAAGAGGTCATTCATCAAACTAATCATGACTTAGACATATCAAACCTCTGTGTTTATGATCTTGATTCATGAGATCGTGATGAAAGTGAAACCCAATTTTTCTAAACTTTTTATCGAATTGATGGGGAACTATGTTCCAAATTTTTACGAAACATTTGTTTCCGTACCAATTTTCGATGCTCCAAAATATATTCTTTTGTTATGAGTTGTATTGATCAAATGTTTGAAAGCCACGGCATTTGTTACCCAACGAGATCCAGTTGCACATTCTTTTTCTTTGAATATGATTTTAGTGTGAGTATCAATTCTTTCCACTTTCACTTTCACTTTAATCCAAAGCATACTTGTGAATGACTATGCTGGTTACACAAGAAATTTCGATTGCAATTACTCACCTTATGTTTAGGTTGCCATGTATCGAAAATTTTAAGCCACCCACGAAACCTAGAAAAAGAAGCCCTTTGCTACATCTTTATAAGTATTCGATTGTAACTCACAGGAAACCAAACAACCTTTTGCCCGGGGTTTAACTGCTTTTGTGTCGAAATTTTATTATTTCGACATCACTAATTCCAATTTTTTTTTTTAATTTGCTTCTTATCTTATTCTTATGGAACACTGCACTTTCGAAATCCTTGAGGTTTTGAATAATACCAACTCAGGCTGAGGATTTCGACAATCTGGCATATGAGTTCGCTTTTCATCCTAAAAGTGAAAGAGCCCTACTTCCATAACTGTGACAACTGTCAATTCAGGTCATTCTTGGACTCATGCATCTTTATAATAACCATTCATGCACAACATGCCATGACCTAGTAGTATAAATTAGGTCAAAAATCTTGCATAAACTAGGATCCAACTAAGGTCTAGGACTAATATACTTGATACTTACAATTCTAGTAAGTTGCTTAGCTACAATAGGAAATGCCAATACTATAATTAGAATAAGCTTCAAACTTTGTTATAATTGAAATAGGGTATAAAACTCTAAAAATAAATTAAAACACTCTAATTATACTTCAACATGTTGTTGAATACCAAACAATGTTCCAAAAACCCTAAAGAGCCAAAAATCCAAAGTTATAAAATATAAAGCTTAAAAACTTTATAAAATTTGGCTATAAACTTCCTAGTATCAAATTATATTAATCAAATTATGGATTATACCAATGAACTAGAAATATAAATTACAAGTATTAATCATAAATTATTTGTTGAAAACAAGATTTTTAAATAAATCAAATTGCTTAATAAACATTTTATAAAAATGAATGTTTTTATATAAAATATGGGAGGGAAGTTTATAAAGTTTAAAATTTAGGAGAGAGGAGGCCAAAAGGCATGCAAAAACCGGCCATCACCTCTCCCCATGCCCTCTCTCTTCCCCAAAACACAATCATCAAGCCTAAACCCTTACTCCACCTCTTCCACTTCACTCTCTCACTTCACTCTCTTCTTCCTTCTCTCTAAACTCACGAAAATCCTCTCAATCCTCTGCAAAATTTCCAGATTTTGAATCCCTTGAAGTGTTCTTACTTCTCTCAAGATCAAAACCAAGGTAAACAACAACATCTTCTTCCATAGTTTCATGGTTAAACCTCTTTTTCTTCTTAGTTTTCTCTTCTTTTAGGATTCTATGCCTTTCCATGGCTAGAAATCTTTATTCTCCCCTTGTGGTTTGTAGATTCTCACCATAACACAATGCATGTGTTTGAAATGGTGAAAATCCGGGATCAAACCCATGCAAGGAGTGAAAAAGATGCACATATGATCATGTGACATCAAAACATAATATTTCATGTTCTTCTCCATTTCTTGTGTGTTCATGCATGAACGAAAGCATTAAACCATTTCTAGTACATCTTGGATGCTCATTCATTCCATGCATGTGTTAGAAATCGGGCCTTACCAAGGACATGCATGATGTTCTTATTGAAATACCCTAAAAATGCACACAAGCAAACATGCAATCTGCCAGATTATTTTGTTCGACTTTGAACAGTCATAACTCAGTCATTTTTTAACCAAATCATGATATTCTTTTTGTATTGGTTAGTTCCATGAGTTAACTTTCAAACCCAACTGGTCTTACTGTAAAATATTAAATATCCGATTTTTGGCAGATTTTACAAAAAGGTTGCGCATACAGCTCTTTTTCTGTGATCACTATTTTTATCTTGCTTAAACAATGGTCTTAAACCCAACCATAAATCTTAGGAAAAATACCTTAGAAACTTAACATATCTAGTGAGTTATGGTTGAAATTTCGTGGCTTAAAACCTCACTGAATGGGCTACAAAAATTCATGAACCTCAGCCACATCTACACTTCATGCATTATTGCATGCAACTTTTCTTAAATTGTTTGGAATCATTACCCTCATTTCTATTCTGAATACATTCTTAACATTTTTACTTTTGAAAGCCCTTGCATGCATGAGATAATCTGGAAAATTTCAAGAGCTTTTGTTATTTATTTGATTTATTAGAATTATTGCTAAAACCAAGGGCATAAATCATATAAAATACTTCCAGAGGTCAATAAATCCTAAATAAATTCATGGATGATACTTATGGGGAATAATGACCCCTCACCAAATTTCAGCAATTTTTGTTACTGTTTCATATGATTTCTAATTTTCTTTTATTTAGGACATGATAAATTACAAAACCACTTTTTAGGATGTGAAAATTTTATCTAACAATTTTCGCATACCTTACTTGTGATGGGTGACTCAAGAAAATAATTTCAAGATTTTTCATCATGTCTAGCTATTTTTCCCAATTTTTGGTAATTATAATGGCTTAAAAATGGGAAAAATAGTTTTGATTATCCAAAATTCATGAAAATTTGCCAGGATATCATATTATATAGTAGGAGGTTACATAAAAATTTTGAATATTTTTCTCCACTGTAAACTATTTTTCCCTTATTTTCTAAAGTTAATTGCACTAAAATTCACTTAAATATACATAAATACCCAAAACCAGTTTATACATTATGAAAACCACTTTTGATATTTTTCCCAAGATATTTATACTGTAAATGATGTTACAAAAATTTATGGTAATTTATTTTAACTGTTTAATAATATTTCTTTAATTAATGACTATTTAAAGGAATAAAACAAGGAAAAATACAAATAACCACTGAAAAATATATTTTATATTTTTCCCAGCCTATTTATGTATAATAACAATTAAATAAAAAGTTTGGGTAATTTTGGAAACTGTTTACTATTTATTTCAATTTTTATTGAAATAAATGCTCAAAAATTATAAAATATAATTAAACAGCTTGGAAATCCATTTTTATAATTTTCCCAGCTTAGTGTTGTGTATTAACAGTTAAATAAAAAGTTTGAGAATTTTTATCCCTCGAATACTATTTTTCGTGAATTTATGTTGTTATTGAGACTTAAAATTTGGAAAATTAACCTTCCAAGGTTGTAGTTAATCGCACGACTTGTAAAATTTCAATACATCAGAAAAAGTGTAACAAAATGATATAAATCCAATACTAAAACATAAATTGGCATTTCCCTATATGTAGAGTTTAGTATATTAGCATTAGATATCGACATGGAAACTCACTAGTGCGTGTGTTTGGTGTCGTAGGATCCCGGTAGTAAGACGTTGGTGCATCCCGAAGTACCGCTTGTGTCTACACAAAACATCGTGAGTATTCACGTACTCCCCTATTTTCGGTTTTTATGTTTTGGGGTGGAAAAGCATGTCCAGAAAAACTACTATTTGCATGTTGTATTTAAATTGAATTGTATCAAACATGATTGCTATTGTATTGCTATGTTTCTTTATGTATGTCTATGCAACACGGAACATGAGAACTTATCGTACTAAGGCCCTTCCCTTATCTCTAACCATTAACTCTTTGAGCCAATGGTCGTTATGGATAGCGCTATTAGGAATTGACAACTCCTCACTCGCCCGAATCGCTGGAGTGCATGATACCATATTCATCTATGGAACGATAAGCATAGATCTCGATAGGGCTTCAGTCATAGGTTTGGTTGAGACTCATTGTTTGCTCATACACATACAAACACGTTTCTCGTTATAGCAATAAACTTGTATTCATTAATAGCAATCAACTTGTTTATCATTGAAGCAATGTACTTGTATTTACGAAAAGCCTTATTGTACGCTCGATTTTATAAACTTGTGATACTCACCAATTATTTTCATAGTTGACGCTCGTTTTACATGCTTTTTCAGGAAATAATTAGTAAGTGGATGTAAAGATTCATCATCATAGAGCATGCTGCATCGTGTTGAAGCTATTATGAAGCTATATTTTGAACAATGTTATTTTGAAAAACTTGTATTTTGTTCTTTTGAAGCTATGGGTTGTAAACTTTTAAATACTGCTATGGTGATGTATCTTTATCTTTTGCAATGAAACCGTTATCGCTGTCATACCTTGCGTTTCCGCTTTAGCGGGGTGTGACAGAAGTGGTATCAGAGCTAAAGTTATAGAGAACATCGGTTTTTCTTTAAGAAAACACAACCTATAACTAAAACTTACAAAGAAATTCCTTTTACATCAAACATATTACAAGTATAATTAGGTTGGGAGTTGTATTATTGGACCTTGATTAAACATAGCCTGATCACCTATGTTTAATTAAGAAAAGATTTATACAAAGCTTGAGCTAATTATAATGGGAATATGTTCAACAAAAATATTTGAGAAAACCTTATTTAAAAATTTCAAAAGGTTAATTTTGGTGTGTGTAAGCATTGCATATTATAGGCATGCATTGTCATTTATTTCATATCTCATTGAAACTATGTCACAGTCCACTATGTCAAGATCGTCATCTTCCCGCGCTACCGCCTCAGCCGATGAATCCGGCTACATCACTGTTATCCCTCGACGTAATCCCCCCGCCTCGATAGAAGAAGACCCATCAGAGGATACGGAAGATACTGGGAACTCGGTGGAGATCAGCAATGACAACGCCCCGAGTCAACGACGCGAGGCATCACCGACATCGGTGTTGCCACAGCCACCGCTCTATGGACTTCGCATTCGGAGGACAGCGAGGAAGAGTGTCCCCATTCCAGGAAGGATACCCGCCAGCACAGCAGGACATGGCACGGCAGGACCTAGCGGGGTAGGACCCAGCGATGCAGGACCAAGAGCATCCTCACCTCAGCAAGTCATAGGGATACCTGTCCGACAGCCAGGTATGACCCCGGAGGAGTCCCGGAGATTGCAGTCGATAGCAGCAGGCCTACGTCACAGTCTCGCTGCGATAGCTGGGCATCGAGAAGTTTTGGATGAAGTCTTGGCAGGAATGGAAATCCTGTATCAGCATTCGATGGAGACTGCTGACACTGCTAGTGCTGCTAGACGAGAGGCAGGTCATGCGATGACAGCATATTATATGTTTGGTTGGCTATTATTGATTGTGATGTGATAAGGATGGGAGCATCGACAATGGAAAGCTCTAGTAGCAAGAGGAAGCCAGCAGATCAGGGAGAGAAGAAGTATGGAGGCAAGTCAGGGAGGAAGCAGAAAGTCTCAAGAAACTTTATGGTAAGAGCCCAGGAGCAAGAACCAGTGAAAACTCAAGGACAAGAAGTGCAGGAGCGAAAGCAGTACTCAGGGTCGCTTCCGAAGTGCAATAAGTGTAACTTCCATCACAAGGGAGCTTGCCCGGTGTGCCAAAACTGTAAGCAAACAGGCCATTACTCGAAGTATTGTAAGGTGAATAAGGAGGGAAAAAGGACATGTTACGAGTGCGGGAGTATTGATCATCTCCGTAGAGCATGTCCTAAACTGAACAATGGACCTGGTAACCATGGACAAGGCCAAGCCAGGCAAAACTTTCAAGGAAATCAAGTTAGACAACCAAGAGGTGTAGCCTTTGTGATTGGTGCAGAAGAAGCTCGTCAGAACCCTGAAGTGATAACAGGTACGTTCCTCCTGAACAACCACTTTGCATCAGTAATATTCGATGCGGGAGCAGATAGGAGTTTTGTTTCTTTAGCATTTAGACCGTTAATTGGCTTGAAATCGGTAAAGATGAGGATTGCATATGCTATTGAACTTGCTGATGGGTATGAAATTAGGGCTAGTGATATTATTCCTGGTTGTACTCTGAATTTAGCTGATAAACTCTTTAGCATTGACCTAATTCCTATAGAGCTAGGTAGTTTTGATGTGATAGTAGGGATGGATTGGTTATCCAAAAATAGAGCAGACATTGGTTGTTATGAGAAAGTCATCAGAGTGCCTCTCCCTAATGGAGAAACCCTTATCATACACGGTGAGAAGCCAGGAAGAAGTTTAAACATAGTATCAAGCGTGAAGGTTCACAAGTACCTGAAGAAGAATTGTATTGCATGCATGGCCCATGTGCTAGAAAGAGAACCTGAAGCTAAGCAACTCAAGGAGATTCCAGTGGTTCAAAACTATCCCGAAGTATTTCCGGAGGAATTGCCCGGTCTACCCCCTTATAGACAGGTCGAATTTCGGATAGACTTAGTTCCCGGAGCGGCACCGGTAGCAAAAGCACCATATCGCCTTGCACCATCCGAGATGCAAGAACTATCCGGACAACTTCAAGAACTTCTAGACAAAGGGTTTATTCGACCAAGTTCTTCACCTTGGGGAGCCCCAGTGTTATTCGTCAAAAAGAAAGATGGTTCGTTCCGAATGTGCATTGATTACAGAGAATTGAACAAGTTGACAATCAAGAATCGATATCCCCTCCCTAGAATAGATGACTTGTTCGATCAGTTGCAGGGCGCTTCCTACTTCTCAAAAATCGACCTTCGGTCAGGGTATCATCAGCTAAGAATTCACGAAGAGGACATTCACAAGACAGCGTTTAGAACCCGTTATGGACATTATGAATTCTTAGTCATGCCTTTTGGACTAACGAACGCACCCGCTGTATTCATGGATTTGATGAATAGGGTCTGTAGACCATACCTAGACAGGTTTATAATTGTCTTTATCGATGACATACTTGTTTACTCGCGGACCAAAGAAGATCACAATAGACATCTAAAGCTAGTGTTGGAGCTGTTGAAGGAACAAAAATTGTATGCCAAGTTCACTAAGTGTGAATTTTGGATTCGGGAAGTACATTTTCTTGGTCATGTGATCGGTGAAAGAGGAATCCATGTAGATCCAGCTAAGATAGAGGCAATCAAGAAATGGGAGGCCCCCAAAACCCCGACAGAAATACGACAATTCCTAGGATTAGCTGGGTACTACAGACGCTTCATTGAGAATTTCTCTAGGATTGCTCAACCATTAACATCTTTGACCCAAAAGGATAGAAAATTTCTCTGGGAAGAGAAACACGAAGAGGCGTTTCAAATCCTGAAAAACAAGCTGTGCAATGCACCAATTCTGGCTTTACCAGAAGGATCAGAGAACTTTGTGGTGTATTGTGATGCGTCTCATCAAGGATTAGGATGTGTGCTAATGCAAAAAGATAGGGTCATTGCATATGCTTCCAGACAACTCAAACCGCACGAGAAGAATTATACCACCCATGATCTAGAACTAGGAGCAATAGTTTTCGCCCTTAAGATATGGAGGCATTATTTGTACGGAACCAAATGCACCATTTATACCGATCACAAAAGCCTTCAGCATATCCTGGATCAGAAAATGTTAAACATGCGGCAGAGAAGATGGGTAGAGTTGTTTAGTGATTATGATTGTGAGATACGATACCACCCAGGAAAGGCTAACGTAGTAGCCGACGCTCTTAGTAGGAAAGTAAGAGTGAAACCTTCCCGTGTGAGAGCTTTGGGAATGGTAATTCAGACAAGCTTGAAATCTCAAATCATTAATGCCCAGGAGAAAGCGTTATGCAAGGAAAATCTTCCAGGCGAAACTTTACATGGTTTGGAAGAAAGATTTGAAACCAAACCTGATGGAGTTCGTTATTTTAAAGACAGGGTCTGGATTCCAAGGGTTAACAACCTGAGAGACATGGTATTAGAAGAGTCTCATCGATCTAAATACTCCATCCACCCTGGAGCAGATAAGATGTACAAGGATCTTAAAGAGTACTATTGGTGGCCTGGAATGAAAAAGGATATTGCCTTGTACGTCGGGAAGTGTTTGACATGCTCAATAGTCAAAGCTGAACATCAGAAACCTTCCGGGTTGTTGCAACAACCTGAAATTCCCCAATGGAAATGGGAGCAAATATCTATGGATTTCGTTACCAAACTCCCTAGAACTGCTAGAGGTCACGACTCAATTTGGGTCATAGTGGATCGACTGACGAAATCCGCTCACTTTCTCCCTATTCGAGAAGATTACAAGATGGAAAAATTGGCCCAAATCTACATCGACAAAATTGTTTCTCTGCATGGTGTACCCCTATCTATCATTTCTGATAGAGATAGTCGTTTTACATCTCGATTTTGGTGGATGTTACAGAGGGCACTAGGAACCAAGATAGATTTGAGCACAGCTTACCACCCTCAGACAGATGGGCAAACAGAGAGAACAATACAAACATTGGAAGACATGCTACGAGCGTGTGTCATTGAGTTCAAAGGAAATTGGGATACTCATTTGCCCCTAATTGAGTTTTCCTACAATAACAGTTACCACACGAGTATCCAATGTGCTCCATATGAAGCATTGTATGGACGCAAGTGTCGTTCGCCCTTATGCTGGACAGAAATCGGTGACAGACAGTTGACTAGAGTCGAACTTATCCAGGAAACATCTGACAAGATTACTATCATCAAAGATAAGCTTAAAGCTGCTAGAGATCGTCAGAAAAGTTATGCGGATAATCGTCGAAAACCATTAGAATTCCAAGTAGGAGACAAGGTACTTTTAAAAGTGTCGCCTTGGAAAGGGCTTGTGCGTTTTGGTAAGAAAGGAAAACTAAGCCCGAGATATGTTGGACCCTTTGAAATCCTTGAAAGGATTGGTCCGGTAGCGTATAAACTCCAATTGCCCCAAGAGTTAAGCGCCATTCACGACACATTCCACGTCTCCAACCTTAAGAAATGTCTAGCCGACGAAACATTAATAGTACCCCTGGAGGAAATTAAGATCAATGATAAGCTGAGCTTCGTTGAGGAACCGATAGAAATCCTTGACAGGGAGGTAAAACAACTTAAGCGGAGTAAGATCCCGATTGTGAAAGTTCGATGGAACTCAAAACGCGGGCCGGAGTACACCTGGGAGCGCGAGGATTACATAAAGGAAAAGTATCCGCAACTATTCCCATGCGATGACAAGCGATGATATAGAATGAATTTCGGGACGAAATTCTTTTTAAGTGGGGGATACTGTGACAACTGTCAATTCAGGTCATTCTTGGACTCATGCATCTTTATAATAACCATTCATGCACAACATGCCATGACCTAGTAGTATAAATTAGGTCAAAAATCTTGCATAAACTAGGATCCAACTAAGGTCTAGGACTAATATACTTGATACTTACAATTCTAGTAAGTTGCTTAGCTACAATAGGAAATGCCAATACTATAATTAGAATAAGCTTCAAACTTTGTTATAATTGAAATAGGGTATAAAACTCTAAAAATAAATTAAAACACTCTAATTATACTTCAACATGTTGTTGAATACCAAACAATGTTCCAAAAACCCTAAAGAGCCAAAAATCCAAAGTTATAAAATATAAAGCTTAAAAACTTTATAAAATTTGGCTATAAACTTCCTAGTATCAAATTATATTAATCAAATTATGGATTATACCAATGAACTAGAAATATAAATTACAAGTATTAATCATAAATTATTTGTTGAAAACAAGATTTTTAAATAAATCAAATTGCTTAATAAACATTTTATAAAAATGAATGTTTTTATATAAAATATGGGAGGGAAGTTTATAAAGTTTAAAATTTAGGAGAGAGGAGGCCAAAAGGCATGCAAAAACCGGCCATCACCTCTCCCCATGCCCTCTCTCTTCCCCAAAACACAATCATCAAGCCTAAACCCTTACTCCACCTCTTCCACTTCACTCTCTCACTTCACTCTCTTCTTCCTTCTCTCTAAACTCACGAAAATCCTCTCAATCCTCTGCAAAATTTCCAGATTTTGAATCCCTTGAAGTGTTCTTACTTCTCTCAAGATCAAAACCAAGGTAAACAACAACATCTTCTTCCATAGTTTCATGGTTAAACCTCTTTTTCTTCTTAGTTTTCTCTTCTTTTAGGATTCTATGCCTTTCCATGGCTAGAAATCTTTATTCTCCCCTTGTGGTTTGTAGATTCTCACCATAACACAATGCATGTGTTTGAAATGGTGAAAATCCGGGATCAAACCCATGCAAGGAGTGAAAAAGATGCACATATGATCATGTGACATCAAAACATAATATTTCATGTTCTTCTCCATTTCTTGTGTGTTCATGCATGAACGAAAGCATTAAACCATTTCTAGTACATCTTGGATGCTCATTCATTCCATGCATGTGTTAGAAATCGGGCCTTACCAAGGACATGCATGATGTTCTTATTGAAATACCCTAAAAATGCACACAAGCAAACATGCAATCTGCCAGATTATTTTGTTCGACTTTGAACAGTCATAACTCAGTCATTTTTTAACCAAATCATGATATTCTTTTTGTATTGGTTAGTTCCATGAGTTAACTTTCAAACCCAACTGGTCTTACTGTAAAATATTAAATATCCGATTTTTGGCAGATTTTACAAAAAGGTTGCGCATACAGCTCTTTTTCTGTGATCACTATTTTTATCTTGCTTAAACAATGGTCTTAAACCCAACCATAAATCTTAGGAAAAATACCTTAGAAACTTAACATATCTAGTGAGTTATGGTTGAAATTTCGTGGCTTAAAACCTCACTGAATGGGCTACAAAAATTCATGAACCTCAGCCACATCTACACTTCATGCATTATTGCATGCAACTTTTCTTAAATTGTTTGGAATCATTACCCTCATTTCTATTCTGAATACATTCTTAACATTTTTACTTTTGAAAGCCCTTGCATGCATGAGATAATCTGGAAAATTTCAAGAGCTTTTGTTATTTATTTGATTTATTAGAATTATTGCTAAAACCAAGGGCATAAATCATATAAAATACTTCCAGAGGTCAATAAATCCTAAATAAATTCATGGATGATACTTATGGGGAATAATGACCCCTCACCAAATTTCAGCAATTTTTGTTACTGTTTCATATGATTTCTAATTTTCTTTTATTTAGGACATGATAAATTACAAAACCACTTTTTAGGATGTGAAAATTTTATCTAACAATTTTCGCATACCTTACTTGTGATGGGTGACTCAAGAAAATAATTTCAAGATTTTTCATCATGTCTAGCTATTTTTCCCAATTTTTGGTAATTATAATGGCTTAAAAATGGGAAAAATAGTTTTGATTATCCAAAATTCATGAAAATTTGCCAGGATATCATATTATATAGTAGGAGGTTACATAAAAATTTTGAATATTTTTCTCCACTGTAAACTATTTTTCCCTTATTTTCTAAAGTTAATTGCACTAAAATTCACTTAAATATACATAAATACCCAAAACCAGTTTATACATTATGAAAACCACTTTTGATATTTTTCCCAAGATATTTATACTGTAAATGATGTTACAAAAATTTATGGTAATTTATTTTAACTGTTTAATAATATTTCTTTAATTAATGACTATTTAAAGGAATAAAACAAGGAAAAATACAAATAACCACTGAAAAATATATTTTATATTTTTCCCAGCCTATTTATGTATAATAACAATTAAATAAAAAGTTTGGGTAATTTTGGAAACTGTTTACTATTTATTTCAATTTTTATTGAAATAAATGCTCAAAAATTATAAAATATAATTAAACAGCTTGGAAATCCATTTTTATAATTTTCCCAGCTTAGTGTTGTGTATTAACAGTTAAATAAAAAGTTTGAGAATTTTTATCCCTCGAATACTATTTTTCGTGAATTTATGTTGTTATTGAGACTTAAAATTTGGAAAATTAACCTTCCAAGGTTGTAGTTAATCGCACGACTTGTAAAATTTCAATACATCAGAAAAAGTGTAACAAAATGATATAAATCCAATACTAAAACATAAATTGGCATTTCCCTATATGTAGAGTTTAGTATATTAGCATTAGATATCGACATGGAAACTCACTAGTGCGTGTGTTTGGTGTCGTAGGATCCCGGTAGTAAGACGTTGGTGCATCCCGAAGTACCGCTTGTGTCTACACAAAACATCGTGAGTATTCACGTACTCCCCTATTTTCGGTTTTTATGTTTTGGGGTGGAAAAGCATGTCCAGAAAAACTACTATTTGCATGTTGTATTTAAATTGAATTGTATCAAACATGATTGCTATTGTATTGCTATGTTTCTTTATGTATGTCTATGCAACACGGAACATGAGAACTTATCGTACTAAGGCCCTTCCCTTATCTCTAACCATTAACTCTTTGAGCCAATGGTCGTTATGGATAGCGCTATTAGGAATTGACAACTCCTCACTCGCCCGAATCGCTGGAGTGCATGATACCATATTCATCTATGGAACGATAAGCATAGATCTCGATAGGGCTTCAGTCATAGGTTTGGTTGAGACTCATTGTTTGCTCATACACATACAAACACGTTTCTCGTTATAGCAATAAACTTGTATTCATTAATAGCAATCAACTTGTTTATCATTGAAGCAATGTACTTGTATTTACGAAAAGCCTTATTGTACGCTCGATTTTATAAACTTGTGATACTCACCAACTATTTTCATAGTTGACGCTCGTTTTACATGCTTTTTCAGGAAATAATTAGTAAGTGGATGTAAAGATTCATCATCATAGAGCATGCTGCATCGTGTTGAAGCTATTATGAAGCTATATTTTGAACAATGTTATTTTGAAAAACTTGTATTTTGTTCTTTTGAAGCTATGGGTTGTAAACTTTTAAATACTGCTATGGTGATGTATCTTTATCTTTTGCAATGAAACCGTTATCGCTGTCATACCTTGCGTTTCCGCTTTAGCGGGGTGTGACAATAACGAAGGCTAGTGACGGTTACTATTCGATTGAATTGTACAAACAGGCTGTTTGACAAGACTCTTTGTATTTTTTCTGGGTTTCAAGGTAGATGTGATTGTTGCTTTTTCACGCATGACTAGTTTATCGGCGATAGGGTGCGATTTCCAAGGATCCACGTCGAATATCATTTAATGCTAATACCATTTCAGTTTTAAATTCAGAAGAAACATATAAATGTTGGAATAATGTCTAAGGTTGCAACTATATTAGGTATGTATTTGACGCGATTGTGAATGGTCCTTTTGGGTTGCCTTCACCGTAGCAACTTGATAGGATGATTTATTATGAGAGAATAGATATTATTAATATATTATGAGAATAATATAAGGAATAATAATATTGTTATTTGATTAATATAAGTCATAGATTAATTAGAATTAAGTTGGTGACTTAAAGAGATTAATTAAATAAGAGGGTATAAACTATCAATTGTTTGATAGTTACACTTTGGGCTGTAAATCCTTAAGGGATAGGGGTTGGACGATTTCTAGGGCTTGGGATAAGCCACAAATCGTCCAAGGGCTTATCTTGGAAAGGATTTGGATTGCTTTGAGTAATAGTTATCCAATTAAGGTTTAAGAGTGAAACCCTAGGAGCCTTACATGTATAAATAGAACTCTTGGGGTGGGGAAATCGGCACCTCTGTCTTTGGAAGAACCCTGACCGATTTTTGTCCTCTCTCCTCTCTCTCAAATCATCATCCTTGCTAGTTAGTGTTTGTAAGCCATTAGAGGAGTGATTATTGTGACTCTAGAGCTCCAAGAACAAGACGATCAAACAAGTGTTTCAAGGTAAGCTTCTATCTATGGTTTTGTATTGTTCTTATACCTAACTAGTCATTAGAAGTCTTGGATTCAATGCATGTTTAATTAGAGAAACCTAGATCCAAGCATTAGGGTTTGCATGTGCACATAGTAATGTTCATATGGCTAAAACCCATCAGTGGTATCAAAGCCTAGATTGGTTTCTATTAATTTGTTGCATGATTGTTTGAATCTTACCTGCAAAATACGAATTTTGTGTTTCTGAGACAAGGACTCGGCGAGTCCCATAGTGGACTCGGCGAATTGGCCTAACTCGGCGAGTCGAGAGTGGGTACTCGGCGAGTCCGAGCGTCAAGAAGAGCCAAAATCAGGATTTTTTGATATTTATCTTATGGAAACTTACCTTTATCATATTAGATCAACCCAAATCCGATTTTATGATATATATGACTATATTTTTTGATCTAGTTGAAGATATTTATCAATTAATAAAATATTTAATTTCCTTATGTGATAATTATGAATTATTTTGATTAAATTGGTAAATTGTTTTTCAAGAAATCATAAACATATCAAATATGGATAATTATGTGATTAGTTGTTAATTTAAATTATTTGTTATTTGATCCTTTATGTTTTAAAAAGTTTAAAACTTGCCCTCAAGTTTTGAAATTTATGTTTTGTGATTAAATATTTAATTTAGACAATTTAAATTTCAAACCTTAGAGTTTTTACAAGTTTAAAATCCAACTCTATACTAAGATAATATTACAAGATTAATATATATATATATATATATATATATATATATATATATATATATATATATATATATATATATATATATATATATATATATATATATATATATATATATATATGTATAAATTAAATGCTAGTCTTACCGTTAGTAGGCCTCATTCACGAAGCTGATCTATAAGGTGGGTATAAGGTTGCGGCCTATAAAATGGCGCTTAATGGGTGTACACTCACACCCACCGCTTGCTTGATCGGTGGAGGGTCGTTAGCCGAACGGGTAGGATAGGGAAACCTCATCCTCTCATTAAAAGTATAATAAGAAATATAAAGTAACTAAATGTTTTCAAAAATTTCCCAATCCGAGTTACTTTAGGAAAAGTGAATTGATGCAATCCCATGAAATTACACTTTGCACCTTGCTAAGAAGTTAGTGGAGCATGTGTGGTTTACCGGCACACTAATTTGTTCTAAGCAAAGATGGCAATGGGTGATTCATTGTTTATCATAGTTCGATGGAGCGTGTGTGGTTTACCAGCACATCGAATAGGTAATTGTTACAATGAAGCCACCATGTGAATTTGCATTGTAATTCATACCCGTTTTGTGATCCTCGGCATCCCAGTCACAAACGAGAGGGGCATATCGAGATTTAAACATGCCTAGGAATTCTCAATACATTTAGAACTTAGAGTTATGTTTTTCATGGTGGAGAATTAGTGAATCGTCATTCACTTACCTTCAAATTATTTGCATGTTAGATTATGACATCTCTTTTCTAATGTGTAAATATTGTTATTGGATCCTAGCCCTAGTTTTTCTTATTGGGTGATAATTAGGGATTCGTATTCTAATCTATCTTTGTCCATTCTATTTGTAGATGTCGAACGCTAACAACGTTGCTGCTAGTTCATTCACATTGATGAGCCTTTGTCAAAAGGTCACTTTCGATGGAACGAACTTTAGCAATTGGATAAGATACATTCGCACAATTTCTCGCTACGAGGACATGGAGCATGTCCTCGATGAGAAGCTCGAGAAGATCAATCCTGAAATCGCTACTCCAGCTGAAATCACCGCATTTGAAACTCATCAGTGTGATGCAATGAAGGTTCATTGCATCATGATAGCCACTATGAACTCCGAATTCCAAAAGTCCTATGAGGACATGTATCCTTACGAGATGCACCAAGACTTATTGGAGAGGTACCACCAAAACATGAGACAAGAGCGTTATGAGATTTTCAATAACATGATTTCCACTAAGATGGGTCATGGAGAGTGTCTTACCGTGCACCTGCAAAAGATGCAAAGGTATGTCGACCGTCTTCACAAGTTGAATGTTGACTTTGGGGAAGACTTGGCGATCGACATGGCGCTTCACTCTTTGCCTCCAAGTTACAATCAATTTAGGATGACCTACCACATGAATAAAGAAGAGGTCACCCTAAGCAAACTCCAAGGTCTCTTTAGGGTCGCTAAGAGAAACTTCATGGACAAGTCTGTTGCATCAACTCCCAATCCACCCGCTGCTCCTGTTTTGGCCATTGGGCAAGGAAGAGGCAAGAAGAGGAAGGCTTCATCTAAGAGCCAACACAAGGGAAAGTCCCGAGATGGTTCCTCTTCTAGTGGGACAAAAGTTGATCCCGCTAAGCCTACTTCTAACCCAAAGGAGGTATAGTGCCACCATTGCCACAAAATAGGGCATTGGAAGAGAAGCTGCCCAGAGTACCTGCAAGCCATCAAGGAAGGAAAGATCAATCCGTCTTTCGCAGGTATATACACAATTAAATCTAACGATTCGTCTCATGCTATTTCTTGGGTTCTTGATACCGGTTGTGGTTACCACATTTGTTCTAATGTGCAGGGACTAAGAAGAAATAGGGATGTGGAGCATGGAAGAATTAATCTAATCATGGGGAACAGAAGATCGTCGCTTGTGACCAAGATTGGAGTGTATTCTGTAGTGCTTAGGAATGGTTTATGTTTAGATTTGAACAATTGTTGCTATTCGCCAGAAATGGCTAGAAACATCATTTCATTTCATGGTTTGTTTAGACAAGGTTTTAGATTTTCTTTTAATAATGAGAATGGTTCTACTTTGGCTTATCTAAATGGTGTCTTTTATTTTGAAGCAACACCGTGTAATGGAATTTATGAAACTGTTATGATTGTTGATAACTTAGGAAATGATGTTTTGAACATAGATTCTTCCAATAGTATGGATAAAGCATCCTTGTGGCATTGTCGTCTTGGACATGTCAAGAAGAAATGCTTAGCCCAACTCAAAAAGGATGGAGTGTTGGAGTCATTCGACCTTAGGGAAGATGACACATGCGAGTCTTGTTTACTTGAAAAAAATAGCTAAGTCACCCTTCGCTGGTTCGTGCAAAAGGGGTGAGGGTCTATTGGACCTCATACATACCGATGTATGTGGACCGTTTAGATCAACCACGAAGGATGGAAACCGCTTCTACGTGAATTTTACCGATGACTATAGTAGATATGGGTATATTTATTTAATCAAGCAAAAGTCAGAAACTTTTGAAAAGTTCAAAGAGTTCATGAATGAAGTGGAGAATCAATTGGTAGGAAAATCAAGATGCTTCAATCCGATCGAGGGCGAGAGTACTTAAGTCTTGAATGCCACGATTATCTCAAGGAGTGTGGAATAGTTTCACAATTGATGCCACCTAGCACACCGCAGTTGAATGGTGTGGCAGAAAGGCGTAATCGAACCTTGTTGGACGTGGTTCACTCTATGATGAGTCGTGCTTCACTATCTATCTCTTTTTGGGGGTATGCCTTAGAGACTGCCACCCATATCCTTAACCGAGTCCCTACTAAGAAGGTAGCCAAAACACCTCACGACATGTGGAAGGGGAAAGCTCCTTCGTTAGCACATAACAAGGATTAGGGTTGCGAGACTTTCGTAAGACGAGATACACACGACAAGCTCGAACCTCGTAGTGAGCGATGTATTTTCATCAGCTACCCGCAAAAATCCTTTGGATTCTCTTCAATAAACCAAAGGACAATGTTGTCTTTGTTGCGAGGAGAGGAGTTTTCCGAGATCGAGAACACATAGGCCAAGGAGACAGTGTTTCACACCCCGAAAACCGAAGGCGGAAACCTTTTCGGGGTGGACTCCACGTTGAGTATCAAATCCAATGCACATAGTAAGCGAAGTAAAACACAAAACATTACATTACATTACATAGATTTAATTACATCAGTTAAAAAGTAAAGTAGTACAAGTTTCATAGTTACATAGTTTAAATAAAAGAAAGACGTGACTTCCATTCGCTCCGTCTTCTGCAAAAGAACGCATGGTACTTGTCTAAGAAGAACCTGAGAATACAAGCAGTTTGAAAATCACCAAAAAGCTGGTGAGTTCATAAGCGGTTTGTTTTTATGAAAATGTGCAAGATTCCTTTTAAATTCTGAAAATCTTACGACCCAAGAAAATCCCATATTTTCTTAAAAGTAGTTTTTAGTTAGCTGATTACTTACGCGATTCTAGATATGTATATTCATTATCCCAGGAAAATCCTATATTTTCCTAAAAGTAATGTTTTAGTTTAAGATCACATTGTAAAGTTTAACTCATAAAACTATTCACTGAAAAATCATGGGATTACTATCCCGTACCAAATATAAGACAGTTTGATATACACAAAACTATAGATAGATGTAGATTTAAAGGTATAGGACTATCACCCAATACTAATTATAGATTCAAACCTTGGGATTATCATCCCGTACCAAGTATAGATTTAAAACCATGGAATTATCATCCCGTACCAAATATAGATTTAAAACCATGGAATTATCATCCCGTACCAAATATAGGTTTAAAACCATGGGATTATCATCCCGTACCAAATATAGATTTAAAACCATGGGATTATCATCCCGTGCCAAATATAGATTTAAAACCATGGGATTATCATCCCGTACCAAATATAAGAATTATAGATAGAAGATATATAATGTTCAATTCCGTGAATAAACTTATATTAATACGTATTGTGAGTCAGGTAACCATGCTGATACGACAATGAGACCTCCTTGACGCTTGTCAGACCTCGGACGATATCCAGAAATTTGTCACCCCATGCGTGCCCGCCTAATTGTAGCTAGAAATAAAGGTGTGGGATTGTCAGTCCTGAATAGATCTATTCACAAATTCCTCACTCTCTCTCTAGGAGACTCTGGTTACACTTCCGGTGAGGATTTACTGATCATCCTTAAAGGGTAGTGACTAACTCACAAACTAGTACTAAACTATTCACAGGGTTCTCATACGATATCAAACATACAAAAGATTATGAAACATAATATAGTGAATATAGATACATACAATGAAACTATCTGGCAAGATATTCAAATGATACGGAGATAAACTGAATCACACGTAGTTTATTTAATAACTTATATATATATATATATATATATATATATATATATATATATATATATATATATATATATATATTAGTACATGCTAAAACAAACACTAAAATAATTAATTTGAAGGCCAAGGATTAATCAGCTAAATGGCCTTAAATGAATTAGGAGGTGTTGCTAGGTTTGGTTTTTGAGCAATTGAAAGGGACTAAATCACTTATATGAATTAATAGAAGAGTTTAGGGCAGTAAACTAAGAGCTTACGGCCGTAAACTCTCACCCTCATCCAAAATAATTAATTTGAAGGTAAAGGAGTAATCACAAGTGATTCAACTAATTTTTACAAGGCATAGGGTGAGTTTAGGGCTTCAAATGGCATTCATCTAGGAGTTTAAGGTCATAGAGTACATGGTCTAGCCGTAAAATCTCAAATAGAGTGTTTATGATGTGTTTAAGACCCCTAAACTATTTTTGGTTGGTTCTATGATTTATTCAAAGGCTTTTGGTGGTGTTGGATGGCTTTCTAACACCTTGAAAATGAGTTTACACCCATTGTTGAGGAGTTTACGGCCCAAGCACATGCCTTGGTCGTAAACTCATACAAATCCCTCAAAATTCATGTTTGAAGTGTTCTAAGTCCATTACCCAATTTCTAAAAGTCATATCTATGTCTAGTTTGAGTCATGGAAGGGTTTAAGGGCTTAAAAACCCTTTAAATAAGTGTTTACGGCCTAGGCACCTTCCATGGCCGTAAACTAATATACAAGGCTTTAAATCATGGTTTAAAGCATTCTAGGTTGATTCCATGGTTTAATCTCGAATTTGAAGGCTAGAGAGGTTACATAACAAGTTAGGGAAGATACCTTAGAGATTTGAGGCCTTAAATTTGAGTTTTGGACCCTTGAACTTGGATTTCGGAGAGAGGTTAGAGAGAGAGTAGAAAGAGGAAGAAAAAGCTTCAAATGAAAGGTTTAACATGTTTAAATAGGTCTCAAAACTTGGACACGGTGGAATTCTACCCGATACCGGCATACCGGCGGAACGTTTCTAAACTTTTTGAAATAAACATTTTGGGCTAATTTCATGAGTTCTTAAGGGGTTTGGACACTCATTAGATTATAATAAACATATAAGTTTAATTAATTTAACCCAAAACGGAAACGTAACGAATTGACTAACGGCGAATTTTTACGGGTAGAACAGGTTTTCGACGATGGAAAACTTCGGGTTGTTACATTATCCCCCCGTTAGAGGGAATTTCATCCCAAAATTCAAAGAATAAGATATAGATCATGAATTTGGAATGAGATAGGAATGGATTTGTTGCCTCAGATCTTCATTTTCTCAAGTGGGATTAGGTCTCTGCTGGGCGTTCTAGCGAATTCTCACTATTGGGACGTGTCTTTGTTTCGTACATTGACTCTCTCTCAATCTATGATCCCAATTGATTTTCCCATGGAGTTTTAAACCCTGGATGACTTCAGTCTTTTCAAAGGAATCACTATGGTTTTGTTGGGTAAACACTTCTAAGTATTCGAGACGTGAAGTACCGGATGGATGTTACTAAATTCTGAGGGTAGCCGATGTTTGAAGATTGCGGAATCGATCCTACGAGGATCACGAAGGGTATGATGGTTCTAGAAGAAATTTATGGATATGTAGGCGATAATAATCGATGGGACCCAAGAATCGACGGGTTTCTATGGGTATCTCTGATGCTGACTAATTATCTATTGCTTCGACCTTATGAGGATCCACGTGTATGTCTTCATTGCTAACTACATGACCAAGGGAGAATGGTTTGACTGAACGGTATCAATACGAACTCCTAGTGATCATATCGAGTCTTGAATGTTGCCTTGAAGTATCACTCTCATGAACTCGTAGATGATGGTGTCTTGACCTAAGGTACATCTTCGAGGAATAGCTGGCTCCTTGAAGTTATAAAAGAAGTCATCTATTCGAGAAAGAGGATATCGGTTTTGACGGTTAACTCATTAAGCTGATTGGAGAACTCCTGCATTTCTGCAGGAGTAAAGCGATATGGAAGTTTGGCTATGAGGATAGTTCCAGGGATCAGATTGACATGAGACTCGACTTGGCGTTCAGAAGAAATTCTCGGAAGCTCTTCGGGAAGATATCAGGAATACTACAGCTTTCGGGGATGCTCTAAAGATCTTTAACTTCTTGTTTCTCGCTGATTGCATGGATTAGGAATACCTAAAACTCCTTTTTGCAGGAGTTTTCAAGCTTTGATTCTGAAAATGATGCGAAGATTTGGACCAAGCTTGACACCATATTTCATGAGGGTCCGGTCAGAGGGAAAAGTTGAGACGAATAACTTTTTCATAACAAAGTGTATCAATATGATCAGGACTCAACTGATACATGCCAAAGATAACATCAAAGCTCTTTATTGAAACTGACATCAGAGCAATGAGGAAAGAACGATTACTCAATGTAAGGATGTAGCTTGAGGATATGTCACTAGTGCACTCATTCTCACTGGTAACCATATTGACGGAAAATGTTTTGGTTATTAGACGAGGACTATATTTACGAAGATATTTGAGTGAATGACTAATAAAACCTTCTTGACACTAGATTCGAAAAGAGTGCGAACATAAGAATAGTCGGAAAGAAATATACCCGCGACGTTAGTGGGATCGGCGGCTGCCTCCTCCTACTTCAAAGCTAAGACCATTCCAACGTTGTTGACATTGTTGGGGGTTGTTGCTTTTGGGCAGTTTCGCTTGAAAAGCCAAATTTCTCCACAACTATAGCAGACCTGCTCGATACTTGATTCAGAAGTTTGTTCGAGGTGTTGGACTAGTGTCCTGCAGCTTCTAGCAAGATGACCTTTCTTGCCACAGCGTTTGCAAATCATCTTGCGACATGAGCACGGAATATAATGATGATAACTACACCTGCTGCACCAAGGGAGATTACCAGCATACCCAGTGACAGGTGCTTGAGCCCTAGAAGAAATAACAGGAGTAGTGGTAGCTTGAACTATAGGAACAGCGGCAGGATTGGTAGCAACTTGGACTGCCACATTTTTGAGCTTCTTGGAGGGTCCTTGGGAACTCTGACCCTTTCGCTTCTTCCAGATAACCTTATTACTCTCATCAAACTCATTCTGATGCTCCTGAACATTTTCATGGTTTTGGGGGCAAGGGTTATATCCTGGACCAATAGACTTGTTAGGGTTCAAGATCATCATTGCAGTCGTCACTGCAGCAGAAACAGCTAGCTGGAACATCACAGGGTCAAAGCGAGATGAGGGTGGAGACGAAGGGTCGTTGTTCTTCAAGTTGTGTTCTTTCCTTGGAGACATCTTGATCTAAAAGATTAGGAGAAAGAGGATAATAAGTCCTCTAAATTGAATCAAGATATATGAAACAAAGAATATCTCTTTATGACAGACATATAATCCTATTAAGCGAATATGCAGGAATGAATTATCAAAGCAAACATTTATCGATAATGGAATGATTGAGGAGCAACGCTTGAATGAGGAATTTCTACTACAAAGTTGGATCCAGAAATACTCCCATAGTATTTCACGATTCACCGCAACGACGACTCGTTGTTTGTGGTATTTGGGTAAGTTTTAGGTATGCTGCATTCCACAGTCACTCCCAAACACATGTTGGCCGTGTCTCGAATGAATATAGTTGATCAGGGTATATTGATCCTAGACACGACCACATAACTGCTCAGGTTTAACTGCAGCATACAACACCCAATTACTTATGTTCTGTTCTACTTATAGATACGATTCTCGACGGTTAGGTATACTTTTAGTTCAGAGAACTTAGGCCCCTTAATGTTTATAGTCTTATACCATGTAAGGTTTGGTATACTCAGTTCACTATAAACAAGGGCTCTGATACCAATCTGTCATACCCCGAAAACCGAAGGCGGAAACATTTCCGGGGTGGACTCCACGTTGAGTATCAAATCCAATGCACATAGTAAGAGAAGTAAAACACAAAACATTACATTACGTTACATAGATTTAATTACATCCGTTAAAAAGTAAAGTAGTACAAGTTTCATAGTTACATAGTTTAAACAAAAGAAAGACGTGACTTCCATTCGCTCCGTCTTCTGCAAAAGAACGCAGGGTACCTGTCTAAGAAGAACCTGAGAATACAAGCAGTTTAAAAATCAGCAAAAAGCTGGTGAGTTCGTAAGCGGATTGTTTTTATGAAAATGTGCAAGATTCCTTTTAAATTCTGAAAATGTTACGACCCAAGAAAATCCCATATTTTCTTAAAAGTAGTTTTTAGTTAGCTGATTACTTACGCGATTCCAGATATGTATATTCATTATCCTAGGAAAATCCTATATTTTCCTAAAAGTAAGGTTTTAGTTTAAGATCACATTGTAAAGTTTAACTCATAAAACTATTCACTGAAAAATCCTGGGATTACTATCCCGTACCAAATATAAGACAGTTTGATATACACAAAACTATAGATAGATGTAGATTTAAAGCTATAGGACTATCACCCATTACTAATTCTAGATTCAAACCATAGGATTATCATCCAGTACCAAATATAGATTTAAAACCATGGGATTATCATCTCATACCAAATATAGATTTAAAACCATGGGATTATCATCCCGTACCAAATATAGATTTAAAACCATGGTATTATCATCCCGTACCAAATATAGATTTAAAACCATGGGATTATCATCCTGTACCAAACATAGATTTAAAACCATGGCATTATCATCCCGTACCAGATATAAAAATTATAGATAGAAGATAGATATAAAGTACAATTATGTGAATAAACTTATATTAATACGTATTGTGAGTCAGGTAACCATGCTGATACGACAACGAGACCTCCTTGATGCTTGTCAGACGTCGGACGATATCCAGAAATTTGTCACCCCAGGCGTGCCCGCCTAACTGTAGCTAGCAGTTAAGGTGTGGGATTGTTAGTCCCGAATAGATCTATTCACAAATTCCTCGCTCTCTCTCCAGGAGACTCTGGTTACACTTCCGGGGAGGATTTACTTATCATCCATAAAGGGTAGTGACTAACTCACAAACTAGTACTAAACTATTCACATGGTTCTCATACGATATCAAACATACAAAAGATTATGAAACATAATACAGTGAATATAGATACATACAGACGTAGTTTATTCAAATGATACGGAGAGAAACTGAATCAGACGTAGTTTATCTAATAACTTTATATACATATTAGTACATGCTAAAACAAAAACTAAAGAACCCCAAATTATTCCCATAATAATTTAATTAGTTTGGTTATTTTCTTAACTAAAATCCATTTAGTTGTAATTGATAAATCATCCCTTATGCTCAGCATAATACATAAGGGGTAAAGGTATTTATAAATTTTCCAGATATTAATTGAAACACATCAATGTTATGCTTTGAAAACAGTTACAGTTTGCTTGTATTCCCCCCCCCCCCCCTGAAAACATTGAAAAACCATTGAAAAAGGGTAGGGGTATGAACTCACCGGACGCGGAAAGTATCGAATGGGATGCTAAACGTCGAACCGAGGCTTGAGTACGAGTGAGGTTCCTATGTAATATTAAATAATACACAATATATATCTAATTAGATTTAGATAACTAATTAGATACTCTTGAACATTCTAAGACGCGAAAACACACCAAAATGGTCGTTTGAAGTGACCCGGGTGGCGTTTCAGGACATGAATGACTAGGATTTAGAGTTTACTCTTCAAGGGTAAACTCTTAGGGAGTGTTCACGGCCTAAACACCACATCCCAATGAGTTTACGGACATAAACTCACGTTGGGTGTTTCTATGAGCTAAATGGCCTTAAATTAATTAGGAGGTGTTGCTAGGTTTGGTTTTTGAGCAATTGAAAGGGACTAAATCATTTATATGAATTAATAGAAGAGTTTAGGGCAGTAAACTAAGAGTTTACGGCCATAAACTCTCACCCTCATCCAAAATAATTAATTTGAAGGCCAAGGATTAATCACAAGTGATTCAAGTAATTTTTATAAGGCTTAGGGTGAGTTTAGTGCTTCAAATGGCATTCATCTAGGAGTTTACGGCCATAGAGTACATGCTCTGGACGTAAACTCTCAAATAGAGTGTTTATGATGTGTTTAAGGCCCCTAAACTATTTTTGGTTTGTTCTATGATTTATTCCAAGGCTTTTGGTGGTGTTGGCTGGCTTTCTAACCCCTTGAAAATGAGTTTACACCCATTGTTGAGGAGTTTACGACCCAAGCACATTCCTTGGCTGTAAACTCATACAAATCCCTCAAAATTCATGTTTGAAGTGCTCTAAGTCCATTACCCAATTTCTAAAAGTCATATCTATGTCTAGTTTGAGTCATGGAAGGGTTTCAGGGCTTAAAAACCCTTTAAATATGTGTTTACGGCCTAGGCACCTTCCATGGCCGTAAAATCATATAAAAGGCTTTAAATCATGGTTTAAAGCATTCTAGGTTGATTCCATAAAGTCATCTAGCCATATCTAAGGTCCAATTGTGGTTTGGAAGGGTTTTGTTGCTCTACAAACCCCCATTTAATTGAGTTTACGGCCTAGGACTATTCTAGGGCCGTAAACTCATAATAATGGTCCTAATCAATGGTTTAATCTCGATTTTGAAGGCTAGAGAGGTTACAAAACAAGTCAGGGAAGGTACCTTAGAGATTTGAGGCCTTAAATTTGAGTTTTGGACCCTTGAACTTGGATTTCGGAGAGAGGTTAGAGAGAGAGTAGAGAGAGGAAGAAAAAGCTTTAAATGAAAGGTTTAACATGTTTAAATAGGTCTCAAAACTTGGACACGGTGGAATTCTACCCGATACTGGCATTAAACGAGGCTTTTGGTTGCACCCGATTAAGTTACCTTAACCCAGCGGGAACATTTCTAAACTTTTTGAAATAAACATTTTGGGCTAATTTCATGAGTTCCTAAGGGGTTTGGATACTCATTAGAGTATAATGAACGTATAAGTTTAATTAATTTAACCCAAAACGGAAACGAAACGAATTGACTAACGGCGAATTTTTACGGGTAGAACAGGTTTTCGACGATGGAAAACTTCGGGTTGTTACACAGTGGGAGGAAAATCGAGCTTGAAGAGATTCAAGAGTCGATAGATGAAGGAACCTCTACCGCTGGCACTCAACCTGAGGAGGAAACTCCGATTGAACCGATTGACGTATCATTACCTCTTAGACGTTCCGAAAGAGTTAGAGTTGAACCCTAGTTATATGGTTTTCATATTACGACCGAAGGGGACACGTATATTAGTGATAGTACACTAATAAACCTTGATGAACCTAATAGCTATAAGGATGCCATGGCAGGCCCGGAGTCTACAAAATGGAAATAGGCGATGGATAGCGAGATCCAATCCATGTATGATAACCAAGTTTGGAATTTGGTTGATAATGTGCCCGGACGTAAGACCGTTGGGTGCAAATGGATCTTCAAGAAGAAGACCGATATGGATGGAAAGGTACACACATATAAGGTGTTATTGGTTGCGAAGGGCTTTACTCAAACTCCCAGAGTTGACTATGATGAGACCTTCTCACCAGTTGCGATAAATGTCTATTAGAGTGATGCTTGCTATTACCGCATTTCATGATTATGACATTTGGAAAATGGATGTCAAGACCGCATTCCTTAACGGGAAGTTGGATGAGGATGTTTACATGGCTCAGCCAGAGGGGTTTGTGGATTCGAATCCGAATAGAGTGTGTAAGCTTAAGAAGTCCATTTATGGACTTAAGCAAGCGTCTCGCAGATGGAATCTCTGCTTCGATGAGAATGTCAAAGAGTTTGGATTTGTACGAAGCGAAGATGAATCGTGTGTATATGTTAAAGCCAGTGGGAGTATAGTAAGCTTCCTCTTTCTATATGTCGATGACATATTACTCCTAGGAAACAACGTCCCTACTCTGTAGGAGGTTATGTCCGGGCTCGGGAAGTGTTTCGCTATGAAGGACCTCGGAGAGGCTTCTTACATTTTGGGAATAAGGATAGCAAGAGAAAGAAATAAGAGACTAATAGGACTTAGTAAGAACACTTACTTAGAGAAGGTACTAAAATGTTTTAGTATGGAAAACTCAAAGAAGGGAGAATTACCAATACAAAGTAATCCCAAGTTGAGTAACACTCAAAGTCTGAGTACCGAAGCTGAGATAGCTGAAATGAGCTGAGTTCCATACGCTTCCGCAGTTGGCTCAATCGTGTACGCTATGACTTGTACTTGCCCTGATGTAGTCTTTGCTTTGAGCATGGTTAGTAGATATCAAGAGAATCCTGGCAGAGCCCATTGGATTATGGTGAAGAATATTCTTAAGTACCTTCGGAGGACAAAGGAATGGTTTTTAGTCCTCGGAGGGAGTGATGTGTCACACCCCGCTAAAGCGGAAACGCAAGGTATGACAGCAATAACGGTTTCAATGCAAAAGATAAAGATACATCACCATAGCAGTATTTAAAATTTTACAACCCATAGCTTCAAAAGAAACAAAATACAAGTTTTTCAAAATAACATTGTTCAAAATATAGCTTCATAATAGCTTCAACACGATGCAGCATGCTCCATGATGATGAATCTTTACATCCACTTACTAATTACTTCCTGAAAAAGCATGTAAAACGAGCGTCAACTATGAAAATAGTTGGTGAGTATCACAAGTTTATAAATCGAGGGTACAATAATGCTTTTCATAAGTACAAGTACATTGCTTTAATGATAAAACAAAGTTGATTGCTATTAAGGTATACAAGTTTATTGCTAGAACGGGAAACGCGTTTGTATGTGTATGAGCAAACAATGAGTCTCAACCAAACCTATGACTGAAGCCCTATCGAGATCTATGCTTATCGTTCCATAGATGAATATGGTATCATGCACTCCAGCGATTTGGGCGAGTGAGGAGTTGTCAATTCCTAATAGCGCTATCCATAACGACCATTGGCTCAAAGAGTTAATGGTTAGAGATAAGGGAAGGGCCTTAGTACGATAAGTTCTCATGTTCCGTGTTGCATAGACATACATAAAGAAACATAGAAATACAATAGCAATCATGTTTGATACAATTCAATTTAAATACAACATGCAAATAGTAGTTTTAAGAAATGAGGGTAATGATTCCAAACAATTTAAGAAAAGTTGCATGCGATAATGCATGAAGTGTAAATGTGGCTGAAGTTCATGAATTTGTGTAGCCCATTCAGTGTGGTTTTAATCCACGAAATTTCAACCATAATTTACTAGATATGTTAAGTTTCTAAGGTATTTTTCCTCAGATTTATGGTTGGGTTTAAGGCCATTGTTTAAGCAAGATAAAAATAGTGATCACAGAAAAAGAGCTGTATGCGCAACCTTTTTGTAAAATCTGCTAAAAATCGGATATTTAATATTTTACAGTGAGACCAGTTGGGTTTGAAGGTTAACTCGTGGAACTAACCAATATGAAAAGAATATCATGATTTGGTTAAGAAATGACTGAGTTATGACTGTTCAAAGTCGAACAAAGTAATCTGGCAGATTGCATGTTTGCTTGTGTGCATTATTAGGGTATTTCAACAAGAACATCATGCATGTCTTTGGTAAGGCCCGATTTCTAACACATGCATGGAATGAATGAGCATCCAAGATGTACTAGAAATGGTTTAAATGCTTTTGTTCATGCATGAACACAAAAGAAATGGAGAAGAACATGAAATATTAGGTTTTGATGTCACATGATCATATGTGCATCTTTTCCACTCCTTGCATGGGTTTGATCCCGGATTTTCACCATCTCTAACACATGCATTGTGTTATGGTGAGAATCTACAAACCACAAGGGGAGAATAAAGATTTCTAGCCATGGAAAGGCATAGAATCTGAAAAGTAGAGAAGACTAAGAAGAAAAAAAGGTTTAACCATGAAACTATGGAAGAAGATGTTGTTGTTTACCTTGTTTTTGACCTTGAGAGAAGTAAGAACACTTCAAGGGCTTCACAATCTCGAAATTTTGCAGAGAAATGAGAGGATTTTCGTGAGTTTAGAGAGAGGGAAGAAGAGAGTGAAGTGTGTGAAGAGATTGAAGTGAGAGAGTGAAGAGGGAAGAGGTGGAGTAAGGGTTTAAGCTTAATGAATGTGTTTTGGGGAAGAGAGAGGGCATGGGGAGAGGTGATGGCCGATTTTTGCATGCATTTAGGCCTCCTCTCTCCTAAATTTTAAACTTTATAAACTTCCCTCCTATATTTTATATAAAAACATTCATTTTTATAAAATGTTTATTAAGCAATTTGATTTATTTAAAAATCTTGTTTTCAACAAATAATTTATGATTAATACTTGTAATTTATATTTCTAGTTCATTGGTATAATCCATAATTTGATTAATAAAATTTGATATTAGGAAGTTTATAGCCAAATTTTATAAAGTTTTTAAGCTTTATAATTTATAACTTTGGATTTTTGGCTCTTTAGGGTTTTTGGAATATTGTTTGATTTTCAACAACATGTTGAAGTATAATTAGAATGTTTTAATTTATTTTTAGAGTTTTATACCCTATTTCAATTATAAAAAAGCTTGAAGCTTTATTCTAATTATAGTATTGGCATTTCCTATTGTAGCTAAGCAACTTACTAGAATTGTAAGTATCAAGTATATTAGTCCTAGACCTTAGTTGGATCCTAGTTTATGCAAGATTTTTGACATAATTTATACTACTAGGTCATGGAATGTTGTGCATGAATGGTTATTATAAAGATGCATGAGTCCAAGAATGACCTGAATTGGCAGTTGTCACATGATGACTTGAAGGTACGAGGGTATAGTGACGCCAGCTTTCAAACCGAAAGGGACAACTACCGTTCGTAGTCTAGTTGGGACTTTACCGTTAATGGAGGAGCAATAACTTGGAAGAGTTCCAAGCAGGAAACCATAGCTGATTCAACGTGCAAATCAGAGTACATCGCAGCGAGCGAAGCGTCAAAGGAGGCAATATGGTTGAAGAACTTCATCGGTGACCTTGGAGTTGTACCAGCCATAAAGGAGCCAATGGAAATTTTCTAAGATAATGAAGGAGCGATTGCCATGACCAAGGAACCGAGGGATCATGGTAGATCTCGACATATCGACAAAAAATATCACTGCATCAGACATCATGTAAAAGAAGGACAAGTTGTAGTGAAGAGGATATCATCAGAAGATAACCAGTAGATCCGCTTACGAAGGGACTGAGTAGGGTTAAGCACTTGCAGCATGCTAGGATTATTGGGCTGAAGGATGATATTACCATAGATTAGACAGTTTTAGAAACATATAATAGATAAATGTAATTAGCATTTGATGATTAAATAAAGGAGTACTATTTATAAGTAAAGTTACTATCCTATGTTAATCATTTAACTATTGTTTCACTTTTCCATGTTTTGACTTCCAGAATAATTGAGTTTATTAAGAATAATCGAATTATTCAAATTCTCCACAATCGTTCATATGTCGGAAGTAGATATGAATGAAGATTTCCATGAATTGGTGTGTAGATTGTCTAAATGGTATTAGACATAGCAAAAGATTAATGCAACGTTCATGTGTGCTTATGAACCGGTTTTGAGCATTGGAACAAACCCGCGCTTGCTGGAATCACCTTATGGAATGTGATATAAAAGGTGATCGCAAGACAATAATATCAGATAGTCTTAAAACCTAGATATATGGTTTGTTATTTGTTAATTGATTGTACATTGATAATGCGAAAACGCATCAGTAACTCGATGTTATAAAACGCATTGTTGTGTATAGTTGGTTAATGAATAAGTAAATGCATATAAGTCGAAGTTTATTTGTGACTTTTATCCTAAAGGGGTAAAAGCGATATCTCGGCCGCTCGATGATTAGATTTGACTTATGTCCCAGGCCCGGTCAGAATTGAATTGATGTGTTTGATTAAGTTCTATGTCAAACAAATCAGAGATTGGGAAACAAAATGCTAGACTGATTATTCCATAAATTGTCAGCATGATATCTAATAGAGGATTGTACGATCCCTTATCTAAAGGAGAAGATTGATTAGATCAGAGTTTAACAACGTCTTTGAGAGCTACGATTGCAAACCAAATTGTACTTGTTCATGTAGTTATTAGACTTATCCAAGTGGGAGACTGTTGGAATAGTGTCTAAGGCTGCAACCATGTTAGGAAAGTATTTGACCCAATTATGCATGGTCCTTTTGGGTTGCCTTCACCATAGCAACTTGATAGGATGATTTATTATGAGAGAATAGATATTATTAATATATTATGAGAATAATATAAGGAATAATAATATTGTTATTTGATTAATATAAGTCATAGATTAATTAGAATTAATTTGGTGACTTAAAGAAATTAATTAAATAAGAGGGTATAAACTGTTAATTGTTTGATAGTTACACTTTGGGCTGTAAATCCATAAGGGATATGGGTTGGATGATTTCTAGGGCTTGGGATTAGCCACAAATCATCCAAGGGCTTATCTTGGAAAGGATTTGGATTGCTTTGAGTAATAGTTATCTAATTAAGGTTTAATAGTGAAACCCTAGGAGCCGTACAAGTATAAATAGACCTGTTAGGGTGGGGAAATCGGCACCTCTGTCTTTGGAAGAACCTTGGCCAATTTTTGTCCTCTATCCTCTCTATCAAATCATCCTCCTTGCTATTTGGTGTTTGTAAGCCATTGGAGGAGTGACAATTGTGACTCTAGAGCTCCAAGAACAAGAAGATCAAACAAGTGTTTCAAGGTAAGCTTCTATCTCTTGTTTTGTATTGTTCTTATATCCTTTTATAATTATGCATTAAACATCACAGACGATCGAAAAGCCCAAATTCTATGTTCTTCAAAATTCCTGTCAACCTTTCAACAATGGTTGATACTCAAAACACCACTACTGAAAAAGTTGTTTCCTAACCAATTATGAAGATTCAAAGCACTAACTATCAGGTTGAAGGTGATGTGTCACTGTATCTAGAAGAACTCAAGATGCTGATTGTTGCTCTTCAACATTCAGGTCTTGCAGCTACAATGTTCAATGATTTTGAGGTTCTGATGTCCTGGTTATTGATGGCTGGTTCTACTACTTCTTACAACAAAGATACAGATGTCATCATATTTATGCTAGTGAATGACAAGCGAGCGAGACTCATGAAGAAGATGTTTACTCAAATCTTGGTGATTCCAAATTCATCACCATTCTTTCGATTTACCAGATCTTAGATAATGCACATGTTCAATGAGATGGGTAATCAGCCACCACTTCTCAAAATCAGTAGATTTAAGAAGTTTGGTCTTCCTTGGATATGGAATTTCTTATTTAGGATATATCTTCATTGCTTAACTGGGACAAGTGTTGGGCTTGACAAGGGAAGAATGGAAGTTTATGCAATGGTAGCGGGATTGTACTATGATCTAAATGTTGATTATGCAACTCAACTTTGGAAAGAGTTCATCAACAGTATAGAAAACACAAATGTGGTTAAAGGAATTTTGTGTGCATGTTACTGGAGTCTGATTCTTCAATCAGTTTATAAGGAAGAAGGTATTCCAATTCTATCACATGAGGCTCAGGCAGAATTCTTGAAGTATCATTTTCCAAAAATAGTTGAAGATTATTTTGATATATTTCCCAATGTCGCTCGAATTACTGATGGAATGTTGAAGAAAGCTGATGCAACAAGTTCAATACTGGTGGAATACTTGAAACATGTTAATCCTTTAGTTGAAACTAGGATTTTGTTGCAAAAGACTGATGATAGTTCTTCTAAGAAAGTTAAGAAGATGCAAAAGGAAGCTGATGATGTTGTCCATGAAATCCTAAATAAACAAGAAAAGTCTTAAGTAGATTACTACTGAAATTGAGAATCCTGAGAAGAAGGTTGTTGTTGAATCTTCGAAGGAAGTAATCTCTTCGAAATCGGGATTATTAAAAAGAATGAGGAACTTGTCTCATAAGAAGCAAACTTCATCTGAAGATAAATATCCAATTATTCACCAAGCTCAGCTGAATAGGCAAGGAGTGAAGGTTCGTAAGCTTCTTGCACTAGTTTCAACTTCCGCAAAGAAGCGAAGGGCTGAGGACTTTATACGGAAAATCAGCAAGAAAAGCAAGAAATGAAAACTAGTGATTCGTGTTGTTTCATAAGATAGTGAGATTATTCCAGAGATACCTTTGGGTTCACATTCTCCAACACCTTCATCTCCACTAATCATTACGTTTGTTTCAATGCCAAATACCACCATTCCACTCGAAATTGTTGTAACAAAATTAGTTTCTAAGGAGGTTCCAATTTCAAACATCATTGAAAACATATATGATATGGGTGCACATGTTTATGTGAATGATGCTCCATTATCTCAAGGTATTCATGTTATAGTTTCTTCCAAACCTATTTCGAGTACTCTTGTTTTGTTACCACCATTTATAATTCGTACACTTCAAACGTCATCTTGATCAACATTCACACAAATCCTCAATCACCCTTTCACTACTCTGTTTTTTTTCACAATTTACTGATCCACCAAAATCTAATGAACCACCAAAATATCTTGATGATTCTTAAAATGATGATGGAGGATTCGGAGGTACTTTCAGTGAGCTTGAGATTGGTCCAGCTGAAGAATATATACCTGATCACATGTTGATGTCAGGAAAACAATTTAATATCTTGAACAAAAAGCTTAATTTGATCATTCAATCTCAAGTTGATGGAGTGGGAAATAGTTCTCTGTCCACTATTGAAGTGTATATCATGTTCAAATCTTAGGAAGTTTGTTTGTTAAATAAGTTGTCTACTCTGCTTGGTGCTTCAAAATCTCGAATCCTTGAGAAGGTGGGTAGTAATGACAAGAAGAATGTGCTTCGAATCAAATCTCAGTCTTCAACATTTAATGAAGAAGTTCGAGATTTAAGGAGGGTGATAAAGAAATACATGTTTTATTTGTTCAAGATGTGCAGAAAGTACGAGAAGATGTTAATTTGAAACTTCAAGAATTAGGAGATGACATGTCCCAGGAGAATGCCGTTGCACAATATGACTATAAGTATCAGTATCTTAATTAGAAGATGGATATCATATCAAATATGGTTACGAAGTTTGTAAAATTGTACGATGCTTTAAGTCCTCAAATCACTCAACTATTTTCTGATGATAGTAGAAACTTCATGGAGATCACCACTTTGCTCAATGATTTGAAATCTTTAATTTCAAAGCCATGCTCCTCTCCTCTGGTCACACCAGAACTTCTTTCTCGGAAATTTATGTTGTTCGAATTAGTCCTTCACAAGCAGTTGGCACCTTATCAATCTTTTACCTTCGAATGCCCCTCCTATTGTCACAAGGGTGCAAGGCGGAGAAACAAAAACTAAAGGTGTTGATAAGAAGAAAAATATTGAGAAGGTTGTAACTACTGCTGAAGCAACGAAGGTTACAAACACTGTTGAGGTAATAAAAGTGGTGTCCACCCAAATTCCAACACCAATTGTCTCGAAAGTGAATACAACAGAAGCTATCAAGACACCAACAAGACCCATTCTAAAGGGAATTGTTATTGGTGCTTCTACAGAAGGAGGAATTTCAAGCTCTACGAAACCAAAACCTGTAGAAGATGATGGAAAAAGTAAAGGGACTTTAGTTGAGAAATCAAAAGAAGAGTTAAAGGCTGAAGTTGAAGTAGAAATGGATAAACAAAGGGAAACACGAAGTATATTGAGACTTCATGAAAGTGATCCACCTATAATGTATAAGGGAGATCCGAAGAAGTTGTGTAGTTATGAGAGTATTGAAGCAAGAGTTTCTTACAATCATATGTATGCTTTTGAAAAGAAGCGAAGGAAGAGCTATTCTGTTGTCAACAATGATTTGAGTCATCTAGACTTTCCAATAAACGAATTGATGTTTATCCTAGCACAATACAAGATAATCGAGAAGTTTGACAATGAAGACGATTATATGCATATGAAACTTAGGTTTCACGCAGCCGTTGGAAAAAAACCAAAGGAAATATGGTCTTTGGTGAAAATTGAGAAGGTGGTCAGGATAACGAAAGATGTCCTATTCAAAAATATGAAACAAAATTTTAGGTATCATGTTGTAAGGAAAAGAATCAAATTTGTGATTTCTCACTTGCTGATTTTCCACTAATGAACTTAAATGACCTGATTCAAGTTGCATTAATTTTGAAAGATATAAAGGTTTCACAACTTCAAGAATGGGAAAGCTAAAAGATTTATATTTCAAGCTTTTGAATTGGAACAATATACTACTTCCCAATATACAAACCTCACTATTCATATCAATAACTGCTTGAAGAAAAATCAAGGTGACAAAAAGGAATTGAAGTCGATTGTCACGTGGTACTTAGAAATACGATGGATCGTGTGACAACCCGAAATTTCCATTTGTACGAACATTATCTATTCAGTAGAACCTAGTCCAGTTTCAGTGATTTTCAGACTTATCCGAACAAGTTGTGTACATTAGGGTTTACGTTTCTAGATATATCAGGAGAGTGGATGCTCCTGTATTTGTGAAACTTGAACATTGTAAGTTTCATAATGTTATAGTCCGACTTCCGGAATAAAAATATTTTCTGTCAAAATATTTCTGGACTATAAATAGATTTCTGAATTTAATTAATTCATTATTCACAATTCCAACTAAAGAAAAGCCATTTCTCTCTGACGGATCTTCGGGTTTTCATCCCGGATTGTGAGTCTACTTTCCTAAATGTGTTTTAATGCTTGTTATATGCTTTATAATATTGTTTACATGTCTAAAATACAAGATCCGAGAGCTTACGGCCCAAGAACGTTCTTGGGGTGTAAACTCCAAAACGGAGCCTAAAGGCTTCCTAGTCCCGATTCCTTGTTAGACAACTTGTTTAGGGGTTAATGTATAAACATTTGAGACTAGAAACCAACAAAGAAACCCTAGCTATAGGAGTTTACGGCCAAGGAACTCTCTTGGGCCGTAAACCCCTTTTTAAGGGTCATAAATGCCCTAAATCACCCCTAAAGCTTAAGGACTTTACCCTCTAATGCTTGTGCTTAATTTGGACACCAAAACACTTCAAGATCAAAGGGTTTCAAGAGTTTATGGCCAAGGAACTCTCTTGGGCCGTAAACCCCTTTTTCAAGTGTTAAAGATACCCTAAACACCCTTAAAGCCTTAAGACAATTAACCTTGACTACTTGGGACTTGAATGGGGAACAAATGAGATCAAAATAACTCCTTAAAGGGAGTTTATGGCCAAGGAACATATCTTGGGCTATAAACTCCATGTAATGACACAAAAGTGTGCCTAATGTCCCCTTTAGCCTTAGATAAAAACATAGAAGCTATCCTACGTGTGCAAGGGCCTCAAATGAATTAAAACCAACACCAAATTGGAGTTTACGACCATAAACTCTAGGGGATATGGTCCTTTGGCCGTAAACTCCCCAAAGGAGCATTCAAAGGCCTTAAACTACTTCAAGGATTATTCCAACAAGGCTAGACTTATTCTAGGATCAAGATAACACTTCAAAACACCCAAAACCACCATGTGACGAGTTCACGGCCATAAACTCATGGGTTTACGGCCGTAAACTCCAAAGGGTGGGGTTTGTTGGGTGGTGAACTCATATACAAGGTCATTGGTGCATTAAACCCCCTTTTCCTTGTCCCGTATCAACTTAGATGCAACCATTAGGACCAACAACACTTATATAAAGTGTATACATGTTGCTAAGTGTCTTAACTTACTTTGTTAAGTTATTATTTGGCTAATTAGTTATATATATGCTCATTATATGATAACCAGGCTCGAACGTGTGAACAAGTCTCCGTTTGCCACCTAGCACGGTACCTGATACATCAATCCAATCTACTCACCAAAAGTGAGTCCATACCCCTTTAATCAACCTTTGAAATGCTTTTAAATGTTTTAAATACTTTATGGGGGGGGGGGGGGGGTACAAGTTAAATACTTATAGTTATTGCATCAATCACATGTGATTGCATTAATCACATGTGATTAATAACTAGAAAACCAATGATTTTATCACTGTTCAAACTGTTTATCAAACTGTTTTACTTCAAAATGTTTTACAAACTCTTTTACTTATCAAATGCTTTTATTTAAACTTTGTTTTACTTCTTATAAATTGCATGCCCATATATGTATAGATATACAAGTAATGTTTAAAGGGCTTAGGAAGGCCATCCGCCCTATTTCCTTTTCGCGCACTGAGATGTGGTCTGGTGGGATTTCAGGTGGCCATCCGAAGGTCGTTTCAATATTAGTTATATATCATATATACATATATAGACATAAAAGTACTTCCATATTCATATTCACCAGTACATCAATAGCTACTTACCATCGGGGTAATACAATACATATACAACTATACTAGAAACAATACATATACAACTATACTAGAAACGATACATATACAGCTAGACTAGAAACAATACATATACAATTATACTAGAAACAATACATATACAAGTATACTAGAAACAATACATATACAACTATGCTAGAAACAATACATATACAACTATACTAGAACGAGAAACATTACATATACATGAATACATTAATTATTGTGATTTAAATCGAAGCATGACTTAAATGTCATGGCTCGAGTTGTAGCCAGAATTCTCTTGGAGGGAGAGCGTGAGTTTGCGAACAGATCTATACTGGATTCACAATCCTACACCTTGCTGCTAGCTATAGCCGGACCTGCAGGTCTGCGGGTGCCAAACGTCATTCCGTTATTACGACCATTCATTATGTCATTGTTACTAGTTGATAGTATGCTGCAATTTATCACATACTGCCTTAATATAAATCCGGTTTAAGGTAGTTAGTACAACAGTAGTTCTTATAATACAAGGCTACAGTACTACAATGATTTACCCATTACATATTTTAGTGATAACCTCACTTAAACGTTAATGTACAAACTATATTTTGTTAAATGATAGTTACACTTGGGAAATTACACAGTTTTACATCAAACGAGCATACAAAACAGTTAAGGCTTGGTAGAAGGCTACTTTAATAGAAAATATAGGTTTTTCTGAGAGATTCAAACTTTTACAAATAATTGCAAACCTTTACATACATTTTACAAACTTATACTTGATACATGTTCAAACATTTTTGGATGACAAATACCGACACTAAAATACTTATGAACTCACCAGCTTAATGCTGATAAACTCTTTCAAAATAACTTGTATTCTCAGGTCATCAGTAGACAGGTACCGAGGCCAGCTTTTGAGAAGATGGAGCGCATTCCAGACTCATCTTATTATTTTGATATACATTATTTTTGGTGTCTATACTGTACAGAACACGCTTGTATTTAAATTATATATTTAATGCAATGGATGATGTTGTTTGCTTATTTACATTTACTGTGTTGTGATACTTAACATGACGTCCTCCGCCCCAGAACGTTTCCGCCATTCTTGGTTTTGGGGTGTGACAGATTGGTGATATATGGTCAGTATTACGATTGTTAAATATCACAGGTAAGCTCGGGGATATATGGTCAGTCCTGGGGATGGCATAGCCTGATCAACTATGCTGGTCCGAGGAGTGATTACCATATGCCCTAGAATGGTTGTGATGTGTTAACAAGTCTAAAAACATACCAACAATACCACAAGAAGATCAGTAGAATCTAAACTTAAAATACTATAGGTGTATTTTGTACTACCAACTACATGTATACTATATATTTATACCTCTCTTCTCGCATAGATTTAAATGGCTGGATTCCATCACGGCGACCCGTACTTTCCAAATGAAGGCAACGCAGGATGGCTCGATGCAGAGTCTGACGATGAACACCAAATCCCGTTGGATGATCATCAAGCTGAAGGCTTCTCGGATGGATCAGACTCTGAGCCCAAAGTCAACAACCTACCTCCAGTAGGTCAAGCCCCGAACAACAACCCCCGACTAGCTTTTCTAGGTCCTACTCCCTTGTGGGTAGATAACTTGAATCATTGGAGTGACGAACAGGGTCAATCCTTACCATACTTTGGGGACCGAACCTTTTACAACGTCAGCATTGGTGGCTCTACTGACCGAGCTCTACCTATCATTATCCGCAGGATAGCTCGTAATGTCGAGCAAGGTCGAGCAGCCATCGACCGGGTCGTGGAGATTGATGCCAACTCTGGTGTCAACACAGTCCGCATTCGCCGTCTGGAAGAAGACATGGAACGGACCCGGAGAACCAATGAAACCCTACAGCAACTTCTGGTTGCCTCTCAAGCAGAAGTCATGGAACTTCGAGCTCGTCAAAGTGCTTATGAGCGACACCGTCAAGAGGTGGTACGTCAAATGAGAGACCTCAGGGTTCTCCCGAGGAATACTCATCGCCGTTAGATGATGTCTAGTACATAAATATCTTTTGGGTTATGGACTAGCCTTTAACATCCATGCTCTAAATTGCACTTATCTGTAAAATATTCCTAACTTTCAGTACTCTAATTAGGAATATAAGAACTGTCAAACTTTCCGTATGGTATGATGTAAGACCTACTGTTAGGTCAATTTTCATTGAACTCGTTACATCAGTAATACCAGTATTATTGACAACTACTTACTCTGTGGGAAGAATCTGTACATTTGGGTTTTCCTACACATCTTTCTGGTTATGATCTCAAACACCCATTCAATTGTTGGGCTATGGTTAGTTAGTCCATGTATCATTCTCACCTTAATTACAAATTGATTCTTACCACTTTCTCATCTTTATAAACTTATAGCTGAAAGATGCCTCCTTGCAAATCTCCCCAGAATAACCCTACACCTACACCACCTCCACCACCTCCGGTCATCGATACAGCAGCCCTAAATGCTACCGTAGCTGCAGCAGTGGCAACTGCCATGGCACAGTATCACTCTACTGATGCCAGCAGAGGTGGAACCCCGGTTAACTCCATTCTGGTTGAAACTCCTGTGCGCTCGAGAGAGTGCTCTTACAAGGATTTCACCAACTGCAAGCCGAAGTCCTTTCCTGGGACCGGCGGAGTCATTGCTCTCTCGCAATGGTTTGAGAAGACTGAATCAGTCTTCGAAATTTGTTCTTGCCCAACTGCGAGCAAAGTCAAATATGCCGCATGCACCTTCGAAGGTAAGGCACTGACGTGGTGGAACAACCACGTTAAATCTCTAACTCTCGTCGTGGCCAACGACATAGGCTGGGATACGATGAAGGACCTCATGATTGAGGAATACTGCCTGAGGGGCGAGATCCAGAAACTAGAGCAGGAGCTTTGAAGCCTGACCATGAAGGGCACCAACATTGTTGCTTACACCGCCAGATTTAGCGAATTGGTGGCCCTCTGCCCTAATATGGTTCCCACTGAAGGGAAGAGGATCGAACGGTACATATGGGGGCTAGTGCCTCCGTATCAGGGGAATGTCCTATCATCAAACCCCGGTACCTTAGATAGTGCCAAGCGACTGGCACAACGACTCATTGACCATGGTGTCAAAACCCCTGCAACCACAACAACCCTAGTCATCTCAGAACCCTCCAAACCCACTGACACCAAGCGGAAGTTCTGGGAGGACAAGAAGAGGCAGCGAGCTGCCAAGAAGCAGCAAATTGTGGCAGTACATGCCGCGGTAACCCCTGCTGCTACTGCTCCGATGAAGCAGTATGCTGGACGTTTGCCGAAGTGCAACAAATGAAACTTCCACCACAACGGCCCCTGCTGTGAAATGCAGTGCTCTAACTGCAACAGGAAAGGACACACCGTCCGTTTCTGTAAATTCCCGGTACAACCGATCACACAAGTCCCTGGCTCTGGCGCGAGCCCAACTTGCTATGGATGTGGCGAAACAGGCCACTATAAGAGGGACTGCCCCAAAGCGAGAAATGCTGGAGGAGTAGGGAGGGTACTGGCTATAGGCCACGGGGAAGCAGTTGTTGACCCGACAGTGGTGACTGGTACGTTCCTCCGCGATAACTCCTATGCATGCATTCTGTTCGATAGTGGAGCGGAGCGAAGCTTCGTGAACCACAAATTTGCTTGCATGCTTAAACAACAACCACACGCACTTAAAGAACAATTCACAGTAGAAATGGCTAACAGCAAAACAGAAAACACCAGTAGCATATACTTAGGATGTATCCTAACCCTAGATAATCATTCATTCCCAATCGAGCTCATGTCGGTCTCAATAAAAAGCTTCGACGTTATCATCGGCATGGCTTGGTTGAGTCTTCATCGCGCTGACATCATGTGCTTCGAGAAAGCAGTCCGACTAAACCTTCCTTCTAACGAAACTCTTATAGTCTACGACAACAAACCTGGTGCGAGTCTTCGCATTATGTCAAGTATTCAAGCACAGAAATATCTGCGCAAAGAATACCACACATTCCTTGCTCACGTCGTCAACACGAACCTCGAAGCGAAAGAACTAAAGAACATTCCAGTAGTGAGCGACTTCCCTGACATTTTTCCAGAAGAACTACCTGGATTACCTCCGCAACGACAGGTCGAGTTCAGAATCGACTTAGTCCCAGGAGCTACCCCAGTAGCCAAGTCGCCCTACCGCTTAGCACCAGCAGAGATGCAGGAATTATCTGGTCAACTTAACGAACTACTCAACAATGGCTTCATTAGACCAAGTTTCTCACCTTGGGGAGCACTAGTCTTGTTCGTTAAGAAGAAAGACGGATCATTCTGTATGTGTATCGACTGCAGAGAACTCAACAAACTGATGGTCAAAAATCGTTACCCTCTGCCTCGCATAGACGATCTATTTGACCAACTGCAAGGAGCGAACTATTTTTCCAAAATTGATCTAAGATCCGGATATCACCTGTTACGGGTACTAGAGGAGGATGTTCCGAAGACAGCCTTCCAAACTCGTTACGGACATTACGAGTTCGTAGTGATGCCATTCGGATTGACCAATGCGCCAGCAGTTTTCATGGACCTGATGAACAGAGTATGCCGACCTTACTTGGATCAGTTCGTCATCGTTTTCATTGACGACATCCTGATCTACTCCCGAAGTAAGGAAGAGCATGGCGATCACCTACGACTAGTTTTAGGAACTTTACGAACGGAGAAACATTATGCGGAGTTCTCGAAATGTGAATTTTGGATCCGAAGAGTCGAATTCTTAGGACACATGATAAGCGAAGAGCGAAACCTCTTACAACCCTGACCCAAAAACGCGTGGCCTTTGACTGGGAAGAGAAACAAGAGAGATCGTTCCAAACGCTCAAGCGAGCCTTGTGCACTGCACCAATACTATCTCTCCTCAAAGGGATAGAAGATTTCATAGTCTATTGTGATGCATCGAACCAAGGGCTCGGGTGTGTTCTGATGCAGCGAGGTAAGGTCATCGCCTACGCCTCCAGACAGTTGAAGACACATGAAGTTAACTATATGACCCACGATCTTGAACTGCGAGCAGTGGTGTTTGCTCTGAAGATCTGGAGACATTACTTGTATGGAACGAAGAGCACTATATTTACCGACCACAAGAGTTTACAACACATATTCGATCAGAAGGAGCTCAACACGAGACAACGACGGTGGGTCGAGCTACTTAGTGATTACGAATGCGATATTCGTTATCATCCGGGTAAAGCCAACATAGTAGCAGACACCCTGAGTCGAAAAGAATATTCTGGTCGCAAGGTCAAGTCATTGTCAATAACCATCCATTCACACTTGTCTAACCAAATTCAGACGGCCCAACTTGAAGCAATGAAACCTGAAAATGTGATGAGTGAATCCCTCAGAGGAATAGACAAGAATTTAGAAGCCAAGGGTGACTGAGCCTTATACTTCATGGACCGGATCTGGACACCGAAACACGGTGGTTTCCGAGACTTAGTCATGACCGAGGCTCACAACACTCGGTATTCCGTCCACCCAGATTCAGATAAGATGTATCTGGATCTTAAAAAGCTATACTGGTGGCCTAATATGAAAGCAAAGATTGCTACCTTCGTAAGTAAATGCCTTACTTGCACAAAGGTTAAGGTCGAGTACCAGAAGCCCTCTGGTTTACTGCAACAACCAAAGATTCCAGAATGGAAGTGGGAGCGGGTCACTATGCATTTCATAACCAAGTTGCCGAAGACAACGGGTGGACTTGATACCATATGGGTCATCGTTGATAGATTGACCAAGTCTGCACACTTCCTGCCAATCAAAGAAACTGACAAGATGGAGAAACTTACGAGAACATACCTTAGGGAAATCGTACGGCTACATGGTGTGCCTATATCCATTATCTCCGATCGAGATAGTAGGTTCACCTCAAGATTCTGGTAATCACTGCAACATTCCCTAGGAACAAGGCTGGACATGAGCACAGCCTACCATCCACAGACTGACGGACAGAGTGAGAGGACGATCCAGACTTTAGAAGATATGTTGCGTGCTTGTGTAATTGACTTTGGAAAAGCGTGGGATACTCATTTACCCCTCGTCGAATTTTCCTACAACAACAGTTATCATACGAGCATAAAGGAGCACCATTTGAAGCACTCTACGGCCGAAAGTGCAGATCCCCTCTGTGCTGCGCTGAGGTGGGTGATACCCAGTTGGCTCGGAAACGACAGAGAAGATCATTCAGATTCGTGAACGATTGAAAGCCTCTAGAGACCGACAGAAGAGCTACGCTGATAAACGAAGAAAACCTTTGGAATTTCAGGTGGGAGACCGAGTCCTTCTCAAAGTCTCACCCTGGAAGGGCTTGATACGCTTCGGTAAGCGTGGGAAGCTTAATCCTAGGTACTTAGGGCCTTTCGATATTCTCTCAAGAGTCGGCCCCTTAGCTTACAAACTCGATCTACCCGACACACTTCGTAACGTACATTCTACATTCCACGTATCTAACTTGAAAAAGTGTCTGTCCGACGAGACTCTCGTAATCCCACTCGACGAGATCGAGATCAACGAGAGCCTCAACTTCGCGGAAGAACCTGTAAAGATCATGGACCGTGAGGTCAAGCAGATGAAACAAAGCTGTATCCCTATCGTGAAGGTTCACTGGAACGCCAAGCGAGGACCGGAATTCACTTGGGAATGCGAGGATCAGATGAAACTGAAATATCCTCATCTTTTCGCTTAGTTATTTGTAACTTCTTATTTGCTTAAATTCTAATTTCGGGACGAAATTCCTTCTAACGGGGGGATGATGTGACAACCCAAAATTTCCATTTGTACGAACATTATCTATTCAGTAGAAGCTAGTCCAGTTTCAGTGATTTTCAGACTTGTCCGAACAAGTTGTGTACATTAGGGTTTACGTTTCTGGATATATCAGGAGAGTGGATGCTCCTGTATTTGTGAAACTTGAACATTGTAAGTTTCATAATGTTATAGTCTGACTTCCGGAATAAAAATATTTTCTGTCAAAATATTTCTGGACTATAAATAGATTTCTGAATTTAATTAATTCATTATTCACAATTCCAACTAGAGAAAAGCCATTTCTCTCTGACGGATCTTTGGGTTTTCATCCCGGATTGTGAGTCTACTTTCCTAAATGTGTTTCAATGCATGTTATATGCTTTATAACATTGTTTACATGTCTAAAATACAAGATCCGAGAGCTTACGGCCCAAGAACGTTCTTGGGGTGTAAACTCCAAAACGGTGCCTAAAGGCTTCCTAGTCCTGATTCCTTGTTAGACAACTTGTTTAGGGGTTAATGTATAAACATTTGAGACTAGAAACCAACAAAGAAACCCTAGCTATAGGAGTTTACGGCCAAGGAACTCTCTTGGGCCGTAAACCCCTTTTTAAGGGTCATAAATGCCTTAAATCACCCCCCTAAAGCTTAAGGACTTTACCCTCTAATGCTTGTGCTTAATTTGGACACCAAAACACTTCAAAATCAAAGGGTTTTAGGATTTTATGGCCAAGGAACTCTCTTGGGCCGTAAACCCCTTTTTCAAGTGTTAAAGATGCCCTAAACACCCTTAAAGCCTTAAGACCATTAACCTTGACTACTTGGGACTTGAATGGGGAACAAATGACATCAAAATCACTCTTTAAAGGGAGTTTACGGCCAAGGAACATATCTTGGGCTGTAAACTCCAAGTAATGACACAAAAGTGTGCCTAATGTCCCCTTTAACCTTAGATAAAAACATAGAAGCTATCCTACATGTGCAAGGGCCTCAAATGAATTAAAACCAACACCCCATAGGAGTTTACGGCCGTAAACTCTAGGGGATATGGTCCTATGGCCGTAAATTCCCCAAAGGAGCATTCCAAGGCCTTAAACTACTTCAAGGATTATTCCAACAAGGCTAGACTTATTCTAGGATCAAGATAACACTTCAAAACACCCAAAACCACCTTGTGAGGAGTTCACGGCCGTAAACTCATGGGTTCACGGCCGTAAACTCCAAAGGGTGGGGTTTGTTGGGTGGTGAACTCATATACAAGGTCATTGGTGCATTGAACCCCCTTTGCCTTGTCCCGTATCAACTTAGATGCAACCATTAGGACCTACAGCACTTATATAAAGTGTATACATGTTCCTAACTGTCTTAAATTACTTTGTTACGTTCTTATTTGGCTAATTAGTTATATATATGCTCATTATATGATAACTAGGCTCGAACGTGTGAACAAGTCTCCGTTTTCCACCTAGCACGGTACCCGATACATCAATCCAATCTACTCACCACAAGTGAGTTCATAACCCTTTAATCAAACTTTGAAATGCTTTTAAATGTTTTAGATACTTTATGGGGGGATACAAGTTAAATACTTATAGTTATTGCATCAATCACATGTGATTGCATTAATCACATGTGATTAATAACTAGAAAACCAATGATTTTATCACTGTTCAAACTGTTTTACTTCAAAATGTTTTACAAACTATTTTACTTATCAAATGCTTTTATTTAAACTTTGTTTTACTTCTTATAAATTGCATGCCCATATATGTATAGATATATAAGTAATGTTTAAAGGGCTTAGGAAGGCCATCCACCCTATTTCCTTTTCGCACACTGAGATGTGGTCTGGTGGGATTTCGGGTGACCATCCGAAGGTCGTTTCAATATTAGTTATATATCATATATACATGTATAGACGTAAAAGTACTTCCATATTCATATTCACCAGTACATCAATAGCTACTTACCATCGGGGTAATACAATACATATACAACTATACTAGAAACAATACATATACAACTATACTAGAAACGATACATATACAGCTAGACTAGAAACAATACATATACAATTATACTAGAAACAATACATATACAAGTATAATAGAAACAATACATATACAACTATGCTAGAAACAATACATATACAACTATACTAGAACGAGAAACATTACATATACATGAATACGTTAATTATTGTGATTTAAATCAGAGCATGACTTAAATGTCATGGCTTGAGTTGTAGCCAGAATTCTCTTGGAGGGAGAGCGTGAGTTTGCGTATAGATCTATACTGGATTGACAATACTACACCTTGCTGCTAGCTACAGCCGGACCTGCAGGTCTGCGGGTGCCAAACATCATTCCGTTATTACGACCATTCATAATGTCGTTGTTACTAGTCGATAGTATGGTGCAATTTTTCACATAATGCCTTAATATAAATCCGGTTTAAGGTAGTTAGTACAACAATAGTTCTTATAATACAAGACTACAGTAATACAATGATTTACCCATTACATATTTTAGTGATAACCTCACTTAAACGTTAATGTACAAACTATATTTTGTTAAATGACAGTTACACATGGGAAATTACACAGTTTTACATCAAACGAGCATACAAAACAGTTAAGCCTTGGTAGAAGGCTACTTTAATAGAAAATATAGGTTTTTCTGAGAGATTCAAACTTTTACAAACAATTGCAATCCTTTACATACATTTTACACACTTATACTTGATACATGTTCAAATATTTTTGGATGACAAATACCGACAGTAAAATACTTATGAACTCACCAGCTTAATGCTGATAAACTCTTTCAAAATAACTTGTATTCTCAGGTCATCAGTAGACAGGTACCGAGGCCAGCTTTTGAGAAGATGGAGCGCATTCAAGACTCATCTTATTATTTTGATATACATTATTTTTGGTGTCTATACTGTACAGAACACGCTTGTATTAAAATTATATATTTAATGCAATGGATGATGTTGTTTGCTTATTTACATTTACTGTGTTGTGATACTTAACATGACGTCCTCCGCCCAGAACGTTTCCGCCGTTCTTGGTTTTGGGGTGTGACAGATCGATGATACATTTTGCTACACAGATTCTCACAAATTGAGAAGTTCAACATTATTACAAAGGGGGAGATTGTAGAGCCGGAATGGATTATAATATGTCGAAGTCTGTGTATTTGTCTATTTCATATGTTTCATTATGTATTTGCTAAGGCATTTTATTTTCGAAGGTTAAGTATTTAGCCTTACTATTTTTTGTATGTTTAGCCTCCTATAAATAGAAGTTGAACATAGACTTAGTAGTAGAGAGTCTTAACATATTTACTATCAGTTTTGTACTTGTGTTCTTGAAAGTAATATGAGCTAAGTCCATATCTTATTTACTTCGTGTATTTATATTACATTTGTTAACTCTGATTTGTTGTTTGTACTAGATTAAACACTTCTACAGCACTAGTGATCTTTGGAAGAGCATAGCCAATTTTTTTATCCAAGATATTCTCTCTCAATTCCTCCATTGTTGGTGGTGTTTTAGGAAGCATTTGAGGCATCGCATTTGGGGTTCTAGGCTCTTAAAGTTCTAAGGTATCAAGCTATAAGAAAAAGGTACGCCATCTATTTAGTTTTGTTATACAAATCCTCCATCTATGCTAGTTAGGATAATTAGAGAAAACATAGATCAAAAGCATTTAGGGTTGTATGCGAACCATAAAGTTGTTAGAGTGCTCAAAGCTCATCGGTGGTATCAAAGCCTATGTTTGTTTTCTATTATACTTTATGTTTATTGGTTTTTAAAGTTGAAAAAACCAAATTTCTATAATCTGACTGGTGAACTCGCTGAGTCCCCTCAGAAACAGAGTAACTCGACGAGTCCGGTTCATGTACATGCCGAGTTGGTGCTCTAGTTTGCATAATTTCGAGTTTTGGCCAGAAATTGGATTAGGATCATTAAGCTAAACTTGTTTTTGAACCTTGAAATCTGGTTTTTCATAAGGTAATGATCATGCTTGTCTAACTAAAAGATAACTGTCACTATTTCAAGATTTTTGTTAGTTTATATAATTAGGATAATTTCTTGAAGGTTGATGATATGTATTATCTTGTTCTTATGTGTTTAACTAGATTTCGTATGTATTATTTGGTTATTGTGTTAATTAGAATAATGATCTAAATGCTTTTAATGGGATCCATAACTTGTCCTTAAGTAATGGAAAATGAAAAGTCTTTCTTTTAAAATTCATTTAACTCATAAATTATGGAAATGAAAAGTTATGAATAGTTTCAAAACTTGTCATCAAGTTTTGGAATTTGTATAGTCACACTTATGAATACTCTAATTTCAAACCCTAGAGTTTTAAAAGTTTAAAATCCAACCCTTATACTATTATAATATTAAGTTTAATGATTATATATCTATATCAGACAAGTCAGTCTTACCCTTTGTAGGCCTCATTCAAAAAGTTGGTCTATAAGGGGGTATAAGGTTATTGCCTAAAAAAAGGTGGTTTAATGGGTGTCCACTCTCATCCACTGCTTCCTTGACTGGTGGAGGGTTGTTAGCTGAACGGGTAGGATTGGATACTAATTCTCATTAAAAGTATATTTATAACTATAAAGTAACCAAATGTTTTATAAAATTCCTAATCTTAGTTAGTTTAAGAAAATGTGAAATTGATGCCAATCCATGAAATTGCACATTGCACCTTGCCAGGTCGTTAATGGAGCGTATGTGGTTAACTGACACATTAACTCGGACTAGTACGAATGGCAAAGGGTATCTTGATGTTTATCATAGATCGGTGGAGTGTAGGTGGTTAACTGACACATCGATTAGGTGATAAATGACATCAAGTGTACCAAAATTAATTTACATGGTTATTCACACTTTGTTTGTGATCCTCGATATCCTAGTCATAAACTTGAAGGGCATAATCGAGATTTAAAAATGCCATTAAAAAGTTCAATTAATCTCAAAAGAATCTAGGAATTTCAATCCAATTAAAACTTAATAATCTATATCATTATATGGTGGAAATTGGTAAATCATCATTTACCCACCTTCAAATATTTTGCAAGTTGGATTACAGCATCCTCTTCAATTGTAAAATATTGTGTTGGATCCTAGCCTTAGTATTTCATTTGGATGTTATATTAAGGAATCTTATCTAATCTAAACTTTGTCTTTCTTTTTTGGATGTCTTTCAACACTACTTCTAGCTCAAACCCTACTAGTTCCTTCTCTTTCATGAACTTGGGTCAGAGAGTCATCTTTGATGTCACTAACTTCAATGAATGGATTAGGAACATTAGGATGGTCACTCACTATGAGGACAATGAATGTGTCCTAGACAAGGATATTAATGATATCAATAAGTCTTCTTCTACTCCTAAGGAGATCGCTGAGTTTAGGACACATGAGAAGGATGCCACCATGGTGTCTTGTATCATATAGCCTACTATGACAGCTGAACTACAAAATTCCTATGAGGATTTCTACCCTTTTGAGATGCACCAAGACCTAATGGAAAGATAGCATCAGAGTGCTCGTTAAGAGAGGTACGAAATCATCTCTTCCATGATAACAACTATGATGAAGGATGGAGAGTCCACCATGGGCCACTAGCAAAAATGTAATGGTTTGTGGACCATTTGCTAAAGTTCAATGTGGTCTTTGATGACGAGCTGGCTATAGATATCATTCTACACCCTTTACGTTCATTTTATGATCATTTCTGCATGACCTATCATATGAACAAGGAGGAGGTCACTCTTAGCAAACTTCAAGGACTTTTGAGGACTCTTGAAAGTAGTTTCAAAGGTAAATCGGTTATTACTACTCCTACTACTGCCCCTATTCTGGAAATTCGGCATCGTAAAGTAAAGAAGAGGAAGGCTCCTTCTAAGAGTCGCAAGGAAAAGACTCTTGATAGATCCTCTTCAAGTGGTACCAAGTTTGGTTTTCATTCTCCCTCTACCATACCTAAGGAAGCAGAGTGTTTCTATTGTCATTAACAGGGAAACTGGAAGCGAAGCTTCCCAGAGTATTTGTAGGATCTTAAGGATGCAAACGTTAAACGCACCGATGCAGGTATTTACATTATTCTATCTAAAAAATCAACCCATTCTTATTCTTAGGTTCTTGATACAGGTTGTGGATTCCACATCCATTCTGATATGCAGGGCCTAAAAAGAAGTAAGGATGTGGAGCACAGGAAGATGAACTTGATCATGGGGAAAAGGAAAGTTTTATCTGTCACCAAGATTGAATTTTACTCTTTATTTCTTAGTAGTGGGGTAGAAATAGAGTTGAATAATTGTTGTTACTCATATGATATGGCGACACATATTATTTCCTTTCATGGTTTGTACAAACAAGGTTTAAGTTTTTCATTTGATAACGAAATTGTTGCTATTAATTCTTTTTATAATGATCTATTTTATTTTAAAGCATTACCTTGCAATGGTATTTATGAAACTGTAATGGTTGTAAACAACTTAGGAAGTAATGTGTTACATATTGATTCTTTTAACCATTTGGATAAGGCATCCTCGTGGCATTGTCCTCTTGGACATGTCAACAAGAAGCGCATAGGACAACTCCAAAATGATGAAGTTTTGGAGTCATTCAACTTAAAGTCGGATGACACCGGCAAATCTTGTTTGCTTGGAAAGATGACTAAGTCACCCTTCACCGGTACTTCTGCAAGGGGTGAGGGTTTGTTAGATCTCATACACACCGATGTGTGTGGGCCCTTCAGAATCACCACAAAGGATGCTAACCGCTTAGATATGGGTATGTCTACTTAATCAGGCATAATTCAGAAACCTCTGAAAAGGTCAAAGAGTTTAAACAACAAGTAGAGAATTAGTTTGGCAGGAAGACAAAGATGCTCTGATCCAATCGAGGTGTTGAGTATGTTAGTATCGAGTTCTTTGAATACCTTAAGGAGTGTGGAATTGTTTCATAGTTGACGCCACCTAGGACACCACAGCTTAATGGTATGGCTGAGAGGCACAATAAAACCTTTTTAGACATAGTTCATTCCCTGATGAGTCGAGCTTCGTCGCCTATCTTATTTCGGGGGTATGCCTTAGAGACTATCGCCCATATCGTTAATCTAATCCCAACTAAGAAGTTTGCCAAATCACCTCATGAGATGTGCACAGAGAAGGTTCCCTTGTGAGACCCATGATAAGCTCGAACCTCGTAGTAGGCATTGTATTTTCATTGGCTACCTACATAAGTCTTTTAAATATCTCATTTACAGACTGAGTGAAAATGTTTTCTTCATTGCGAGGAGAGCAGGCGTTCATGAGAGAGAGCTGATATTCCAAGGGGATAGTGGGAGGAAAATTGACCTTGAAGAGCTTCAAGAGTCAAGTGGTGAAGGAACCTGAAACACTAGTGATCAACCTGGGGAGGAAACTCATGTTTATATCATTGACGAGTCCATAGCTCTGAGGCATTCCAATAGAGTTAGAGTTTCACCTGAGTTTTATGGTTTCCACATTACTGCAGAAGGTGATACATTTATCAGTGATAACACACTGGTAAATTTGGATGAACCTAACAACTACAAGGAAGACATGGCAGGCCCCGAGTCTGCTAAGTAGAAAGAGACGATGGATAGCGAGATTCATTCCTTGAATGACAATCAAGTTTGGAACTTGGTTAAAATGTACCAGGTCGTAATACAATCGAATGCAAATGGATCTTCAAGAAGAAGACGACAAGGATGAGAAGTTACACACATATATGGCGTGACTAGTTACGAAGGGCTTTACTCAAATTCAGGGAGTTGACTATGATGAGACCTTCTCGCCATTGTCGAAGATTAAATCTACTAGGGTTATGCTAGCTATAGCTGCATTTCATGATTATGCAATATGGAAAATGGATGTCAAAACCACTTTCCTTGATGGAAAGTTGGATGAGGATGTTTATATGATTCAACCAGAGGGTTTTGTCGATGCAAAGTATCCTAATAGAGTGTGTAAGCTTGAGAAATCGATCTATAGATTGAAATAAGCATCTCGCAGATGGAATCTTTGTTTCAATGAGAAAAGTCAAAGAGTTTGGATTTTCGAGAGGTAAGGACGAGTGTTGTGTATATGTCAAGGCTAATGGGAGCATAGTTAGCTTTCTGGTGTTGTATATAATGACACACTTGTCATACAAAATTACATCCCAACCTTGTAGTAGGTTAAGTCCTGGAATGGGAAGTTTTTCACTCACTACAATAAAATGTGCTTTTTCTATAGAAGGAATCCGTTGCAAAAAGATGACATTTCGTTTCAAAAGATGATTTGTTATGGAATTTACAATGACCCATTTCTATCCCTAAAATGTTGTAGCAAGGGTTTGCAACGAAAATGATACTTCCATCACAAATGTGACAATGGAATGAAATATATGGAAGATGGGATTCCGTTGTGTATTCCATAGTAGGATTCCATCACACAATCCATGGTAGTTATTTCATCAAAATTTGTGTGATGGTGATTCCCTAGCAACTTCCATGGTGGGGAATCCCTAGTAAATTCTATGGTGGTCATTCCCTAGTAAATTTTGTGGTGGTGATTCCCTAGCAAATTCCATGGTGGTCAATCCCTAGAAAACTCCATGGTGATGAATCCCTTGTAAATTTTGTGCTGGTCATTCCCTAGTAAATTCTGTGGTGGTGATTTCGTAGCAAATTCTGTGGTGGTGATTTTGTGCCAAAATCTGCCATGTTGAATCCCAAGCAAATTTCGTTTAATGACTTACTAGCAGATTTTGTGGTCATGAATCCCTAATAAATGTCGTTCTTTTTTTATCATGACCACCAACAACAACATAAAATAGCTAGTCCTCCTCAAATTCAACACCTCCAGCTTCCAACTCTTCGCGTTTTTCTGTATATGCCGCCTACAAAATAAAAATAATATAAGTTAAAAGATATCAAACATATGAAGGATATTATGGAGTAGCTATAATATAAAACTTTCACACTTAAATGAATATTACATGAACTTTCGTATCTTTTTTGTTTGTGAAAGTGACTCTATTGTGATTTTTCTTGTGTGTATACAGGAACAATTCACTATGGGGTGGATCACGTCCTAATTTCCTCTTTTGCATAAATACCTTATAAAATTTCAAATTTACAGATAAACATATATAAAGATTGATACGATGTACCATTATAAAATTACCAAATCTGAAGCTATCTTCAAATGACTTGTGGATCCAGCAGTATGTGTAGGTTTTGCTACTCCATCAGCCACACCCTTACGCTTATTTTTCTTGTCCTGCTCAGATTTTAGCTTATATTCATCTGTATTCCATTTAATTTTCCAGGAGTTCCAGACTTCCTGTGGAATATGAGCTGGTGTAAATCCATGTTTGTTTCTTTTTCGGCTCCACATGTTGAAGAGATATTGACCATAACATTGTGCCACTATTCTTGCCAAAGCTTGCCTCACCAACGAGTCTATTCTTTCTTCCCAACAACATTTTTTTACACATTAACAATATAAACATAATTTTAAGTGTAAATGTTTACCAAACAACAATTCATCACATATAGTAACTTACCTAAAACTACTCCCAATATAATTCGTGCATTTATTTGCTTACATTCCCCCAAGCGTACCCTTGTGGATAAACTCTTTGTAAATAGCACTGACTAATAAAAAGTGCACAAGGGCATGGTGGCATTAGCCTGCAAGTAATCATGTGACGTGTTAAGTTATGAACTGATATGTATGTGTAAACCAAAAGGTTATACATAGAAATAGTTGTAATTAAGAATTTATTGGTAAATCACATTTTTTTACCAAACATAAACAGTTAGACGTCCATATGGTCCACATTCTTTAGAGGAAATGCTTTCAGCTTCTACACTTTCTACTACAAATGCATTCATGGTTGGTTGTGTTGGTGATGGAGTAGATTATGGGATAAGTGGTGTTGATGGGGTATATTTTAGGGTAGATGTTGGGATCGATGTATATGTTGACGTGGTAGTTGATTTACTTAAGGAGGGCGTGGTAGTTACTGTAGTTGTGGAGTATAGTAGTGTGGATGCCGGTTTTGAGGTTGTGGTAGTAGATATAGGTGTGGATGGTGTGGTAGTCGGTGTCGGTGTTGAGGATGGTTTAGAAGATGTAGGTGCTAAAGTTTTGGTTATTGATGTAACTGTTTAGGATTGTATTGTTCTAGTTTCTGGAGTTTTAGATGCATTTTCTAAGGACGGTGTGGATGTCGAGGAAGTGGTAGTCATGGTTGATGTTAATGATATAGGTTTAAAGTTTTTTTTGGTAGATGTTATAGGTGCTTTGGATGTGGTTTTTGGTATTGGGAAGTTGATTTCTTCATTTTGTAACTGTCTGTTTATGAATTTTGCAATTGAAATCTTGCTGCATTTCATAACCTGTGGTGCAATGAATTTAGTTGGGTTTACACTGGATGCTCCTTTTGCTTTTGAGTTTGACATCTTTCTTGCTTAAAAATTAACAAAAAACTATTGTCAACACCAATATATTAAATATGATAAACTACTGATGAGAAGAGAGAAACAAACAATAAAAATAAATCATATATGAAGGTATTACTACGCATGCAAACTATTGAATACAATCAAAACCAATTTACTTGTAATTTAAGATGATAATATACATGAACATGATCAGAGAACAAGAAATGATCATCATGATAACAGTAAATGAAATAAAAATAATGTTTACATGAGTGTTAACCTATATAGCCAAAGTCACTGCACAAAAGTATAATGAACAAAGATTTTGATCAATTAGCTGCCAGTGATGATGATCACAAAAAATGTAAACCTTATTTTCTAATCAGTAAACTTACCCTAATATGTAGCCTAAACGTGTGTAGGTAGGAGGGAAAGGAATTGCGAAATATTTTGAAGTTCCGCTAATGAAAATTTTCAACTGTGCTAATTACCACTAAATATTTAGTTACTCAAATTCATTAAAGTACTTCCAGATTGATAGATTGAGTATATACATGTAGCTAACATTAGGAAAGCACATAGAGTAATGAGGTGGTCATAGTATCAGTTTAATTTAAAATTATAAACGAGGATTAAACATTAATAAACTATATATCTTTATACATTTATGTTTAAACCGAAATTTATATATAAAAGACATACAGGTCATGTGAATATATATGGTAGTTGCTTATGGTCTCGTGGTATCACCCATGGATGACATATGGGTCATTCGTTAACATGGTAGTGCATATGGTGTCCATGGATGAAATACATGTCATTGGTCAGCATGGTATTTGCTTATCGTGTCCATGGATGAAATATGGGTCATTGGTCAACATGGTAGCTACTTATGGTGTCCATGGATGACATATGGGTTATTGGTCAACATAGTACTTGCTTATGGTGACCATGGATAACGTACGGATCACTAGTCAACATGGTAGTTGCTTATGGTGTCCATGGATGACATACATGTCATTCGTCAACATGGTAGTTGTTTATAGTGTCTGTGGATGACATATGGGTCATTGGTCAACATGGTAGTTGGTTATGGTATCTATGGATGGCATACGGGTCATTAGTCAACACGGTAGTTACGTACGGTTTCCTTAGAAGATATTTGAGTTATTTGTCAACATGGTAGTTGGTTATGGTGTCCGTGGATGACATAAGGGTCATTGGTGATCAACATGGTAGTTGCTTATGGTGTCTATGGATGACATAAGGGTCATTGGTCAACATGGTTGTTGCTTATGGTGTCAATGGATAAAATATGCATCATTGGTCAACATGGTAGTTGCTTATGGTGTCCATTGATGACATATGGGTCATTGGTCAACATGGTAGTTGCATATGGTGTCCATGGATGACATATGGGTCGGTGGTCAACATCGTAGTTGATTATGGTCTCCATCGATGACATAGGAGTCATTGTTCAACATTATGGTTGCTTATGGTGTTCATGGATGACATACATGTCATTGGTCAACATGGTAGTTGCTTATGGTGTCCATGTATGACATATAGGTCATAAGTCAACAAGGTTGTTGCTTATGGTGTCCATGGATGAGATACAGGTCATCAGTCAACTTGGTAGTTGCTTATGGTGTCCATGGATGACATATGGGTCATTAGACAACATGGTAGTTTCTTATGGTGTCCATGGATGATATACGAGTCATTGGTCAACATGGTAGTTGCTTATGGTGTCCATGGATGACATATTGGTCATTGGTCAACATATATCATTTGCGACGGTTGTGTATTAAAATAGATATTGATTTTTTATTTAATTATGACTTTTGACAAAAGTAACCTTACTAATTAAATATGATTCATTGTATCTATGAGGATGATTTGGTCATTTTATAATGGAACACCTTGTAGGAATCATAATGTTTTCCAACAAAACACGTTGTTTCAGTTCTTCACTCTTATTTCAGACACTTGTAAACAACCCAAATTTTAAAATTCCGACAGTTAAAAAATCCTAAGATCATTTTTGCAGAATCGTTATCTTAGTGAAGGTTAATTATTATAAAATCTAGTACTTCTTCGAAGATGCAATCAAGAAATCAAAGGAAGTCACTAACAATCATGCTATTGGAAGTGATGGAGAAAATAATAGTCGACTTGGGAAAATTTTCAGCAGTCGAGGCATTCAGGAAGATGAGTGTGTAAATTTCGTCTTCGATCATTCTATTTGACAAGTGTATTTGTGTTGTCTTTACATTTTGGAGTGAATGTTGTGTTTCATTTGTAGTTGTAGATTCTTTAAAGAGGTAGTAAAAATGGATGAAGTATATAAACATATAAAGGTAGACGGATTACGATTTCGTGGTTGGTCTGACCAGAAACATACAGTTGTTAATAATTTCATAGAGATGAGAAACCCAAATATTATGTTCATGAATGGATTGGTACATTCTTATATATATGCATAGTATTAATTAATTTTGTTTCTTGTTTTGTATTATTTTAACTAGAAATTATGTGTTTAATGTTTTTCTTCAGATGAAGTTATTTTTCTTAGAAGTTGATCATCAATGGAAAATGATGCTTGAAGAAGAATCTGCATTACGACATTTGGATTCAACATTTGTCCTGGGAATAATGGTGATGGCTGAAGGGAGACATAGAGAGTAAGAAGGTTTAGACATGTTGAACAATGCTTACTACAGAGCAAACGGTAAGTGGAATCTTAGAGCAACTGGTTCTAATGTTCATCTCAACATAAATAGGGAGGGGAGAAAACATGTACACTTCCATGACTTCCATAGAACTTGTGCAATGCATAAGTCTGTAATTAGTGTGTCAGACGCTTTTTTGAATGGATACAAATGGGTGTTTAGGTGTGAAATTTGTTTTAGGGATATTTGCTTCATCGGGTTTTCTAGGGAGTTTGGTATACTTTATGAGTAGTTTGTTAATATGTACTTTCATGTTATGACAATTAATGTCATTTACATCCTTTTGGTTTAATATACGAATATATAGTAATTTACTTGATAAGTAATTACATGATGTTGTTACTTGATTAGTAAATATGTTGTGTTGCTAATAAGGTACTAAAAGAGTAAAAGTTTGCATTGATGTTTGAATGATGTCTGAATAATGTGTTTTGGACTTTTAATATTAGTCACTACTAGAAAAACAGCCTTTTACGACGCTCATTGTGCGTCGTAAAAGGCTTAGACTACGTGAAAATGCGCGTCAAGGAAGGCCCTGTCATAAAGAGAGAAGACACGCTTTTGCGCGTCGTCTATAAACGACGCACATTTATGACGCTCATTTATGACGCGCAATTACCACGCGCGTTTACAACATGCAATGCGTATCTAGGAAGGCGCTGTCATAAAGGAAGACGACACGCATTTGCGTGTCGTAACCTTATGACGCGCGTGTTAATGACATGCAATGCTTATCAAGAAAGCCCCTATCAAGAAAGGCCATGTCATAAATGAAGATAACACACATTTTTGCGTATCATAATTTTAAATGTTTAAAAAAATATATTATTTATAGATTTTAAATTAAATTTTCATTTAATGTATCATAATAGAAATAAAATACCATACACAAAAAATACAATCCATTGCATAATATAAAATAAAATTTCATACACAAAAAATAAAATAAATTGTACAAATTTTAATATGTCATACAAATAATCATTCAAATGTTAAACAAAAATAATACAATGCTAACATGGGTTATACATTCCTATAAAACTATCAAATAATCATCTAACTCTGTTTCTTACTGGAATATGTTTGTAACATCAGCCTCCATGTTCCATATCGGATCTACCTTCCGTATCTATACGTATAACAAAGACACATAAATATATTGTGAATTTGTGATCTGATCTGAAATAAGAGTCTTGAATGTTGGTTGTACCTTGTGCTTAATTTCAGTGTCTTCAATCCTTCTACACAGATTTCACTGAAACAAGTGAATGGAATCCTTTTTGAAAACACAGCTACACCATTCTATTGGGAACAACTAAGATGATGCAATAATAAAAAACATGATATTAAGTCCATTTGATAGGAACTAATATTAACCAAATTCTAACATGATTATATATATATATATATATATATATATATATATATATATATATATATATATATATATATATATATATATATGGAAAAGAACGAAAAAACTTAATACCTAATATCTGAAACAGAAAAATAGGTTTTACATGCAACAATGAAAGAAAATGGTTTTCGATCTGTGTTTGTATTTCTGACACGAGATGTTAACACCAAGTCTCCAACAGGTCCAAGACTAACCCTCAATCAGTATTCAAAGCTACAAAATAACAAAATGTAGTTTGAATTGATGCAATTGAGAGACTCACAGCAGTTGCAACAGGTTTCTTCCCACTAAACATACTTGCTGCTGACCTTCTACCAAATTCCTCTCGAACTAATGCAATATCTGGCCCAAATCTACCAATGTATGTAACCCCACAATTAAAAAAAACTCATTATTATAATGTATTTTTTTATTAACCAACTTATAATTTCCATTATAGGATTATTAGATTGATAAGTAGGGTAAAATTTCTTATGATTTTTTGATTCTTTAGCGACTAATTTGATGCTACCAAATTGCTTATTTACCCTTGTTTGATGTATTACTTTCCTGCCTCTATGAGACACATTTTGTAATCAATTACCTGAAATTGCAACCTTTATATTCTCTAGAATTCAAGCAATTCACTTAGTCTTTTATGGAAAAAAAATATCTAACCAAAGCATTTCATCAAAAAATATCCAACAGCTCTCGTGGCAGCAACCCCCTTTTGATTCACCCGCCACCTGTAGTCCCGTCAACCACTTCACTTGTCTAAGCTAGTGCCACTTTGTTTTGTTCATACAGTTCCAACATTTGTTTGCTCACCTCTGAAAGAAAAAAAAACAAAAAAAAAAACAAACAATGATGATGATGACGAATATTTATATTAGTTTATAAGGGCAGAACTGGAAAAAGGATAGGAGAGGGACCATCTAGATGATCCTGCTTTAGCTAAAATTGAGAAAATATACATTGGAGGAAATAAGGCTTCAGTTTGAGGATTGGAAAAATGACGAATATTTATATTTGTTTTTGTCTTTAGACATTTCTGGTTACATGAGTATAAGGCTGCAGATTGAGATTGGAAGAAATAAAAATAACATGAAATATCAAGTTTCTATTAATTTTTTTAACAATCATCTTTAAAATATAGCTTACCTTTTCTGAAATTTTAGCCAGTTCCTCCAGCCATTGTCTCTTAGACTTTTCCCTTCTAGCACTTCAACTAGGGTTCTAGGGATTCATACCAAATGTTAACTGGTATCATGGAAAATAAACAGTAGCCATACCACCGGAGTTGTTGGACATCTATTTTTCTCTTCAAGACCTAAACAAAAAAGAAAGAAAATCTTAAGGATATTAACAAGGGGAACTGTTACTTCCACGACCATTTTTGATAATACATTGATATATACCAAGCACCTTTTGACAGTGCATCACAGGCAGGTTGTGACCTCCCAAAATCACCTACTCACATTATTTTTTTTTTAAACTAATAATATGACATTATAAACCAACAAGATTTCTATTAACATTAAACATTGCTATTTATTAATCAAAATTTGATGAGAGAATACCTTCTCTTTCCTCTTCTAGAACATCAGGTTTTACTGAACTACCCACAAGAGGTACTCTATTAGGGAATTACATATCCTAGAACCTATCACACATTAAATTTGGGTATTACAGTACATATATTTTTATATATTTAATTTTTGAGACTTCAAATCACTATGTACCTCTTTTTTATTGTACCATGGTCTCCAAGTAGTCTCTACTAGAAGCTTCAACTTGTTTTACAAAGTACCTACCTTGAGGATGTTACTAGGACCCATCCATCCGTGTCACCACTGCCAATTCATCATGAATCAAATGTATGTTTCTTTTGTGTATGTTTAATAAATAACTGAGAAAATAAGGCCATTATGAGAAAATAATTGATTGGGTGTTAGACTAGATTGAGTTACCTGTATATCCAAACACTTATTCCATTTTCAATAAGCTGAGTGATAGTAGGCAAAATGGGTGTTGGGCTGTCTATCATTCCAATACCACTGCACATAAAATCATGAGTTAAATACAAGAAACAACAACATAATTTCATTGATTTTGTTTATTATGGAATAATGGAATCCTAGTTTTCGAGATAGAAAAGAAAAGGTACTCGCAAAATACCCATGAGGTATTTTGAACATGAAGAGCTTCTTGCACATCTGATCGATTCAAATATGACAAGAAATAATCATCAGAGCAAGGATCAATGTTCTTGACCAAATTATACACATCATGTCTTCAAACAAAAGTACATTGCAATTTCCTGTATTTGAAAGGAATTGCAGACTTACAGATCTAGTGGCATGTTTCTGGATACTTCCATCACAGAATGGTGCATAGATGTTGTAAATATCAATCTCACCATTTTCACTACCTGATTGGCTTTGATAATGAAGACACTCTGCTGAGAAATTCCCAGAACCATAGCCACAATACTCATTGATCCCTTCATTTGTCTCATCATAGTTTAGAGCATGTGTCCAGTAGTAATCATAAATCCCTTCACCAGTTGCATTGTCATCTATCACATCATTCCCAATCTGCACAATCACAATACAAAACACCCATTAGTTATATTCGTGCTTATGTGGCATCTGTTACATGTAACAAGACTTGTTTTGTCTTATTTCGTTTTCTAACTACTTACCGCAATCCCACGAAGATTAATGTTTGTTCCGTTAGTTTTATTGTTTTCTGAGAGAATGAGAGAAGCAAGTTGGGGTACGTAGTGACCTGCTAGAAGTCTCACTTGTTCAGTAACTTTTTTAGTCAACTTTACCTAGTAATCACATATTAAACTAGTTAAATAAATATTAAATATTTTCCAGCCTAAATTACCTATTAAATAAATATTTTACCAGTGTAGGTAGAAGGTCTGCAACATTAAGTGGAAGTCCAGCCCCATCAACCATCCATGGTTTTTATTAGATAATCCATTTGTCTGTGCTGCCTTCACTCCAGTAGTTATTAATTCATTCAATCTTACCAAAAAGAGCATTAAAAAAAGTTCAACTTATATAAAGCAAAAAAAGTTATAAAATAATTGGTATATTAAGAGGTAACATGGTACAAGAAAAACAACCCCTAATTCACTTTCTGCCACAACACTCAAATCAGAAAACCCATTTGTTGATATTTGAAGCTCACTGTAATAAAAACATTCTCAAAGGTTTAATCATGGCAGGAGTTTAGTATTGACAAAGGGAACACAATGGAAGTAGTAAAGATAAAGGCATGCCTAAAGAAATATCACCCAAAAAGTAGTGATTACCTTCTTCATTCGCACGTTTGTTGTTAATATCCCTGACCACTGGAATGTATGAAATTTCCCCTTCCAGCTTTAAGATCTTTTTCTAAAAGTAAAATCAACAACAAGAACATTAACACCATACAGGAATAGTAAAAAAAAAGCAGGAACATTAATAACTTGAAATTAAGATTGTGTGCTAAACAATAAAATTCGGCCATGTATTCCTTGACCCAACAAATTAATTATTTCTAATCAGTTGCAGATGCGAAATCGCCTAATGACCATTTGAAATCTGAAATCAATTAAGTGATTCATTAAATAATGTGAAGTTGTGAACCGATTGAAATCAATAAATTGAGTATAATCAATAAATTCAATCATACCAGTTGCTTCAATCGAATCCTAATTTATAAGGAAAATAAAAAATCAATAGCAAAACTGGTAGATTTTGAGACCAATTAGACAAAACGTTGGTACCAGGGTACCAAATCGGCATTCCAAAAACGCAAAATTGGCAACCCAAACTCCAAATTGGCGATCCCAATCACGTATTAGATCAAATCCGTTCGCTAAAAACACGTTCCAGCAATCGATTTTGCCATTTAGTGGGGTCGTTGAGTTTCCGTACCGAAGTACGTTTCCGCCGACAATCGGAACGATAACGTACCATGATTGGGAACGAAACATTTAGAACATGGATCATGGCTGATAGAGCAATCCCTGTGACTATGGGGAAGAGTTATTGGGTTTCTCATGAAACATCGAAGGTTTATAGAGATTATGGGTTTCAAGCCTACGAAAACAGTGGAGCAAGTCAATTTGAAATTGAGCCGAAGGAGTACCATGAATGTAGGAAAACACTGTTTCCTCCCGGATCGAACTCTGATTGCCCAGACTTCATTGTCTCTAGTTTTGCCTCCAAATCCTTCAAATCTCCTGATTTGACCTATATATTCTCCTCAAAAGAGATTTTCTCCTATTATCAGCGTTTCAGGAACCCAAATTAGCCTGAGTAAACTAATTTTTAGGTATTTTGATTATACGAAGAAAAGTGATTAATACCTGGTGTAACTTCTCCATGAAATTTTCATCTTCCCTTTCAATTGCATCGTCGTTACCTTTTATGTAAAGCAGGTAAGTATTCAGAGTATAGATGAACATGTTGTCACCAGAAATCCAGTGTGACTGCGTGGAATTTGCAAGGTGCTCGTTATACATTGCAATATGTACAAGCCAATGAATCACGGCTAAAATAGTAGGAAACATGTGAGGCGTTCCAGGGGATTTTAAGGCCGACTTGTTGACAAGGGTAAATGTTGATTCAAACCCTAGTAATAGCTCCAAAAGGGTTAGTGATGGGATGGGGAAATGATTTTCAATGTAAGATAGAGGAGGTTGCTTCGAGCCCTAGAAACCACACGACATCGAGAATAATGAAGAAGCTAAGGGGGGTGTTTGAGAGTGATGTATGTTCTTGTTCTGGATTTGTAGCTGAGAGGCATCGTGCTTGAAGGTGGTTTCCATCGATGTTTTTAGAGTGAAATCGGAGATTGGAGACCCGAAGAGGAGAGAATCACAGAAGCATGAAGTGTGGATTGGTTTTTTAGGGTTCAATGGTGGTGAAGCGGATAGGAGAGGAGGGAGAGTGGAGAATGGATTGCGAAGATGAAAGATAGAAAGTAGAAAAAAACAAGGCGGGTTTTTAAAATTTTGGGGATTTCATTTTCTCCCGTATCTACTAAACACGCGCGTTCATTAAAATTATAAAGCGACACTTATAGAAGACGCCCATTTAACATACAGTGCCCTCCGTGTTCTTAATTTTTTTTCTTATGACACTAATTTAAGGGCACGCAATAATGTGTGACCTAAATCCTTAAATTTTTTTAAGAGATGACACTTTTTTAGTGTCACTCTCTTTTGTGTAATATAAATCAATGAGTGTCGTGGTTTGCATGTTGTAAAAGGGTCTTTTTCTTGTAGTGAGTGTTTGTATTGTACTGTGATTATAGTTGTATGTAGCAAATGTTTGTTCTTTCCTAGTATTAAATACATATGAAATACAATTGTAAAGGCATAAACATACATGTATTTTATTTTTTATTTGGTAATTTGGTTTAATATGACCTAGTGGAGAACCCATGCTTTGCATGAGGTAAAATTGTAAAGGCATAAACATAGAGACTAAAAGTGGCAATAAAAGAAAACTACTATGTCTGAAATCTAAAGTAAAAAAGTTTGTTGTTAAAATCTTGTTCCACTTTTAATATATATATATATATATATATATATATATATATATCCACACACACACACACGCATTAATACCTGGACATATACTAGTAATTTGGTGAAATGTTAATATAAATGTATAACATTATGCATTATGACATATATGTTAAATTTGTCTTTTTCCTTTGAATAATCAAAAGTCCATTGTTACCTATTTATAAAGGTCATAATATTTGAATAATGTATTTCGACACAAATACCCTGACGTCCCGTCGGGGTTTCAGTTCTTCAACCATTCAGAACATCTTAACTTTTCGGCATGATAAATATGCATACAAACACTAAAACCCCCAAATCGTCGAAGGATAATCTTTTTTAAAAATGATTTTCTCCAATAATAGAGATACTTGTACTCCTCACGACCAGATCGTCATAAAGGTATTGTTTTTCCACCCTATTACACTGTCTTTCATAGTTACACTTAATTTTAAAAAAATGAAAATCAATTACTTCAATGTGTATTTTGTAGATAGAATATCAAATACCAGAAGTCAGCGTTCGTTAGATGATCTCCCGCTATAGATTTTGAGTCGAATATTTGTAGTATTAGTGGTAGAGTCTGTGAAAGACGTTGTCTTTGCAAGACATTCATAATTCACAATAAACATCTACTAATCAATGTATATTTGATGAAATACAACTTTATTTATTTGTTATTTACTATGTATTTAAAAATTTTAAGTACAAAGAAGATGTATTAAGTGGGGGGTAATCCTCAAGTGTACAAAGCAGCATGCATTAACATCTTTGAAGGAATGGGTCCCAAAAATCTGAAAGTTGGTTTATTTATACACACGTGCGCATTGCATAGTAATTATATGTAATCTATACCATTTATTAATATTTAATGTCATTGATGTTATATCTTGATATGTTTATTCTGTCAACAGGATGAGTGCTTTTATTATGAAAATTTTGATTTAGGATAGACTTTGTTGAGACAAGAAGTAGATGAAGATCATCTTGAGGCAATTTATTTGCTTGTATTGATCTACATTTCAAGAGGACCTCGTCAATGTGATGAAGGTATTTATACATGGTATATATGTAAATTAAATTATATATATAGTTAATTAAGGCATGTTTATAGTTTGGAGTTACTATTTAGTTGTTTTATGTTGTATAATATTTACTATTGTACTGAAAAGGATACATTGGATTAACTGATGGATACTTTAATGTGTTGGTTTACAATTACTTGATACCTATTTTGGTTGGGCAGTTCCGGATGATGGAGAGTACTCGGGTGTTGTTGATAGTGCCAAAGAGTTGTTGTGGGATGTTGATGTTGTTCATAGACTTACAACGAATAACATCACATTCCAATGTGAAGACACACGACATTTTGTTAAAGTTGCATTTGCAATAGGCCAAGAAGAGGATGAGGATTGACAAAGATATTGCATGGTTTGTCGTTGGTATATAGAGTATGGTAGTTTTGTATATTTCTTAAACATATAAATGGTTGATAATAGATTAGATATTGAATATTAGTGTTCATATTGTATTTTATATGTAGTGGTATACTACAATAATTTTATTTTGGTTTTATGTTTATGTCATTATGTTAAAAGGGAATTTTAGTCATTTTTGCTTGCTATGTTGTTTGAGTAGGATGAAGTATACGTAAAACCTATGTTATTTTTGTGATGAAGTATAGTTAATGGAATTAAAAATAAGTTTGTATTGAATTCGTTACTAAGGAAAATAATCTACATATATCATATACTTTAACATGCCCAATTTTAAGGGTGTGCAAGAGGTGCAACCGCATAGGCCCCGGAAAAAATAGGGCCTAAGTTCTAATAAAATCATAATGTTAATTAGTCATTATATACTATGTTTTTCAAGAAATTATACACAACTTGATAAGCACAGCTGGCTTAAATGCTCCCTTTTCTAGGATAAGCATAAGTTCGAGTCCGCTTGCCAGCAATATCTACTGTTATAATTCATTTTAAATTTTTAGCCATTAGTTTATGCCACATATTACAAATTCAAAAAAATTCATTCAAACCATATCTTACAAATTTCATTGATCATAATAATAAATCATCAATAGAATAAGAAAATTAATTAAGCATACAATATCCCAATGAATGTTGTTGCAAATTAGCTACGCATTTTGTTCCATAGCAAAACAAGAAAACGAAAACATATTCCATATCAGAATTCCCTAGCAAAATACCTACAAATGTTACTTACATAGCAAATCAACTATGGAGTTGGTTTCCATCACAAAGTCCGTTGCATAGTAACCACGATAATTAATTCCATAGCAGCTATACAACGGAAAGTGATTTCGTAACAACTGTTGTTGGAAATTTGCTATGAAGTTTTAGTCCATAAAAGTATCGGTATCATAATACCAACGGATATGGAGTCGGTATCTTTTTCCTAGCAAGTCCCATTCTTGCTAACAGAAATAAAATCCATAGTGACCTCCCCTAGAAAATCGTGTTTTTCGTGTAGTGGCTATTAAGGACGTCCATGAAGTTTTCTATATTCTTGAAATAAGGATATTGAGCAACAGGAGTAAAAGACTAATTGGACTTAGTCAAAATACCTACTTGGAAAAGGTTTTGAAAAGGTTGAACATAAGGGATTGAAAGAAAGGTAACTTACCGATCCAAAGCAATGCCAGACAGAATAGGACTCAGAGTCCGAAGACAGAGGCTAGGATAGTTGAGAGGACCACATGCTTCCGCTGTTAGCACAATCATGTATGTTATGACTTGTACTCGTCGTGATGTGGCTTTTTCTTTGATCATGGTCAACAGATATCAAGGGAATCCTGGTAAGGATCACTGGACTGTGCTAAAGAACATTATCAAGTAGCTACGGATGACTAAGGATTGGGTCCTTACCCTCGGTGGGAGCGATGACTTGAGATTGGTGGGGTATAGTGATGCCAGCTTTCAAACCAGAAGAAATAATTTCCGGTCTTAGTTGGTCTTGGTATTTAACCTTAATGGGGGAGCAATCACTTGGAAAAGTTCCAAGCAGGATTCTATAGCTGATTCAACGTGTGAATTAGAGTACATAGTAGCATGCAAAGCGACGAAGGAGACGTTATGGCTGAAGAACTTCATCCGAGACCTTGGAGGTGTACTAGCTATAAAGGAGCCTATAGAGATTTTTTGTGACAGCTAGACTACATTTGCCTTAGCCAAAGAACCAAGGGATCATGGCAGATCTAGGCACATCGACCGAATATATCACTTCATTAGACACTGGATACAAGGACTCCTCGTAGCAAAGAGCTTATCGCCAAAGAACCTAGTAGATCCTTTCATGAAGGGATTGAGTAGGATTAAGCACTTACAGCATGCAAGGCGCATCGGGCTAAGGGACGATATTAGATTTGATGATTAGATAGTTTTTGAAACTTGTAATAGATAAATTGTAATTGACATTTGATGATTAAATAAAAGGTGTTTTATTTACAAGTAAAGTTACTATCTTGTGTCAATTATTTACTATTGTCTCACTTTACATGTTTTAACTTCCATAATAATTAAATTATTCAAACGATGCACAATCGATCATACTTTGGAAGTAGGTATTGAAGCAACATTGTCATGAATTTGGCTTGTAGATGTCTAAATTGCTTAGACATATAAAAAGATTGCTACAACATTCATGAGTGCTCATAAGGTCTGAGTATTTGATTAAACCCACGCTCACTTGTATCACTTCATGGAATTTATCTCGAGTCATCGTGAGATAATAATATCATATAAGTCTTCAAACCAAGAGATATGAGTTTTTGACTATGAGTTGTTTCTACACTGATAGTGAGAAACCGCATCAGTAACTTGATGCTATAAAATGTGTTGTGTACAATTTAATGAGTAGTTAGTACAAGCATATGAGTTGAAGTTTATCTGTTCTTTTTAGTTGTTGAAGGAATAGAGCGATATCTTGGGCCCATTGATTATTTTGTTTTGACTTATGTGTCGGCCCCGGTCATAACTTAATTGATGTGTTTGATTAAGTTCTATGTCAAACAAATTGGAAATCTGGAAAAAAATGTTGGACAATAAGAATGACTATGTTCTGTGTGTTAGTCCGGCTGATATCTTGAGAACAGAGGGTTATATGATGCCTTATCTAAATGTTATGTCATTGTTCGACAAATACTTTTAAGAGCTACATTTGCTAGTGGGTTCCTGAATTCATACTTGCAACTATACTTATTACACTTATCCAAGTGGGAGACTGTTAGATAAGGTGTCTAAGTCCATATCTATATTTAGTATGTACTTGACCAAAAAGTAGCATGGTCCATTTGGGTTGCATTTCACCGTAACAATTTGTAAGAATGGACTATTGAGAAGATGTTATATATGATTTATTAATATATTATAAGTTCTAATATATTAATATGAAAACATATTATTTAATAAGTATTGATCAAGAATTAATTTGGACTTAATTTTGTGATCAAAAGAGACTAATTAAATGTAATGGGATTGATTTGGTAATTCAATGATTTTTATAGTGTGGGCCAATGGTTATTTAGGTTGGGATAAACCAACATGGTAGTCCATGGATAGTCCATGGAGGTTTAAGCCATGGATCCTAATTAAGATGAAAGGTCATTCACATTAGGGTTTACATGGGTGTAACCCTAATCCTTTCCACACTATGAAAGGAGTCCCTTAGCTCATGAAATCGGCCACTAGTGATCTTTGGAAGAGCATAGCCGATTTTTGCGTGCAAGTATTCTCTCTCAAGTCCTCGATTGTTGGTGGTGTTTTGTAAAGCATTTGAGGCATCACATTCAGGTATCAAGCTACAAGAAAAAGGTTTTTCACCTAACTGGTTTTGTTATGTAAGTACCCATGTTTTGTATGCTAGTTAGGATAATGCTTTAGAAAATCAAATTACATCTATAGTTAGAGAAAACACATATCCAAAGCATTTAGGGTTGTATGTGGACCTTAAGGTTGTTAGAGTGCTCAAAACTCATCAATACACTCATTCAATATTTGGAAGTTCATGACTAGTACATTCACATTGATATTGTGTTAATCTCTTATCGGAATTTGTATCATAAAGTGTGTTTTAAAGTTCATCTTAAAATTCCATTATGAAACAGTAAATGTCTTGCATCTCTTTCCCTATCATAGATCAATTTATTCTCGTCTCGGACCTTCAAACTCTGTTTAAATATGTCTAAGATCTTCCTTCCTTTGACATCTGATATTCATCATGATCCTGTGCAACGGCAGACTCTATATCATGTACACATATTTTCTTTTTCATCTAAGAAGTATCTTATGACAATTCATCTCATAAGTCTCACACTCCGAGATCTCACAGCAATTTCATCTAAGATATTACTTGGTCTGAGATCCGTTGTCAAAACATCCCGAGACTTTCTGGCTCTGAGATTAGTTCTTTTAAAAGAAATCCGAATGGTTTTTCATAAATTTTTAAACGTTTTCCTTAAGAACTCAAACGATTATATTTTTTAATGATTATTATCTTTAATCCTAGAAAAATGCACCTTTTTGCACATGACTCCATAAAGTAAACATCGTGTCAATCAAATGACGGTTTCGATTTTACATGTACCGCCAATATTCTCTTTTGTCGATACATGTAAATTCCTCCAAAATGTGGCAACATATATAATGCAATACATTTCCATATCCAGGTTTAATCATTACTTTTTCTAACCTAATCTATTATTTCACTGAAGCTATAAAACCCCTCATAACCCAGCTTTTACCCTTTACGCACCCTTCATCTTCGTCATTCTCTATCCACAAAGAAACTGTTCTTGAAGCACTCATACCCTGAAACAATGGCATCTTCATAAGCTGGCCCCCAAATTTTCCAACCCTGCTCCTAAAAAATCATTCATGGGTTCCTCTTCATCATCCTCAATGGAACCGTTTCTCAGGTGTACCGCAAAACTTTTCTCCTTGGATCCCATGGACTATGATGAGTCCATCCGAGTCATGATCAAGTTTATATCTCGTCGTCCCCTCTCCGTTCCACTCACGAAAATCCATGATCCTCCTATTTCGCTTCATGTTCTTCACACATCGTTTTAAAGTGTGAAGATTGACAATGGAGTTCTGGAAATCAAGATTATTGGTGACCGAATTTTACCAGTTTCACAACATACATTCTTAAGAACTATTGGGATTTCCACCATATAGGGTATGAAGAGGAGTTCAAAGACAAAACAATCAAGAAATCTACAGTTTCTATGCTATGGACTGTTCTGATGCACCTCAATCTTAGAGGTGTGTGGGAAAACAAGGTGGAACATACACAATTAGTAAGGATTGGCTCTATATCTTGTACAATATCTTTTCTAGAAAGTCTAACATTGTCAATGTAACAAAAGTATTAGGGAAATACTTCCAGAAGTTTACTACTAAAAGAAAGCTTCTAGAGATTAGAATCTAGGCTCTCGCCATTCAACACCTCTACCAAGAGATTCTTGAACCAATTCTAGTTGACACCATTTCGAAAGAAGTATTTCTAAACTTGAAAGCTACTAAGACTTATCGCTTTCTGAACCAGACATCTTTCGGACCTATTCATAGATTACCTGAACACATGTTGACCATTTTACTATCCGAGTCCCCTCATTTTCAAACATCACTTGGAGACTTCGATTTTGTATCATTTAAAATATTCACCAAATCATCAACATCCAAACACTAATCAATATTAACTATGCAATAAGAATATTAATCATTTAGTACCTGATTAAACATTGAAAATTTACTTTCATAATTATATGCATTTGCATCTACAAGTTCTCTTTTGAAATTAATGAAAGCAAGAATTTTCTATACTAATCTTTTTCATATTTCAAATGAATGATATATAAGAGTGAGATTTCCACAAATTCTCTTATCAATATTATCGTAAATGTTTCTTTGTTTTAACAAAAAAAATTCTATTCTAATACAATCTTTATCAACCATGACACTCGTTAGTTTCAACTTTAAACTCTCTATTTTAGAGATTTTCTCCACCACCTTATTCTTAACATTATAAAGAAAAACTTTCATTTTCTCCAAATCACTACTCCTAGAAATAAACATGTCATTCAAAGAAGTACAACCATCAACAATATCATATGACAGATCGTATTATAATAATATGAAGGAATATGAAGAGATATTAAAAGATCATGTTCCTTCTAAGTCATTGGAGATTTCAAAGAGGCATCCATGAAACAATAACCTTTGACATTATCTTCTCCTTCATCACTCTCACCTTCACTATCAGCCAAAAATCCTCCAAACACCATCTTCGCTTTAACATGTTCCTCGTGATGCTTTGCAAAATTGGCACCATGCATTGGGTGACACATTTCTTTATTATCTGATCCAAACAACTATTTGAAAAGTACCCTAATCCTCACTCATCGTAACTAGAGATAGATTCTTAGACTTTGCTTAAAGCTTTTTGATCTTCATAGCATAATAGGCCTCATCCTTGAGCTTCTCTTTCTTTTCCTCTTTCTTTTTTAGCATACATTCTCTTGCAAAATTGTTATCCATTACAATAACTGCAATCATAGTCGGAATCTCCGGTGAGCTTCTTCTCAATCTTCTTCCCTTCCATTCTTTCCTAACTTTCGATCACCTTTTTTTTGAACACTAGGATTTGTTCTCGAAGATTATTTCTTGAATGAATTGTTTTTTAATTTACTATTCATTGGCTTCTTGTAAATATTTTTGATGTTATTGTTTGAATAATAAGCCATGACTTCATTATTAGAATTCATTATCAATCTTTCTTCTCCATAATCTTCTTCATCGTATGAACACACCTCTTTCATAGCTTTTTGGAGATTAATACTAAAGGACCACTAATATCCATCTTATCCTTGTCACCAGCAAGTTCTCTAAACTCAGATTCATGAGCTTTAGGTATATTATAAACATTCGACAAAGATTAAGAGTTGAATTACTCATGATTTTTTATCATCAAGCAAATGTTCATCTATTATTTCCTTGAGTCTAGAATGAAGGTAATTTTGAATTCTGGAATAACTTAAAGCACCATATAACCTCATCATTTATAGATCACCTAATTAAAGCAATCATAGTAAGCTTCGATTGTCTCCATCTCTTTCTGCTTAAAATAAACCAACTCTAACAAGCATTGAGTCATTGAACTCTTCTATGTGGTTTTATTTCCTTGAAATTTCTCCATGATAGTATTCCATATCTCCTAAGTTCTTTTGCATCTATGGAGGTAATTATAGATAATTTGTGGTAAAGCTTGACGCAATTCATGAATACATCTTTTGTCATTATATTTTGTCACACCCCAAAACCGATAACGGCGGAATACATTTCGGGGTGGATGACGTAGTGTACAGTATCATCACAATTGTATAATAGTAAAAGCAAGAAACATACAACCATTTCATTTACATAGTAAGTGTATTTAAAAGTGTGTTTTGTAATGTTTGACAAACACCAAAAGTAAACAAAAATAAGAGATGGGTCTTGCATACTCCATCCTCTCCAAAAATGCTGCAGCTGTACCTGTCTATCTTTGACCTGAAGATACAAGTTATTTTGAAAAGAATATCAGCATAAAGCTGGTGAGTTCATAAGAGTTTAGTGTGAGTACTTGTATAAAAAGCATTAGAATCATTAGTATGAAAACTGAAGTTTGTAATCATGAGTAGTGGTAAAACCTAGAAAATCCTGTATTTCCCAGAACTGTATAGTAAATGAAAATCTTTAAGAAATATGTTGTTTCTATCTTTGAAAGCCATTTATCATAGAAGTGTAATAGTGACTCACCGTTAAATAAGGCAATATAGTGAGTTATTCTTGGAGTACATAATAGTGGTGCAGCATCCTTTAGTATTAGATACTTATTTGCTTCGGGATATTACTTCATCTTTCTTTTAGTATTTTAGTGCGGTTATAGTGTCTTTCTTGTATGTTACAAATAGTGTGAGTAATAGCGGACCCTCATGACCTTCCCAGTCATGCATAGTGTGGTAGAGTAAAGGCATCCCTGGGCTTGAGCGGCTCGAAATGAAGTTATCAGTCGGGATGTAATAGCATCTGCCCCGTATAGATCTATACATATAGTGTCGTCTTCCAATCGGAAAACTTCGGGCGTAGTGTGTAGCGTATAGAGTATCTCGTAGTGGATTAATGAATTATTTCATGATTAGTACATTCTCTTGTATTATAGTGTAGTAGTCTTTTGTATAACTTGTATGGTATTCTCTTATTAGTGTATTGCTTCCTAATAGAGAGAATTATAGTAGTGTAGAATAGTAGTTGAAACAAGGGATAGAGTCCTTAACTATACCTATTATAGTTAAATTATTGTGTGTGGTTCTAATCAGGTTAGTGATTTAGGCATCTAATGAAATAAGAAGTACTCGTAATCCGTACCAATATACGAGATATATAACTAAGAAATCAATGACAGTTGGATGGATAACCACTACCCTAAGCCCACAATCAAACAAGAAACAGGAAATAAGGCGAGCTATCGGTCCTAAGTCCTTCAAGTCTTACTTATACAAATATATTAGTATGGTTACATTCTTATAAGGAGTTTTATTAAACCAAAGTGTTGTACGAACGAAACATTTAAAACTTGTTTGTTTATCCAAAATAGTTTTGAAAACAATTGATTTATTTATAAAGCATAGTGATAAATCACATGTGATTTGAACTACAGGTTGTGAATCACATGTGATTAATTCTATAATCTGAGAAATAGTCTTGTATAACTTTTCATAAACATGTATATTCAACTTGTATCTTCCCCCTAAAACATATAAAACATTTGAAAGGTTCATTTAAGGGGTATGAACTCACCTGAAATCGCGGAAATCGGGTGAATCAGGTAAATCGGGTAAAAGTGTCGATTGAGCATTTGGTACCAAATAACCACTTGAGCACCTCCTAGGACCCTAATGTCATATGAAATATGTATTTTACAAGAATTTAATCATCTTATGCTTTTCATTATAGTATTTGGACATTCTAGCATCGTTTTCGGGGTTTTAAGGCCTAGAAAGGGTTCCCGGGAGTGGTACAAGGTCATGAATGATTTACGGGAGGGTCCATGAGCTCACTCCCTTGGAGTTTATGGCCCAAAGACCATCCTTTGGGAGTTTACGGCCATAAGCCCCCTAGGCTTGGCCGTAAACTCTTGTGACACTCCAAAATGTATGATTAGGGCCTTATTTCACTTCCTTAATTTAATAGTATGTGTCTTGGACTAATATGGAGGGATTAAACGTCATAATTTGTGACATTTTTGGGGAGTTTACAGCCAAGACTTGTTCTTGGGCCGTAAACTCAAATAAATCCTTCAAGATGTATGTTTTAATGGTACAACATGGTCTCATACACCTTAGATAAATCCTAGAAGGCCCTATAGTGAGTTTTGGGACAATTTGGCATGCACTTTTGGGGAGTTTATGGACCAAGAACATCCTTGGCCGTAAACTCTTAATTTTTTTATCCAAATGTGAAGTTAAATGGTACAACACACTTCCAAAGGCCTTAGCTAAATTCCTTACAAGCACTAGAGTAGTTTAGTGACTTGTTTGACACAAATTTTTGGGTGTTTACGGCCCAAGCTTAAGCTAGGCCGTAAACTCTTCATTTTGCCCTCAAATGGAGTTGTTTGATGCATTTAAGTGTTCCTTGGAGGCAAGTCAAATTTACCAAACATCTTAGAAGAGTTTTTAGGGCTTTAAACATAGATTTATGGGGTCTTTGAGGTGTTTACGGCCTAAGCACAAGCTTGGGCCGTAAACTCCTTTTTACCTGTCAAATCCTTGTGTTTTAGTGTCCAAACTCTTCTAGATACATGCCTTAATTAGTATACTAGCTTAAAATAAGGAAAAACTTGATCTTTGGCATGATTTTGGGGGTTTACGGCCTAAGGAGCTTCTTAGGCCGTAAACTCCTTTATGGTCCTTGATTTCTATGATTTTGGCCCCTAAATTCAATGAAGCATGACTAGATTAAGATAGAGGATGAGTACTTACGTTTGGAAGTCGGAAATTAGCGGATTCGGGGCCGGTTTCGAGTCTAGAGAGAGAAAGTAGAGAGAGAAAGTGGGTGTGTGGTAAAAGAGTATTCAAATGTTGTGCACACCCATTTCATATGTCTCGGGTATCGTACCCGATACACGGCTACCCGATGTTTAAAGTTAACTGGGTTAAAACTTTTTACCCGGGTGAAGTGGTTGAAACAGTAATACAACTCTATTAGGTTAAACTGGGTTAACACGTATGAGTTATATTGCTTATGATGATATTAAGACATGCATATAATTAGATATTTGGATACTGACGATCCCAAATATTACATAAAATAACATATGTTGACGCATTACGTTAGTGAAAATTAGGGTTTGTAACGGCAATATATTTGGGGTTGTCACATTATCCCCCCGTTAGGGGAATTTCGTCCCAAAATTTAGAATTCATACAGATAAGAATTACAATACTACTACGTGAAGAGATGGGGGTATTTGAATTTCATTTGGTCTTCGCGTTCGCAGGTGTATTCCGGTCCTCGTTTGGCGTTCCACCGAACTTTCACAATTGGGATACGGCTTTGCTTCGTTCGTTTTACTTCTCGATCCATAATCTCCACGGGCTCTTCCACGAAGTTGAGGCTCTCATTGACCTCAATCTCGTCAAGGGGAATTACGAGTGTCTCGTCTGACATGCATTTCTTCAGGTTAGAGACGTGAAAGGTAGGGTGTATGTTGCTTAGTTCGTGAGGTAGGTTGAGTTTATAAGCTACGGGGCCGATTCTGGTGAGAATCTCAAAAGGCCCTATGTACCTTGGGTTCAGCTTTTCACGCTTTCCAAAGCGTATCGTTCCCTTCCAGGGTGAAACCTTCAACAGGACTCGGTCTCCTACCTGGAATTCCAAGGGTTTTCTTTGTTTATCGGCGTAGCTCTTCTGTCGATCCCTTGCGGCTTTTAGTCGTTCGAGTATTAGTACAATCTTCTCGGTCGTTTCTCGAATAATCTCCGGACCAGTGAGACAGCTATCAGGAACTCTTCCTTTAGCTAGTTGAGTGTCACCCACCTCAGCCCAGCACAGAGGGGATCTACACTTACGGCCGTAGAGGGCTTCGAATGGGGCTGCCTTGATGCTCGTATGATAACTATTATTATAAGAAAATTCCACAAGAGGTAAGTGTGTGTCCCATGACTTACCGAAGTCAATCACACAAGCTTGCAACATATCCTCTAAGGTTTGAATCGTCCTCTCACTCTGTCCGTCGGTCTACGTATGGTAGGCTGTACTTATGTCCAGCCTCGTCCCTAGTGCTTCTTGCAACGATTGCCAGAACCTAGAGGTGAATCTACTATCTCTGTCTGAGATAATAGATATAGGGACGCCATGTAGTCATACTATTTCTTTAATGTATGTTCTAGTGAGTTTCTCCATCTTGTCCGTTTCTTTGATGGGTAGGAAGTGTGCGGACTTAGTCAACCTATCAACAATGACCCAAATAGTATCTAATCCACCCGCTGTCTTGGGAAGTTTGGTTATAAAGTCCATTGTGATCCGCTCCCACTTCCATTCTGGTATCTCAGGTTGTTGAAGGAGTCCTGAAGGCTTTTGATATTCAACCTTGACCTTCGCGCAAGTAAGGCACTTACTCACAAAAGTGGCGATCTCTGCTTTCATGTTTGGTCACCAGTATAGCTTTTTGAGATCCAGATACATCTTATCTAAACTTGGGTGGATGGAGTAGCGAGTGTTATGCGCTTCCCTCATAACCAAATCTCTAAAACCTCCATGGCGTGGAGTCCAGATTCGGTCCATGAAGTAGTAGGCTCCGTCACCCTTAACCTCCAGATTTTTATCCATTCCGTGCAGATATTCTCCCAAAACGTTCTCGGGCTTTAAGGCTTCCAGCTGAGCCTCTTTGATCTGTGTGGAGAGGTGCGAATGGATAGTCATCGTCAACGATTTGGTCTTTCGACCAGTATACTCCTTCCTGCTCAGCGCATCTGCTACTACATTGGCTTTTCCCGGGTGATATCTAATTTCACAGTCGTAATCGTTAAGTAGCTCGACCCATCGATGCTGCCTCATGTTGAGTTCTTTTTGGTTCATTATGTGTTGAAGGCTTTTATAATCAGTGTACACCACACTCTTCGTCCCATATAAGTAGTGTCTCCAGATTTTTAGTGCAAAGACAACCGCTCCTAACTCGAGGTCGTGAGTAGTGTAGTTCGCCTCATGGGTCTTTAGCTGTCTCGAGGCATATGCGATAACCTTACCCCGTTGCATCAAGACACAACCGAGCCCCTGATTGGATGCATCACAGTATACAACAAAATCTTCTGTCCCTTCGGGAAGGGATAATACTGGTGCGGTGCATAGGGCTCGCTTCAGGGTTTGAAATGCCTTCTCCTGTCTTTCATCCCAGTCGAACGGTACCCCTTTCTGTGTCAGCATAGTGAGAGGCTTCGCAACCCGAGAAAAGTTTTGAATGAATCTACGGTAGTAGCCAGCGAGGCCTAGAAATTAACGAATTTCTGTAGGCGTCTTCGGCGCTGACCAGTTCTCAATAGCTTTAATCTTGGAGGGATCCACATGAATTCCTTCTTCACTAACCACGTGACCTAAGAATTCAACACTTCGGATCCAAAACTCGCACTTAGAGAACTTCGCATATAACTTTTCGGATCGCAACGTTTCTCGGACTCGTCGTAAGTGATCCCTGTGTTCTTCCTCGTTCCGAGAGTAAACGAGGATATCATCAATGAAGACGATGACGAACTGATCCAGGTATGGACGACACATTCTATTCATCAAGTCCATGAATACTGCGGGGGTGTTGGTCAGTCCAAAGGGCATCACTACGAACTCAAAGTGTCCGTAGCGGGTTCGAAAAGCTATCTTCGGAACATCTTCCTCAAGTACTCGTAACTGATGATACCCAGATCTAAGGTCAATCTTGGAGAAGTAACTTGCTCCTTGTAGTTGATCAAACAGATCGTCGATACGAGGGAGAGGGTGGCGATTTTTAACCGTGAGTTTATTGAGTTCTCTATAATCGATGCACATCCGAAACGATCCATCTTTCTTTTTCACGAACAACACTGGAGCTCCCCAAGGTGAGAAGCTCGGTCTTATAAAGCCCTTGTTGAGCAGTTCGTTGAGTTGACCAGATAGTTCTTGCATTTCGGCGGGCGCTAGACGGTAGGGCGACATAGCTACGGGGGTAGCTCCTGGAATTAGGTCGATTCTAAACTCAATCTGACGTTTGGGAGGTAGGCCGGGAAGATCCTCCGGAAAGACATCAGGGAAATCGCATACTATGGGAATGTCTTTTGGATCTTTCGATTTCTGGTTAGTGTCGACGACGTGAGCAAGAAAGGCGCGATATTCCTTGCGTAAGTATTTCTGAGCCTGAACACTGGAGATGATACGAAGGCTCGTACTCGACTTATCTCCATATATCAAGAGGGTTTCGTGATTCGGAAGGTTCAGACGAATGGCTTTGTCGGAACATAGGATATCGGCGCGATGGAGACTCAAGCAATCCATACCGACAATGACATCGAAATTTTTGATTGAGAGTGGCATAAGATCGATTGGAAATGAGTGATCGTCTAACATGAGAGTGCAACCTATGTAGATTTCGCTAGAGCTTTCTGTTTTCCCATTAGCCATTTCTACGATGAATGTTTCTTTTAGTGGTTGAGGGGTTTGTTTGAGTAAGTATTTAAAGTTATGATTCACGAAGCTTCTTTCTGCACCACTATCAAATAAGACACAGGCATAGGAGTTGTTGAGAAGAAACGTACCCGTGACTACTGTGGGATCTGCTACCGCTTCATTGTGACTGATAGCGAGTAGCCTTCCGGTTCCTCCAGCATTTGCGGTCTTTGGACAGTTTCTCTTAAAATGACCCGCCTCTCCGCAGCCATAACAAGTTGGGGTCACTCCCGTACCAGGAACCTGCGTGATAGGTTTGGGAGGGGCCTTACAAAATCGGACAGTATGGCCCTTTTGACCGCAGTTGGAACACTGCAGTTCACGGCAGGGGCCGTTGTGGTGAAATGGACACTTGGGACACTTGGGCAAGTTTCCACTGTAAGCTTTCGGCGGGGCTGGAGCAGCTGGAGTAGTCGGGGTGGTGGCTGCATGGACCGCCACAATTTGCTGGTCCTTTGAGGAGTTTTGAGTTTTCTTGCCCTTCTTCTTATCCCAACGCTTCCTCTTTCTGTCAGATGAAGCAGGTGGTGCAGCGGTTGTTGTGGTTGCTGTTGCTGGAGTAGAGGGGATTTCGTGGTTGATCAGACTCTGGGCCAATTCCTTGGCGCTGTCAAAAGTTGTAGGGCGTGAAGCTAGAACATTTCCTCGATACGGAGGCACTCAACCCCAGATGTACCGTTCAATCTTCTTGCTTTCCGAGGGGATCATGTTGGGGCACATAGCAGCCAAATCGCAAAACCTGGCCATATAAGCCGTTATGTCAGTCCCCTTCATCTTGAGGTTCCAGAGTTCCTCCTCAAGTTTCTGAACTTCGCCCCTAGGGCAGTACTCTCCCCTCATAAGATCTTTCAGAGTGTCCCAGCCCATAGCATTGGCTGTGACCAAGGAGAGTGAACTAACATGGCCGTTCCACCATGTCAAGGCCCTGTTAGTGAGGGTAGCAGTAGCGAACTTGATTTTGCTCTCTTCGGGACAAGAGCACATATCGAACACCGCTTCGGTTCTTTCGAACCATTGGGATAATGCTAGAATTCCTCCGGTACCGTCGAAGAAGTTAGGTTTACAGTTCATGAAATCCTTATAAGTACATCCCCGCACCCGATGATGGACTTCACCGAACCTGGAGTTACCACCGCTCGCATCCCCAGAATTCATTTGGGCCGTGGCTGCTGTCACGGCCGCAGTCACCGCTGTTTGGAATAGCACCGGATCGATCTGTGGAGGAGGAGGTGGTGGAGTGGGGGTTTGAGTTGTAGGCCTTCCTCTAGCGGGACGCTTTCGTGGAGGCATCCTTTACTGGAAGAATTATAGAAATGATAGCAATAGTAAGAGCCTATTGCGAATATAAATAGAGTGTTTTGTGGACTAAATCAACATAATCCAAGATCAAGATGAGAGTTATAGCAATAGAGAAATCAACTGCCAATATATTGGTATTCATGATGCAACACAAGTTCATGAAAATTTAACCTAGCAGTAGGTCTTACATCATACCATAGAGAAAATGTTGGCAGTTTAGAGGTTTAACTAGAGTGCTTTCAAACTAGGAATGTTTATAGATAGTAGATCTACGGAACATAGAGTGAAAAGGTTAATCCATTAACAAAAGATTGAGGTAACTAGACGTCTTCTACTGGCGACGGTTGCTTGTTGGGAGAATCCTCATATCTGCTAGCTGACGCATAACTTCTTGAAGGTGTCGATCATGAATCCTTTGGCGTGCACGGAGTTCTCCAACTTCGGCTCGGGATGCATCCAGCTGGTGCTGCAGAGCCTCATTGGTTCTCCTTGTCCTGTCCATGGCTTCTTCGAGTTGGCGGATGCGAACTGTGTTGAGATTTGAGTTGGCATCCACTTCTACAACTCGACTTATTGCAGCTTGACCTTGCTCGACATTCCTGGCAATTCTTCGGATCATGATGGGCAGAACCTGATCTGCTGATCCTCCTTCGTTTATGTTGTAGAAACTTCGGTCTCCATTGTATGGCATGGGCTGACCCTGCTCTTCGCTCCATCTGTGCCAGGATATGGCCCACATAGGAGTGGGGCCCTGAAATATCGGACGGGGGTTGGGGTTCGGAACTCCAGGTGGTAGGTTATTAACTTCTCGCTCGGAGTCGGAGTTATCCGGAAAGCCTTCTGCTCGGTGGTCATCCAAAGGGATTGGGTGATCATCGTCCGACTCTTCACTGAGCCATCCCCCATTACCTTGGTTTGGGTAGTACGGGTCGCCAGGAGGGTGGAAGCCAGCCATGGTATCTATGCGAGAAAAAGGGGAAAAGAAGAATTAATAGGCGTACTAACCTAAATTATTTATAAGATGGTCGTCACGAGTGGGACCAATACTTGCATAATGCATACTAATTACATGTGATTGGGGCAGGATAGTCCGTCGAATAAGTGACCCTAACTCTAAATCCACAACCAAACAAGGAACAGGAAGTAAAGCAAAGATCACACATTCTAAGTCTATAACGCCCTAGTCACATGTAACCGGAAAGTATCCATTTAGCAACTATTGCTCCATCAGTAACGACCCTTTTTAGTTTTTCACAGATGTATGTTTTTAGAGGTACAAAATACTCCTATAGTATTCTAATGTTAACGTTATTGTGGTAGTGTTGGTAAGTTTTAGACTTGTTGTAACACCACAACCAAGCTTAGGCACATGCTAGTCACTCCCAGGAAAACGTAGTTGATTAGGCTACATCCCCCTAAATGTGACTATATGTCTCTAAACCCAATTGTGCTATCCAACAATCTTAATACTTTTGTTTTGTTCTAGGATGACACTGACTTCTGTGTTTTATAGTGATGTGTGTATATATATACTTAGTTAAATCTTTTAGATACTTAACAGTATATATTCTTGGTCAGAGTGTTTTAGTCCCAAAGTGTTTATAGTTCGTATATCTTTTATAGGTTGATATACTTGATTCACTATAAACAATGCTCTGATACCAATCTGTCACACCCCAAAACCGATAATGGCGGAATACGTTTCGGGGTGGATGACGTAGTGTACAATATCATCACAATTGTATAATTGTAAAAGCAAGAAACATACAACCATTTCATTTACATAGTAAGTGTATTTACAAGTGTGTTTTGTAATGTTTGACAAACACCAAAAGTAAACAAAAATAAGAGATGGGTCTTGCATACTCCATCCTCTCCAAAAATGCTGCAGCTGTACCTGTCTATCTTTGACCTGAAGATACAAGTTATTTTGAAAAGAATATCAGCATAAAGATGGTGAGTTCATAAGAGTTTAGTGTGAGTACTTGTATAAAAAGCATTAGAATCATTAGTATGAAAACTGAAGTTTGTAATCATGAGTAGTGGTAAAACCTAGAAAATCATGTATTTCCCAGAACTGTATAGTAAATGAAAATCTTTAAGAAATATGTTGTTTCTATCTTTGAAAGCCATTTATCATAGAAGTGTAATAGTGACTCACCATTAAATAAGGCAATATAGTGAGTTATTCTTGGAGTACATAATAGTGGTGCAGCATCCTTTAGTATTAGATACTTATTTGCTTTGGGATATTACTTCATCTTTCTTTTAGTATTTTAGTGCGGTTATAGTGTCTTTCTTGTATGTTACCAATAGTGTGAGTAATAGCGGACCCTCATGACCTTCCCAGTCATGCATAGTGTGGTAGAGTAAAGGCATCCCTGGGCCTGAGCGGCTCGGACTGAAGTTATCAGTCAGGATGTAATAGCATCTGCCCCATATAGATCTATACATATAGTGTCGTCTTCCTATCGGAAAACTTTGGGCGTAGTGTGTAGCGTATAGAGTATCTCGTAGTGGATTAATGAATTATTTCATGATTAGTACATTCTCTTGTATTATAGTGTAGTAGTCTTTTGTATAACTTGTATCGTATTCTCTTATTAGTGTATTGCTTCCTAATAGAGAGAATTATAGTAGTGTAGAATAGTAGTTGAAACAAGGGATAGAGTCCTTAACTATACCTATTATAGTGAAATTAGTGTGTGTGGTTCTAATCAGGTTAGTGATTTAGGCATCTAATGAAATAAGAAGTACTCGCAATCCATACCAATATACGAGATATGTAACTAAGAAATCAATGACATTCGGACGGATAACCACTACCCTAAGCCCACAATCAAACAAGAAACAGGAAATAAGGCGAGCTATCGGTCCTAAGTCCTTCAAGTCTTACTTATACAAATATATTAGTATGGTTACATTCTTATAAGGAGTTTTATTAAACCAAAGTGTTGTACGAACGAAACATTTAAAACTTGTTTGTTTATCCAAAATAGTTTTGAAAACAATTGATTTATTTATAAAACATAGTGATAAATCACATGTGATTTGAACTACAGGTTGTGAATCACATGTGATTAATTCTGTAATCTGAGAAATAGTCTTGTATAACTTTTCATAAACATGTATATTCAACTTGTATCTCCTCCCTAAAACATATAAAACATTTGAAAGGTTCATTTAAGGGGTATGAACTCACCTGAAATCGCGGAAATCGGGTAAATCGGGTAAAAGTGTCGATTGAGCGTTTGGTACCAAATAACCACTTGAGCACCTCCTAGGACCCTAATTTCATATGAAATATGTATTTTACAAGAAGTTAATCATCTTATGCTTTTCATTATAGTATTTGGACATTCTAGTATCGTTTTCGGGGTTTTAAGGCCTAGAAAGGGTTCCCGGGAGTGGTACAAGGTCATGAATGATTTACGGGAGGGTCCATGAGCTCACTCCCTTGGAGCTTATGGCCCAAAGACCATCCTTTGGGAGTTTACGGCCGTAAGCCCCCTAGGCTTGGCCGTAAACTCTTGTGACACTCCAAAATGTATGATTAGGGCCTTATTTCACTTCCTTAATTTAATGGTATGTGTATTGGACTAATAGGGAGGGATTAAACATCATAATTTGTGACATTTTTGGGGAGTTTACGGCCAAGACTTGTTCTTGGGCCGTAAACTCAAATAAATCCTTCAAGATGTATGTTTTAATTGTACAACATGGTCTCATACACCTTAGCCAAATTCTAAAAGGCCCTATAGTGAGTTTTGGGACAATTTGGCATGCACTTTTGGGGAGTTTACGGCCCAAGAACATCCTTGGCCGTAAACTCTTCATTTTGTATCCAAATGTGAAGTTAAATGGTACAACACACTTCCAAAGGCCTTAGCTAAATTCCTTACAAGCACTAGAGTAGTTTAGGGACTTGTTTGACACAAATTGTTGGGTGTTTACGGCCCAAGCTTAAGCTAGGCCGTAAACTCTTCATTTTGCCCTCAAATGGAGTTGTTTGATGCATTTAAGTGTTCCTTGGAGGCAAGTCCAATTTACCAAACATCTTAGAAGAGTTTTTGGGGCTTTGAACATAGATTTATGGGGTCTTTGAGGTGTTTACGGCCTAAGCACAAGCTTGGGCCATAAACTCCTTTTTACATGTCAAATCCTTGTGTTTTAGTGTCCAAACTCTTCTAGATACATGCCTTAATTAGTATACTAGCTTAAAATAAGGAAAAACTTGATCTTTGGCATGATTTTGGGGGTTTATGGCCTAAGGAGCTTCTTAGGCCGTAAACTCCTTTATGGTCCTTGATTTCTATGATTTCGGCCCCTAAATTCAATGAAGCATGACTAGATTAAGATAGAGGATGAGTACTTACGTTTGGAAGTCGGAAATTAGCGGATTCGGGGCCGGTTTCGAGTCTAGAGAGAGAAAGTAGAGAGAGAAAGTGGGTGTGTGGTAAAAGAGTATTCAAATGTTGTGCACACCCATTTCATATGTCTCGGGTATCGTACCCGATACACGGCTACCCGATGTTTAAAGTTAACTGGGTTAAAACTTTTTACCCGGGTGAAGTGGTTGAAACAATAATACAACTCTATTAGGTTAAACTGGGTTAACACGTATGAGTTATATTGCTTATGATGATATTAAGACATGCATATAATTAGATATTCGGATACTGACGATCCCAAATATTACATAAAATAACGTATGTTGACGCATTACGTTAGTGAAAACTAGGGTTTGTAACGGCACTATATTTGGGGTTGTCACATATTTCTTCTTCAGTCAGTCCACTATCATGACTTCACTATATACTGATATTCCCATCGCTTGAATATGATTATCGTGATTTGGACCACTTTTCATTAGATGCCCCAGTTCTTCATTGATTCAAATAAGATAATCCTCCATTCAATTGACCCACTAATCATTGTACTCTGGAAGTAGCATTGGGGTTTTCATGAAAGAACTAAGGATATATGTTTAATTCATCATCGTATTCATGTTTTCCATAGATTTGTTCCAAAAAAAAAAAGGAAAAACATGAATAAGATTTAAATAAAATTCAAACTACTGATTTTTTATTGCACAATTGGTAAATCATGAAGATCGCTCGAAGAAAAATGCTTTTAAATGCAGAAAATGTTGAATCATAAAGAATGAATTAGCAAACGAAAGTGAGAAAGAAATTCTCCGAACGATTTGATGATTCCTACTCTGATACCACTTATGAGTTAAGAAATCAATCATTTATATAATCTAAATGTACATGAACACAATCGAGTGAATAAGATTTTGTTTCAGCTTATATTGTCTGTATATCGAGGTTACAATGTGAGAGTTACAATGAAAGTGTATATGGAAAAGTTTGTTCCAAAAGTCACCCACATAATCTAGAATCTAGTACCATTTATAATACCCATAGACAAAAATATATATATATATATATATATATATATATATATATATATATATATATATATATATATATATATATATATATCATGAACTTGCCTATCAAAGAATTACAAAATAATTGTTGGATAAAATACATACATATATCGAAGAGGTGAAACTTTGATATAGACAACATTATCAACTTCAACATTGACCTAAGACTTCGATACGTCACAACAACTTTGAATCTACACTAACATTCTTTAATCTTTGTGGCATGTAACGTGATGTATCTAATTAATAACTAATTAGAATCAATACATGCTTTACATAGCACAAAGAAATCAACATTTAAGCACCAAAACTAACTGGAAATAGGGTATCCTAATGATCAAACAATCTTTAAATTCAATTCTTGAAGTTCCTTAGTCTACTTGCTAATAAGCATCTCTACATGATCACATATCATGACTAATAAGGCATCTCTCCTAATAAAGCATTCTATCATGCAACCCTAAGTCGATCCTTATTCAAACTTCTTTCATGCATATCATACTAAAATATATATAACATATCAACATGTATGCATATTTTTGGAAATCAATTACTAGAGTTTGGTTTATTGCATGCATCACACCTCCATTTTCTTTACAAACTTCTTTTCATAAAATTCTTTTTCATTTTGAAATATTTTATAATTCCTTATTTTGAGTTCAAACATACTGGAAAGTGCGCATGAATCCCTCAAACCAAGTCTCTCATACCAACTTTTAACTTCCCAAAAATACCATGTAAAATTTCATTTTTCAAACAACCAAGACCATTCATTCATTTATTAAAAATATAATGAGAGTATAAAGTGTTCTTTATCATTAGAGTAAAATCATAAAATAATTAACATGAAATAAAACACTAGCGAATGCAATGCGATCAAGTCGGACCCTTCCCTTTCGAAAAAGAAGTACCTGAAATAACAAAAATAAACCGTAAGGACAAAGTTTAGTGAGTTCTCCAAAATACTACATTCCATACACACAAAGGCTCGATTTTAACCTTAGGTGAATGTTATAGGCCAAATAATACACTAACAATCACCTCCTTCCATGGTCCAAATCATGGTCTTTACTTGTATAATTGCCAAGGGTCATATCCTGGTCTTCCATAAAATTTTAAGGTGTCAAATCCTAGTCTTCCATAGTTTGAACACTCACCTCAAAAATACAGTCTCTAGATAACAAGCTCATATAGATGAACAGTTGGTGCTACACTCCTACTAATGAATCCGTAAAGGTAAAACCTTATTCTACCTTGTAAAACCAATAATTTGACTAATAATCAACCATCTCAAAAATTCAACGGTCAGCGGTCAACATAAGTCAACAACCACCACAATGTCGAAACCTCTTGGCCACATCATCGCGTCATTCACCCTCCTTAGGCACTTTATTGGCATGTAAAAAAACAATCTGAGGATGGACACCACAACATTGTGGTCATCCTTTTGACTAGTTGTGGTTACTGACAAATGCCATTTTTCTCATTAAGGACTTAATAAATTAAGTCTACTGCTCCAACTTTCTAGATGGCTTCCTTGACCTCTAATGAACCATAAAAAATCCTTACTTGGTTGACAATAATGTCGAATGCATGTCTCTCCCAAACTATGTCAAAATATGGTAAGAAGTGGAGTCAGAACTCCATGCAATGCACAAAACACATGAAAGTCTACATCTGGAACATTTGATGACCAAAGGATCTCAAGAAGTGATAAATTCAACAACGTTTTCAAAAGTAACCATTTATTCAAACATATGATAAAGAAAAAATGTACTAAAAATTCTAGATCTAAAATAATAAATCATAAAGGTGAGAAGTTAGAGACTAAAACAAGTCTAGAAGATGCACCAAGACATTGAGACAAAATGCTAGTTGATCCTTTCCACAACATGTAACATCCAGAATTTCAGGTGTTATATTTATTCTTTTTATTTTGAGTTGTGAAGAGGAACTCAACGAGTTGGCGCGTAGACTCGCTGAGTAGAGACACGATTTCTCATCCGGATTATGACCGCACTCAATGAGTCAGCATTGTTTAATGAAACCCTAATTTCTCAGGTTTGGGGCCAATTTAAAGGGCCTTATGGCCGTCATTTGTGCTCACCAGTCCATAAAGAGGAACCCTAGAGTTCTTGAGCATTTTGAGAGATAAAGGAAGCCATTCTTGACCTTTGTGGTGTTGTTAGCAAGAAGAAGGAGGTCCTAACCAAGAGGAAGAAAAGGAGGTTGCTATTCTATGGATTTGAAGCTAAGATCTTCTCATTTGAGGTATTAATTCGGCTCATCTTCTGTTTTATGAAGTATATTTGGATTTAGGGTTCTTGTGGCCTTTGTTAGGTTGATTTGATGACCAAATATTCCCTTTCTAGTGGTGAGGCTTTGGATCTGGATCCATAGAGGCCTAGAGAGCCTCACTCATCAAGCTTTATGAAGAGAAATGGAGGTTATGACCTTGAGTTGTGGTATTTGGGGCCAAATCATCATATATTGTCATATAAATGTTTCATGTACATCAAGATAGCGACTTTACGTGATAAATAAGCTTGGAAGGACTGGATCTATGAGTTAGTGGAACAGATCTGACCTCAGAAGGTCGTTTGGGGTTGTGCATGGAATGCACTCGTTGAGTCCATTGGCAGACTCGACGAGTTGGTGCAGGTTGTTCATAGATTTCGAACCAAGGGTTCAGTAACCGAGTTGGGTGAGTGAATCGGTGAGTCGGAAGGGACATAGAGGAAATGGGGTCTTCGTAGGGACTCGGCGAGTCCATGCCAGACTGGGCGAGTCGGGGTTGACCATTGACCATTGACAAGAGTTGACCAGTGTAGACTTGATAGAGTTAGTCAACCTTAGTTGGGAAAGTGTTAATTAGAGATGTATTGTGTTATAGGAGGATTATAGCTCGGGAGATCGAGCACTAGTGATTTCAGGGATTTACGAGATACCAAGATACGCGAGGTGAGTCTTCTCACTATACTTTACCTTGAGTAGGTAAATAGAGTTATGTGATACAGTGCTTTATATATATTGTTTGTTGTACTGCATTCTTCTATGTGATTTATGTTGTGCATGCTTGCAGAGTTTGAACGTGAGGGTTCACAAAGTTTGGGTGCACGGACCCACAAAGTTATAGCCTCGAGTGGCTAATATGTGTTATATGTAGTATTTTGGGGAACTCACTAAGCTTTGTGCTTATAGTGTTTTGTGTTATGTGTTTCAGGTACTAGTGAGGATCGCGGGAAGGCAATGGCTTGATCAGTACACACACGGGATTTTTATGATACGAGATCTTGGGATATTTTTATATGTTATACGTTGGGTTTCAAACAATGATATTTTTATGATTTACAAATGAATTATGTTTTTATAATTGCGATTTTTTTTTTGGAAATGTATGGTGTTACAAGTTGGTATCAGAGCCTTGGTTTGAAGGATTCGAGTACACCTTCGGGAGTATTTGAACTCAAACTGAGAATTTGGAAAATCTTTTCAAAAGAGAACCAAATTTTTTAAAAGCAGTAAAAGCTTTTTAGAGAAACACAGAGCAGAAACGTGTGTACGATCAGTCACCGCCCGAACGGTGATTTCCCAAAACACCCTTATGTTATATGTTTATGAGATTTATATGATGTATTCACTTGCTAGAGTGGGCTAGGTATTCCTATTAGGACTAGAATTCCCTGATTTGTGATGCCTTAGCCTAGGGAGAGGTGAGTTGCTATGAGATGCTTGAGAGTGAATAGGTATGAGATGCTTAGAGAGTGGATTATGCAGAGTAGGGTACTTGGGATTTGGGATTCGAAGAGGAGGACTTGGGGTGTATACTAATACGGTGCAGATAGTAGTATTGGGCCCGTACTACTGAAAACACCGGGTCGGTGTACAGTCCAAGTAAGAATCTTTAGGATGCTAGGGATCAACGAGGGATGAGTTATCGAGTGCGAGTATACTTGAGTGAATTTCTAATATGTCACACCCTGGTAAAGCGGAAACGCAAGATATGATAGCGATAACGGTTTCATTGCATAAGATAAAGATACATCACCATAGCAGTATTTAAAAGTTTACAACCCATAGCTTAAAAGAAACAATGTACAAGTTTTCCAAAACAACATTGTTCAAAATATAAGTTCATAATAGCTTCAACATGATGCAACATGCTCTATGATGATGAATCCTTATGTCCACTTACTAATTATTTCCTGAAAAAGCATGTAAAACGAGCATCAACTATGAAAATAGTTGGTGAGTTCACAAGTTTATAAATCGAGCTTGAAATAAGGCTTTTCGTAAATACAAGTACATTGCTTTAATGAGAAACAAAGTTGATTGCTATTAATGAATACAAGTTTATTGCTATAATGAGAAATGAGTTTGTATGTGTATGAGCAAACAATGAGTCTCAACCAAACCTATTGATGGGTTTTGAGCATTCTAACACTTCCTAAGCGTACATGCAACCCTAATAACCTTGGATCTATGTTTGTCTAATTGTCATGCAAAGTTGAATTCCAAGGTTATATTCCTATCTAGCATACATGGGGAACAACTTTAACTTAAAGTATAGATAGAATAACTTACCTTCTTGTTGTTTGTGTTCCTTGAAACCTTGTGAGCCTAGCACCCCAAGTGTGATGCCTCAAATGCTTCACACAACACCAAATGCTCTTGGAAGAACTTATGAGAGAATACTCACTTCTCAAAATCGGCCAAGCCCTCTTGATTCTTAGTGTAGCCGATTTTGGGTGGAGAACATGTTACTTATATAGTGTTGACACATCTAGGGTTAAACCCTAATGTGTCATGACTCTTCATTTCCATGACCCATGGGTTTGTAACTCCCATGGAGCATCCATGGAGCATCCTATGGGTGGAACCCAACTTGATAGTCCATGGAGCCTTTTAGCCCACTATACAAGATATGGATGATTTACATAATCAACCCATATATTTAATTAGTTATCTTTTGATCACTTAATTAATTCTAAATTAATTCTTGATCAAACTAATCAAATAATATTATTAATATATTAGAACTTATAATATATTAATAATCTCCAAGTGTTATTTCTCTCATTTAGTCTATCCAATTACATGGTGCCATGCAACCCAAATGGACCATGCCGGGTCGGGTCAAGTACATAGCAGAAATAGTTATGGACTTAGACACCTTATCCAACAGTCTCCCACTTGGATAAGTCTAATAACTATTACTGCAAGTATGACTTCAGGAACCGATCGGCAATCGTAGCTCTTTTCAAGGTTTCTCGAAACTGAGAAGATGATGGTACGCCATTTAAGATAAGTGATCATATAATCCTCTGTTCTAGATATCAGTCGAACAAATACATGGAACAATGTCTTACTTATTGTCCAACAATTTGTTTCCTGATTTTCGATTTGTTTGACAAAGAACTTCATTGAACACATCAATTTAGTTCTGACCGGGCCTGGTACATAGGTGAAAACAAAATCATCGAGGGGCCCAGATATCAGCTTCTAATCCAAGAAGGAACAGATAAACTTCGACTCATATGTTTTTTCTACTACTCATTGAATTACACATAAGAGCGCGATTTTATAACATCGAGTTACCAATGCGTTTTTCGTACAATCAATGCATAACCAACTTGTAAGTAACAAATCATATCTCTAGGTTTAAAGATTTATATGATATTACCGTCTCACAATCACTCGAGATAGAATTCCATGAAGTGATTCCAGTGAGCGTGGGTTGAGTCCAATGCTCAGAACTTATGAGCACTCATGATTGTTGTAGCCTTGTCCCAGACCTCTACAACCAAACATGACAGTCTTGATTCATACCTACTTCCGACATATGACCGACTGTGGAGGTTTGAATAATATGTTATACCAAACAAAAATTATTCTGGAAGTCAAAACATGCAAAAGAAATATAGTAAACGATCGACAAGAGATAGCAACACTTTACTCATAAATAAAACACTTTTATTCATCATCAAATGTCAATTACACTTTACAAATTTCGAGATTATCTAACTACTAAATCTAATATCATCCTTCAGCCCTATGCTCCGAGCATGCTGGAGATGCTTAATCCGAGTCAGTGCCTTCGTGAGGGGATCTGTCGGATTCTCATCTGATGATACCCTCTTTGCCACGAGGAGTCCTTCTTCGATCCGATGTCTGATGAAATGGTATTTTCTGTCGATGTGTCTGGATCTCCCGTGATCCCTTGGTTCCTTGGCTAAGGCAACAACACTTTCACTATCACAAAAAATTTCCATTGGCTCTTTAATAGCTGGTACAACTCCAAGGTCTCCAATGAAGTTCCTCAGCCATAAAGCCTCCTTTCCCGCTTCGCTAGCTGCAATATACTCTGATTCACAAGTAGAATCTGCCACTGTCTCTTGCTTGGAACTCTTCCAAGAAATTGCTCCTCCATTTAGGGTAAAGACCCAGCCCGACTGAGAGCTGAAGTTATCCCTATCAGTCTGGAAGCTAGCATCAGTATACCCTACAACTCTCAAGTCATCACTCCCACCGAGGGTAAGGACCCAGTCCTTAGTCCTTCGTAGGTACTTGAGAATATTCTTTACCGCAGTCCAGTGTGCCTTGCCAGGGTTCCCCTGAAACCTGCTAACCATGCTCAAGGCAAAGACTACATCAGGTCGAGTACACGTCATAGCATACATGATCGAACCTACAGCCGAAGCATAAGGTACTCGACTCATTTCTGCTATCTCAGCCTCAGTGCTAGGGCTTTGTGTCTTACTCAACTTGGCGCTACTCTGGATGGGCAACTCTCTTTTCTTGGAGTCTTGCATTCTGAATCTCTTCAGAACCTTCTCCAAGTAGGTACTTTGACTAAGTCCAATTAGTCTTTTACTCCGATCTCTCAAGATCCTTATCCCCAAAATATAGGCAGCTTCACCAAGGTCCTTCATAGCGAAACATTTTCCAAGCCAGGACTTTACTTCCTGCAGGGTTGGAATGTCATTTCCTATGAGTAGTATGTCATCCACATACAATACCAAAAAGCTAACTATACTCCCACTAGCCTTGACATATACACAAGATTCATCTTCACTCCTAGAAAAGCCAAATTCCTTGACCTTTTCATCAAAGCAAAGATTCCATCTGCGAGGTGCTTGCTTTAATCCATAAATGGATTTCTCAAGCTTACACACTCTATTAGGGTACTTGTTGCTGACAAAACCCTCTGGCTGACTCATGTAAACATCTTCAGCCAACTTTCCATTAAGCAAAGCGGTTTTAACATCCATTTGCCAAATTTCATAGTCATGAAATGCGGCTATGGCTAACAGAACCCGAATAGACTTAATCTTGGCTACCGGAGAAAAGGTCTCATCATAATCCACTCCAGGAATTTGAGAGAAGCCCTTTGCAACCAGTCTAGCCTTATAAGTGTGTACTTTACCATCCACGTCGGTCTTCTTCTTGAAGACCCATTTGCACCCTACAGTCTTTCGACCTGGTACATTCTCAACCAAGTTCCAAACTTGATTGTCATACATGGATTGTATATCACTATCCATAGCCTCTTTCCATTTAGCAGACTCGGGGCCTGCCATGGCTTCCTCGTAGCTGTTAGGGTCATCTTGACTTACTAGTGTCTCATCACTAATAAGTGTCTCACCTTCTGCAGTAATATGGAATCCATAGTAATGCTCAGGTGCACTCCTAACTCTCGTGGAACGCCTCAGAGGTACAGATTCGTCAATTGGCTCAACAGGAGTTTCCTCCTCAAGTTGAGGGCTAGAGTTTAAAGTTCCTTCACCACTTGACTCTTGAATTTCTTCAAGATCAACTTGCCTCCCACTGTCTCCTTGGCTTATAAACTCTCTTTCTCGAAAGACTCCTCTTCTTGCTACAAAGACCACATTGTCACTAGGTCTGTAGAAGAGGTAACCAAAGGATTGCTGTGGGTAGCCGATGAAAATACACCTCTCGCTTCGGGGTTCGAGCTTATCATGAGTCTCGCGTCTCACGAAAGCCTCGCAGCCCCAAATCTTGATGTGGTCTAGTTTAGGTACTTTACCATTCCACATCTCGTGAGGAGTTTTGGCAACTTTCTTTGTAGGGACTAGATTAAGGATATGGGCGGCAGTCTCTAAGGCATACCCCCAGAATGAGATTGGTAGCGAAGCTCGACTCATCATGGAACGAACCATGTCCAACAAGGTTCGATTACACCTCTCAGCCACACCATTCAACTGCGGTGTCCTGGGAGGTGTCAATTGTGAGACAATCCCACATTCCTTTAGATAGTCGAGGAACTCTGAACTAAGATACTCACCACCTCGATCGGATCGAAGCATCTTAATGTTCCTGCCCAATTGATTCTCGACTTCCTGTTTAAATTCCTTAAACTTCTCGAAAGTCTCTGACTTATGCTTGATTAAGTAGACATATCCATATCTACTGTAATCATCAGTAAAAGTCAAATAATAATGATTGGCATCTCTTGTGGCATGTTTGAATGGTCCACATACATCCGTGTGTATAAGGTCCAACAAACCTTCACCCCTTTCACACGAGCCTGTGAAGGGTGACTTTGTCATTTTTCCAAGTAAGCATGATTCGCAACTATCATTTGACTTTAGGTCAAACGACTCCAATACTCCATCTTTTTGGAGTTGGCCTATATGTTTCTTGTTTATATGTCCAAGACGACAATGCCATAATGATGCTTTATCCAAGTTATTATTATTAGTAGAATCAATACACAAAAAATTATTTCCTAAGTTATCTACAATAGATACAGCTTCATACACTCCATCACAAGGTAATGCTTTAAAATAAAGTACTTTATTAAAGAAAGCATTAATTGAACCAACTTCATTATCAAACGAAAAGGTGAAACCTTGTTTGTACAATGCATGAAAGGAAATAATATTTCTTGCCATTTCTGGCGAATAACAACATTTATTCAAATCTAAATTTAACCCACTACTTAGCGATAAAGTATAAACTCCAATCTTAGTGACAGGTGTAACTTTCCTATTCCCCATGATTAAGTTTATTCTTCCTTGCTCCACATTCTCACTTATTCCTAGTCCCTGCAAGTCACAACAAATATGAATACCGCAACCGGTATCAAGGACCCAAGATTTCGAATGGGGTGAGTTATTAGAAATGATAGTGTAAATACATGCATGGTTGGGTTTGACTTTCCCATCCTTTACATCCTGCTGGTACTTTGGGCAGTTTCGCTTCCAATGAGCTTTTTCATGGCAATAGAAGCATTCAGCCTCTTTTGGGTCAGAAGAAGGAGTAATGAAACCTTTCTTGGTTCCACTTGAAGAAGAGCCATCAAGGGTCCGAGCCTTGGTACCCTTTGAAGATCTCTTTCTCTTCGTCCCTCGACTTTGCCCGATTGCCAAGACCGGAGTTGAGTCTGGAGTAGGAGTGATAGCAACCGACTTCCCCTTAAGACCTGTTTCTGCGGTCTTGAGAAGTCCCTGAAGTTTGCTGAGGGTGACCTCTTCCTTGTTCATGTGATATGTCATGCGGAATTGATCATAGCACGATGGTAAGGAGTGCAAAATGATATCTATTGCAAGCTCCTCAGGGAAGTTCACATTAAGCTTCAGCAAACGATCTACATACCTTTGCATTTTCTGCATGTGGCTCGTGATGGACTCTCCGTCCTTCATCTTGGTTGTTATCATGGAGCAGATGACTTCGTGCCTCTCTTGTCGTGCACTTTGATGGTATCTTTCCATCAAATCTTGGTGCATTTCATAAGGGTAGAAATCTTCATAAGACTTTTGGAGTTCAGCTGTCATGGTGGCCAACATGATGCAAGCTACCTTGGTTGCATCTCTTTCATGAGTATGAAAGTCAGCGATCTCTTGGGGAGTTGCAGTGGATTCGTCAATTTCCTTAAGCTCCTTGTCAAGGACATATTCTTTGTCCTCGTAGCGGGTAATCATCCTGATGTTTCTGATCCATTTATTGAAGTTGGATCCATCAAAGGTGACTTTCCCACACAAACTCATAAGAGTAAAGGAGCCATTAGGATTCGAGCCAGAAGCATTATTTGAAGACATCTGAAAGAGAAGAACAAGTTTAGTGTAGATTTAAGAGAGTCCTTAATAAAACACCCAAATGTAATATTAAGGCTAGGATCCAATCACAATATAATATAACTTAGAAGAGGTATGCCGTAATCTAAGCTATACCATATTTGAAAGGTAGGTGAATGACGATTCACCAATTTCCACCACGAAAACCGAAATATTAGATATTTAGTTTTTATTGGTTTTAGAAATTCCTAGATTCTTTGAGATCCAATGAACTTTTCAAAGGCATGTTTCAATCTCGGGAGTGCCCTCCAGGTTTTGTGACTGGGATGCCGAGGATCACAAAACGAGGTGTGAAGTAACCATGCAAATCACTTGGTACCCTTAAAGTTTATCACTCAATCGATGTGCCGGTAAACCACACACGCTCCACCGATACTATAATAAACCTTAAGTCACCCTTTACCTACCTTGTTAAGTCCAAGTTAGTGTGCCGGTTAACCACACACGCTCCACCAACGACTTAGACAAAGTGTAAAGTGTAATTTCATGGATTAGCACCTTATTCACATTTTCCTAAAGTAACTAAGATTGGGAATTTAATAAACATTTAGTTACTTTATTATATTCATCATACTTTGAATGAGAATTTATAAGTCCTTGTCTTACCCGTTCGGCTAACGACCCTCCACCAGTCAAGCAAGCGGTGGGTGAGAATATTCACCCATTAAGTCACCATTTTATAGGCAACAACCTTATACCCACCTTATAGACCGGCTTCGTGAATGAGGCGTACTAGCGGTAAGACGACTTTATTCTTATACATATGTATATAATTATTAAATTATCATAATATAAGTATAAGGGTTGAATTTTAACTTTTAAAATTCTAGGGTTTGGAACTTAAAGTTTTAACTTAACTTTACTTGTTCCAAAACTTGAGGGCAAGTTTTGTAACTTTCAAAACTTTTCATTTCTTGTAACTTATGAGTTTAATAGAGTAATAAAATGAAGACTCTTTATTTTTCTAACTCTTGTGTTTTCTTAATGGTTTTAACTCAAGTGTGACTCTTGGTTTTCCATAACTTAAGGATAAATTATGGACTCCATTAAAACACATTATGATCAAGAATTAAACTACCAAATAGGTTACAAATAATTCCTATGATCATCTAAAACATCATAAGAACAAGAACATGAATATGAACACAATCAAAAATTACATAAAACTTTGTAATTTTGATAACTAGTTGTTGTAAATGAATTAGCAAAGACATTACACCACCAAAAACAAGTTTTCAATTACCAAAATAGTTTAGGGTAATGTTTCTAATTCATTTTCCAGCAACTGAATCGAAATTTTGCACTCATTCGACCGTACTCGCCGAGTGCATAAACTGACTCGCCAAGTTGGTTGAAGATACTCATGGACTCGACGAGTCCCCCCTATAGACTCGACGAGTCCATTCGCAGATAGCAAAATTTCCGATTCTGTTTTCAACTTTTAAGCACAAATAAGAGCAAACAAGCCTAGGCTCTGATACCACTGATGGGTTTTGAGCATTCTAACACTTCCTAAGTGTACATGCAACCCTAATAACCTTGGATCTATGTTTGTCTAATTGTCATGCAAAGTTGAATTCCAAGGTTATATTCCTATCTAGCATACATGGGGAACAACTTTAACTTAAAGTATAGATAGAATAACTTACCTTGTTGTTGTTTGTGTTCCTTGAAACCTTGTGAGCCTAGCACCCCAAGTGTGATGCCTCAAATGCTTCACACAACACCAAATGCTCTTGGAAGAACTTATGAGAGAATACTCACTTCTCAAAATCGGCCAAGCCCTCTTGATTCTTAGTGTAGCCGATTTTGGGTGGAGAACATGTTACTTATATAGTGTTGACACATCTAGGGTTAAACCCTAATGTGTCATGACTCTTCATTTCCATGACCCATGGGTTTGTAACTCCCATGGAGCATCCATGGAGCATCCTATGGGTGGAACCCAACTTGATAGTCCATGGAGCCTTTTAGCCCACTATACAAGATATGGATGATTTACATAATCAACCCATATATTTAATTAGTTATCTTTTGATCACTTAATTAATTCTAAATTAATTCTTGATCAAACTAATCAAATAATATTATTAATATATTAGAACTTATAATATATTAATAATCTCCAAGTGTTATTTCTCTCATTTAGTCTATCCAATTACATGGTGTCATGCAACCCAAATGGACCATGCTGGGTTGGGTCAAGTACATAGCAGAAATAGTTATGGACTTAGACACCTTATCCAACACCTATGACTGAAGCCCTAACGAGATCTATGCTTATCGTTCCATAGATGAATATGGTATCATGCACTCCAGCAATAGGGCAAGTGAGGAGTTGTCAATTCCTAATAGCGCTATCCATAATGACCATTGGCTCAAAGAGTTAATGGTTGGAGATAAGGGAAGAGCCTTAGTACGATAAGTTCTCATGTTCCTTGTTGCATAGACATACATAGAGAGACATAGCAATGCAATAGCAATTATGTTTGATACAACCAATTTAAATACAACACGCAAATAATAGTTTTTCTGGACATGCTTTTCCACCCCAAAACATAAAAACTGAAAATAGGGGAGTGCGTGAATACTCACAATGTTTCTAGTAGATACAAGTGGTGCCTCGGAATACACCAACGTCTTAATACCGGGATCCTACGACATCAAACACACACTAGTGAGATTCCATGTCGAAATCTAATGCTAATATACCAAACACACACTATTGTTTGGTTATACACTTTCTGAAATGATGAAATTCTACAAGCTATGCGATTAATACACCCTTGGGATATTAAATTTCCAGATTTAGTAATATAAATTTAAGGGTGTTTCAACACATTTAAAGGTGTTTTATATTCCTAAAAATGTAAAATATTATCAAACAATTTCCAAAAATTATCAAACCTTGTATTTTCATTCTAAATAAATTAGAGGTTTTCCAGAAAAGTTTCCTTGAATTTTTGATATGGTTAACTATTTTTCCAAATTTTTAAGCCTTTATAACAACATAAATTCAAGAAAAAATAGCATTCAAACGATAAAAATTCTCAAACTTTTTATTTTACTGTTATTACACATTACTAAGCTGGAAAAAATATAAAAATCGATTTCCAAGCTGTTTGATTATATTTTAGGATTTTTGAGCATTTATTCCAATAAAAATTGGAATAAATAGAAAACAGTTTCCAAAACTACCCAAATTTTTTATTTAACTGTTATTATGCATAACTAGGCTGGGAAAAATATAAAAGATATTTTTCAGTGGGTATTTCTATTTTTCCTTGTTTTATCCCCTGAAATAATCATTAATTGGAGAATAAATAATAAACAACTAAAATAAATTACCAAATTTTTTTGTAACATCATTTACAGTCTAGGTATTCTGGGAAAAATACCAAAAGTGGTTTTCATATTGTATAATCCGGTTTTGGGTATTTATGTGTATTTATGTGTATTTAAGTGTGTTTAATGTGTATTTAACCTTAGAAAATAGGAGAAAAATAGTTTACAGTAGAGAAAAATCATCAAAATTTTTATGTAATCTCCTACTGTACAACATGATGTTCTGGTAAACTTTCATGAATTTTGGATAGTCAGAACTATTTTTCCTATTTTTAGGCCATTATAATTACCAAAAATTGGGAAAAAATAGGAAGGCATGATGAAAAATTCCGAAATTATTTTTCTGAGTCTACCACCACAAGTAAGAGCTGAGAAAATGGTTAGATAAAATTTTGACACTATCTAAAGTGGTGTTGTGATTTATTGTACCCAAACAAAAAGCTCATTAGCTTGGTGTTCATCACATGCATTACGGTTTGAATACCATGCATGGACATATGTTTGTCATAGTGATTTTTTTGAAAGAAATACTTGAAAGCATAAGGTGTTTGAACCTTCAAAACTTGTAAAAATCCGAACTTTAGTGTTTGACATAGGTTTTTGGTCCTTGGATTTCACCATTAAACAACATGCATGTTATTCTTGGGTGAAACCCTACCACCATCATCATCAAACTCAACATTCATGAACATGTTCATGAATATTCATAAAGAATGGTGTAGAAAGAAGAGAAATACAAGGAAAACCTTTTAAAAACAACAAGAAAAGTAAGGAAAAGTGAAAGATTTTCTTGTCTACCTTGAAGATTAGTCTTGGAGGATGAAGATCTGAGTGTGGAGAGGTGTTCTTGGCTGGTGATTTTCGTTAGTTAGAGAGAGAGAAACAGAGTTTGAGTGTTAGAAAGGTGGAGTGTGAGAGAGAGTGAAGAGAGAAGTGGAAGAGTGGGGATTATGTCTTGATGATTGAGTTTTGGGAAGAGAGAGCATGTGGTAGGGTAGAGTGGCCGGATTTTTGAGTGTATTAAAGCCTCCTCTCTCCTAAAATTCAAACTTTACAAAACTCCCTCCTTAATTTTTATAAAAACCTAATTTTTATAAAAGTGTTTATTAAAGCAATTCTTGATTTATTTAAAAATCTTGTTTTTAACTAATAAATTATGCTTAATGTTTGATAAATCAAATTTTTATTTCATTGATTATAATCCATAATTTGATTAATAAAAATTTGATATTTGGAAGTTTATAGCCAAATTTTATAAAGTTTTTAAGCTTTAAGGTTTATAAATTTGGATTTTTGGCTCTTTAGGGTTTTTGGAACATTGTTTGATATTCACCATCATATTGAAATGTAATTAGAATATTTTAATTTATTTTTAGGGTTTTATACCCTTTTTCAATTGTAACAAATGTTGAAGTTTCATTCTAATTATGGTATTGGCATTTCCTATTGTAGTTAAGCAACTTACTAGAATCGTAAGAGTCAAGTATATTAGTCCTAGATCATAGTTGGATCCTAGTTTATGCAAGATTTTTGACCTAATTTATACTACTAGGCCATGGCATGTTGTGCATGAATGGTTTTTATAAAGATGCATGAGTCTGAGAATGACCTGAATTGATAGTTGTCACAATATCCCCCACTTAAAAAGAATTTCGTCCCGAAATTCATTCTATGTCATCATTTTTCATCGCATAGGAAAAGTTGTGGATACTTTTCCTTCATGAAGCCCTCACGCTCTCAGGTGTACTCCGGCCCACGTTTTGAGTTCCATCGAACTTTCACAATCGGAATCTTACTCCGGTTAAGTTGTTTTACCTCCCTGTCAAGGATTTCTATCGGTTCTTCAACAAAGTTTAGCTTATCATTGATCTTAATTTCCTCCAGGGGTACTATCAATGCTTCGTCGGCTAGACACATTCTTAAGATTGGAGACGTGGAATATGTCGTGAATGGCGCTTAACTCTTGGGGGTAATTGGAGTTTATACGCTACCGGACCAATCCTTTCAATGATTTTAAAGGGTCCAACATATCTCGGGCTTAGTTTTCCTTTCTTACCAAAAAGTACAAGCCCTATCCATGGCAACACTTTTAAAAGTACCTTGTCTCCTACATGGAATTCTAAGGGTTTTCGACGATTATCCGCATAACTTTTCTGACGATCTCTGGCAGCTTTAAGCGTATCCTTGATGATAGCGATCTTGTCAGATGTTTCCTGGATAAGTTCGAGTCTAGTCAACTGTCTGTCTCCGATTTCTGTCCAGCATAAGGGCGAACGACACTTGCATCCGTACAATGCTTCATATGGAGTACATTGGATACTCGTGTGATAATTGTTATTGTAGGAAAACTCAATCAGAGGCAAATGAGTATCCCAATTTCCTTTGAACTCAATGACACATGCTCGTAGCATGTCTTCCAATGTCTGAATTGTTCTCTCCGTCTGCCCATCTGTCTGAGGGTGGTAAGTTGTGCTCAAATCTATCTTGGTTCCTAGTGCCCTCTGTAACACCACAAAAATCGTGATGTAAAATGACTATATCTATCAGAAATGATAGATAGGGGTACACCATGCAGAGAAACAATTTTGTCGATGTAGATTTGGGCCAATTTTTCCAGCATGAAATCTTCCCGAATGGGGAGAAAGTGAGCATATTTCGTCATTCGATCCACTATGACCCAAATTGAGTCATGACCTTTAGTAGTTGTAGGAAGTTTGGTAACGAAATCCATAGATATTTTCTCCCATTTCTATTGGGGAATTTCAGGCTGCTGCAACAAGCCGGATGGTTTTTGATGTTCAGCTTTGACTATTGAGCATGTCAAACACTTCCCGATATACAAGGCAATATCCTTTTTCATTCCAGGCCACCAATAGTACTCTTTAAGATCCTTATACATATTATCCGCTCCAGGGTGGATTGAGTATTTAGATCGATGAGCCTCCTCTAGTACCATGTCTCTCAGATTGATAACCCTTGGAATCCAGACCCTGTCCTTAAAATAACGAACTCCATCAGGTTTGGTTTCAAATCTCTCTTCCAAACCATGTAAGGTCTCGCCTGGAATATTTTCCTTGAATAACGCTTTCTCCTGGGCATCAATGATTTGAGATTTCAATCTTTTCTGAATTACCATTCCCAAAGCTCTCACACGGGAAGGTTTCACTCTTTCTTTCCTACTAGGAGCGTCGGGTGATATCGTATCTCACAATCATAATCACTAAACAACTCTACCCATCTCCTCTGCCGCATGTTTAACATTTTCTGATCTAGGATATACTGAAGGCTTTTGTGATCGGTAAAAATGGTGCACTTGGTTCCTTACAAATAATGCCTCCATATCTTAAGAGCGAAAACTATTGCTCCTAGTTCTAGATCATGGGTGGTATAGTTCTTCTCATGCGGTTTGAGTTGTCTGGAAGCATACGCAATGACCTTATCTTTTTGCATTAACACACATCCTAATCATTGATGAGACGCATCACAATACACCACAAAGTTCTCTGATCCTTCTGGTAAAGCCAGAATTGGTGCATTGCACAACTTGTTTTTCAGGATTTGAAACACCTCTTCGTGTTTCTCTTCCCAGAGAAATTTTCTGTCCTTTTGGGTCAAAGATGTTAATGGATGAGCAATCCTAGAGAAATTCTCAATGAAGCGTCTATAGTACCCATCTAATCCTAGGAACTGTCGTATTTCTGCCGGGGTTTTGGGGGCTTCCCATTTCTTGATTGCCTCAATCTTAGCTGGATCTACATGAATTCCTCTTTCGCCGATCACATAACCAAGGAAATGTACTTCCCGAATCCAAAATTCACACTTAGTGAACTTGGCATATAATTTCTGCTCCTTCAACAGCTCCAACACTAGCTTCAGATGTCTATTGTGATCTTCTTTCATTTGCGAGTAAACAAGCATGTCATCGATAAATACAATTACAGACTTGTCTAGGTATGGTCTACAGACCCTATTCATCAAATCATTGAAAACAACGGGTGCGTTTGTTAGTCCAAAAGGCATGACTAAGAACTCATAATGTTCATAACGGGTTCTAAATGTTGTTTTGTGAATGTCCCCTTCGTGGATTCTTAATTGATGATACCCTGACCGAAGGTCGATTTTTGAGAAGTAGGAAGCGCCATGCAACTGATCGAACAAGTCATCTATTCAAGGGAGGGGATATCGATTCTTGATTGTCAATTTGTTCAGCTCTCTATAATCAATGCACATTCGGAACGACCCATCTTTCTTTTTGACAAATAACACTGGGGCTCCCCACGGTGAAGAACATGGTCGAATAAACCCTTTGTCTAGAAGTTCTTGAAGTTATCCGGATAGTTCTTGCATCTTGGATGGCGCAAGGCGGTATGGTGCTTTTCCTACCGGCACCGCTCCGGGAATTAAGTCTATCCGAAATTCGACCTGTCAGTGAGGGGTAGACCGGGTAATTCCTCCGGATATACTTCGGGATAATTTTGAACCACTGGAATCTCCTTGAGCTGCTTAGCTTCAGGTTCTCTTTCTAGCACGTGGGCCATGAATGCAATACAATTCTTCTTCAGGTACTTGTGAATCTTCATGCTTGATACTATGTTTAAACTTTTTCCTGGCTTCTCACCGTGTATAATAAGGGTTTCTCCATTAGGGAGAGGTACTCTAATGACTTTCTCGTAACAACCAATGTCCACTCTATTTTTGGATAACCAATCCATCCCTACTATCACATCAAAACTTCCTAGCTCTATAGAAATTAGGTCAATTAGCCCTAATTTCAGCTCTATAGGAATTAGGACAACTCATCGAGGCTTTGGATCTGGATCCATAGAGGTCCAGAGAGCCTCACTCATCAAGCTTTATGGAGAGAAATGGAGGTTATGACCTTGAGTTGTGGTATTTGGGGCTAAATCATCATATATGGTCATATAGATGTTGCATGTACATCAAGATAACGTCTTTACGTGATAAATAAGCTTGGAAGGACTGGATCTATGAGGTACTGGAATAGATCTGACCTCAGAAGGTCGTTTGGGGTTGTGCATGGAATGCACTCGCCGAGTCCATTGGCAAACTCGACGAGTTGGTGCGGATTGTTCATAGATTTTGAACCAGGGGTTGAGTAACCGAGTTGGGTGAGTGACTCGATGAGTCGAAAGGGACTCAGAGGAAATACGATCCTCGTAGGGACTCGGCGAGTCCACGCCAGACTCATCAAGTCGGGGTTGACCAATGACCATTGACCAGAGTTGACCAGTGTAGACTTGATAGAGTTAGTCATCCTTAGTTGGGAAAATGTTAATTAGATATGTATTGTGTTATAGGAGGATTATAGCTCGGGAGATCGAGCACTAGTGATTTCAGGGATTTTCGAGTTATCGAGATACGTGAGCTGAGTCTTCTCGCTATAATTTACCTTGAGTAGGTAAATAGAGTTATGTGATATAGTGCTATATATATTGTTTGTTGTACTGCATTCTTCTATGTGATTTATGCTTTGCATGTTTGTAGAGTTTGAACCTGAGGGTTCACAGAGTTTGGGTGCACGGACCCACAGAGTAATAGCCTCGAGTGTCTAATATGTGTTATATGTGGTATTTTGGGGAACTCACTAAGCTTTGTGCTTACAGTGTTTTGTGTTATGTGTTTCCGGTACTAGTGAGGATTGCGGGAAGGCGTCGGCTTGATCAGTACAGACACGGGATTTTTATGATATGAGATCTTGGGATATTGTTATATGTTATACGTTGGGTTTCAAACAATGATGTTTTTATGATTTAAAAATGAATTGTGTTTTTATAATTGCCAAAAATTGGTTTGGAAATTTACGGTTTTACACAACAAAGCCCTCCTTTTACCTTCATATGATAAAATACCAAAAAAGTGCTCAAAATACAAGAAGAAAAGCTATGGTTTCGATATAGGAGGTTGGGGGATAATGGGAAATGACCTAACATTAGACCTAAAGTATTTAAATATGGAGGAAACCCTAAAAATCATGGGCTTGGGCTGGAGCAATCAACACATTGTGGCATCGTTCTTTACACATCATGACTTCCATCTTTACACGAGATCATCTAAGTGTCACGCCACATCACAGTCACCAGCCTACCACATCGTGGCATATGGTTTTCCCAAAAACCATACTTCTGACTCCTTCAGGTAGTGAACTAATTTATTCATGAAAACGGATGTTACATGTGTTTATTAATAATAAAAATTACTATAATAAATAATCAATTAATAGTAACTTGCTATAAGCTGTCACTTTATAGGATAATTTGTTATTAGCAATATCATTACATAAAGAATATTGGGCATACAAGGTCTTTCATAACATTCCTACCACATAACGGTGTACCAACCATCACCTTGTTACCAATGCCAGAAACTCCCTCCCATCTGACCCTTATCCCATAATATGGAGATAAGAGATAAGAGAACAATTTGTCTCATTTGAGAATAAACTAAATTTTTTCTTCCCATGTTCACTTCACTCTACCAGATTAGGTATCCATGAACAATAACATATAACATCTAATGCCTACATAATAGGAAAGTTAGTGTATCTCACCTCTCTTGATAACTTCAAGCACTCTATTAGTGGGAGCTAGATGGAGCTCCTTATTTTTGAAAGCCTACAAAACCATTATAACACTACTTAACTTGTGCTTTCTTATATTACTCTTAAGATACTTATATTTGTATTAATTTAACTTCTCTTTGATTGTCGTGTTCTATTCAAGATATGATTTCCCATATTTCAACCCATTCTTTAATCCTTATTATATTATATTGTTATATCTCCCTCTCTTCCTTTTCTAGGTATATCAAGATCTCATCCTAATGACTTTTAGTTGATTTAATACCAACATTACAAGTTAACATCTTTAAGATGTCACATTCTAGAGCCGCACGTATATGTGGTAACCTTTTACTCTTGGATGATTTAAATTCAAGTCTTAGGAAAGATACATGGTAAATCAGACATCATACCCTTACCATAGCCTCTGAATTAATATAAATTGAAGTTTCAGAGAATTAATTATGCACACGACAAACTAACGTATGATTTCAAGGATATTCTGCACCAATTAGCATTATATGAATAAAAAACACAAATGAGCTTGGAATTACCTTAAACCCTTAATACAGATAAAAATATACATCGATATCTAACTTAAGGTCCAAACCTTTTGAAATTTGAAGTGATTATGATTTTGTTATGATTTTTTTTTAATACAACATATGAAAACTGTTACATCACATACCAGCTTTAAAACATTGACGATTATACCATTCAAAGAATTAGAATTAGTTCGAATCATCAAATATTAAGACAAACAAGACTCTCCAGTACTTGTATTAAAATAGACCTTATGATTTTTGGATTTTCTAATACCATTGTATGATTTTTTATAAGATATAGTACACATTCTAGGCATTTGGTCATAATAGCTATCATGTCACTTTTGGTGTCCCATTAAGGAAATTATTCTTTAACTTTTACTTTAATACTTTTAACATGTTCATTGCTTACTTATTAAGCTATCAAGGCATATGTGTTAACTTAATTTAATGGTCTTAAAACATGCCTTAATGGAACTTGAACTTGGTGCCTTATTACATAGAATAATAACCCTTTCATTATGGTTAAGTTAGTATTTTAAACCCTTAAGCACTTAATTCTTAAGATTTTGTGACAATAGTCAATTTAGGGTCAAGTCAAAGTCAAAGAAAGTCAACAAGTCAAACCAAATGACTCAATTAGCCCTTGTATATTAGGGTTTCCAATTGTGAATTTACTAAACAAACCGCTATTTTAATGAGAAAACATCAATTGGAATATTCGTACGTTTGAATTACCATAGTCGGGATAATGCTAAACATTAAACCAAAGGGACAAAATACTATTACACACTCATCAGGAGTGTGTAGGACACTAAAACATGGCTTAATGGGGTTTACGGACCTTACATTGCGAAGCCAAACACTCAAAAATGTCACAAACGAAACCTCTCTCAATCGTATTTACTCTATCTCTATCTATGTTAAATCTCTCCCAAATCTCTCTCTAAAAAGTTCTCGTAACTTTTCATAGTCTTTTGGACCATCCTGACCCTTAATCGGGTCAAAAACCGCTTAAAACGGGCTTAAAATGTGAAAAATATTGAAAATCGGGTGAAAATTTAAACATCCGAAGTTCCTGGCCGGAGGTTTGGTCCCGACCCTTAGAACCGAAAGTAGACGGGAAGCCAAGAGTGGGGTTCGGTCTTGGAAGAGAAACTGAGAGAAGAGGGAAGGATGACCGATGGTGCGAAGGGAAGGAAAGGAGCCGAAGGCGAGGCTCGGTCTCGGTCCTTGGCGGTTTCGGCTTTCGGCTTCTGGGGTCTCGCTTTCGGTCTCAGGAGGTTTCGGCTCTTCCTAGTTTAAGTAAAACAGTCAACAAGTCAAACCAGACAAGTCAATTAGCCGTTGTATATTAGGGTTTGCAATTGTGTATTTACTAAACAAACCGCTATTTTAATGAGAAAACATCAATTGAAAAATTCGTATGTTTGAATTCCTGTAGCCGTGATAATGCTAAAAATTGATCCAAAGGGACAAAACACTATTACACACTCATCGGGAGTGTGTAGGACTCTATGTTAAATCTCTCCCAAATCTCTTTCTCAAAAGTTCCCGTAACTTTTCATAATCTTTCGGACCATCCTGACCCTTAACTGGGTCAAAAACCGCTTAAAAGGGGGTAAAAATGGGTAAAATAGCCTTAAAGCACCGAAAGCCTCATTTAAGGGCCGAAGCTTCTCGGACCGAAACTAGGAAGAGCCAAAACCTCCTGAGACCGAAACCGAGACCCCGGAAGCCGAAAGCCGAAACTGCCAAAGACCGAGATCGAGCCTCGCCTTCGGCTCATTTCCTTCCCTTCGCACCTTCGGTCCTCCTTCCCCTCTTCTCTCGGTTTCTGTTCCAAGACCGAACCCCACTCTTGGTTTCCCATCTACTTTCGGTTCTAAGGGTCGGGACCGAACCTCCGACCAGGAACTTCGGATTTTTACAATTTTCACCCAATTTTCAATATTTTTAGCTTTTTATGCCCATTTTTTTCATCATTTTAACGCGAGATTTTCACCCAAAACTTTATTTTAACAAATGAAGACACAAAATACATAATTAATCACATTTTTAATGTCAATCTTATCCATGATTTAGTGGGTGAAGTACAAGGGGGTGGAGTGTTGACTTATCTTTAGCTTATTACACAAGCAACCCCTCAAACCCACTCCATGACCAACCATACTTCTTCCACCATACCCAGGTTTTGTCAATGTACTTTTTCAATCATTTCAAACCTTTTCCACACTATTAGAGCTGGAACAACATTTCACACTCCTCACTTCACTCATTTCTCTTATTTTGCCAAAAGATCAAACACAACTTTCTCTCACTCTCTCTCTAAAAAATTCGAGGTTTAAGGCTGATCATCAAGCTTTCTTGCACTCTTGGTAAGTATGATTCATCCTCCTTTTGATTCTTACACTTCATCTTACTCAAATCATTGATTTCTTACAAAAACTCCATCATTATTGTGTTAGATTCTTGAATCTTCAAAGTAGTCCTTCAAGTGTTCTTGAGTTGAACACTTCTTTTCTCCAACATCCATCCACCAAAATCACTCTAGGTGAGTTCATACCCCTACATTTTTGTATTTTCTTAAGTTTTAAGGGGGGAATACAAGTTAAATCACCAAGAACACAACTAAATGCTTCTAACAGCTTTCATTAGAAAAGTTGGACTCCATTCACGGACTGTTTTGGTCAACTAAAAGATTTTAGTTTTCAAAACTGTACTAGGTCCAAATAGTTGAAGCTCTTGGCTTTAAAATTTCTACTTGCACATTTTCATATGATTTGTTTACAATTTATAGTGATTTTTACAAAACTGTCTATTATTTCAAGAACCAAACTGGACCAGTCTGTGTTTATGGACGTTTTCACCTAAGTTGGAAGTCACTAAAAATCATGGGAAAATTTATGAACAAACTAGACTCATTTTCCGAACTCGCAGACCTTAAAGATTCTGATTTGGATTTATTATAAACATTCTATAGATTTTCTAAGAACAGTAATGGAATTTGTTGACAACAGAAAATATTAACAATTTCCTTTCACCTTGTAACATGTTGAGCAAGGTGTATATCTTTATGTGATTATATGTCATTGGAAATAAGTGACATTTTGTCTTGGTATATAGACATGCATTAGTTAATAAATGAATTTTGATTTATATTTATGGAATATAAAGATAACAAATTGTTATAAACAAAGTACATCCATTACATAGAAACATTTCAATAAACTATATTAAAAATAATTTACGTACATTACCACTACTACTCTTGCTTTTGATAAACTATAATAGGTATAGTTTATGATACACTACATAATACATACATTTCAAAATTGTACATTTATACGAAAAGGGGATTTTTATTACATTACACGTAAATTCCTTAATGACTTTGTGAGACATTCGCTTCACATTTACCAATAAGTCATGTATTGTAACAAGAGTCTCCTGGAGGGAGATCGTGGTAGTTGTATATAGATCTATATTGGGCTTGACAAACCCACACCTTAACTACATGCAACAGTCAGACCGACAGGTATGGGGTGACAAATGTCATAAACATTTCCGACGCCTGAAGAACATTGTATTGGGCCAACTAGGGCATAGTATGGTTAAAATAAACTCACAGAAAGTATTAACAAACATAAGAATTTACGGGAATTTCATTTAATTCAAACGTGTTTGTGTCGATTTAAACACATATCATTTTCTATCAGTAAGAGTGGTTACTTATACATTTTGGTCTCCGGATATAAGACTACATTACACATTTTAAGGAAAATATCGGATTTTTCTGAAATAAACATGACATTTACATGAGAAAGACTTTTATCATGTTTTAAAACAAAATCTTATGAACTCACCAACCTTTGTGTTGACACTTTTTCAAACAACTTGTATTCTCAAGAAATCACTAACATGTATCAAAGTGCATTTTAAGGATGGGACGTTAAGGCGTCAACATTTCATGTTTTGTCAACATATTGTAATTGATTTGGAAACATGTAATTCATACAATGATGTAACTCTTTCAATTATATATATGTTGTACGTGTTTGATTAAATTACTATTGCAATTGTGGTTATGATACTTTGCATGAAGTCCTCCACCCCCGGACATTTCGGTCATCCTTGGTTTGGGGGTGTGACAGATTTTAACCAATTTTTTTCATATAGTAATGGTTCATAATGAGTACAGTGACACCGTATTAAGGAGTACTTAATTGATTAAGAACTACAACTGAATAATGTCATAAAAACTATACCTTTTCTTTTTCCTCCCCAATATCTCTTTGGATAGGTTGTCTCTGTCATCGAATCATTAAGGATTTTCACTACAATTATGTCTCAAGAAACTCCAAAAACATTTTTTTACTTGTGAAGTATAAAATAGGGTAGGGGGATTTTGATATTCTTAGCCCTATGTCCATCGTTTCTATCGTTTTAAAACCTATGTATTCTAATTTCGAAAATCAAACATGTTCTTTCCATTTTGCCTCTTTTTTTAATTCATACTCACTCAAGGCATTACATGGGAGATTACATACCTTGTAGGCGATCTAATGGAAATCAATACTTGTTCTTCTCCTCATCTCTCCCTTCTCTCTTCCTTTTATTGATTCCCTATAATTTCATGTTTGGTACTCATATTCTCTCTCTCTCTCTCTCTATCTCTCTCTCTCTCTATCTATCTATCTATCTCTTTTTCTCTCTATCTCTATCTCTATCAATCTCTCTTTCTCTTTCTTTATCTCTCTCTGTCTCTCTCTCTCTCTCACACACACACTCTATCTCTCTCTCTCTGTCTCTCTCAACATTGCTAGCAAAACAAAACTAGCATACAACAACACTGATGATTAGATCTATAGCTATGTACTTACAAGAAAAAGCGGGGATAAAGCCTTAAGGAAGAAAAATGTGTTGTTTGGGCTGCTATGGGGGAGTGGGTCGATAACCTCATAATCTCATTAAAATCGTGGTCTAACCGCATAATTTATACTTTTGCTCCCAAAACTCTAATCCATATTCCACTTTATACATTTAACTTAGGTTTGATTTTAATAAAGCCCTTAACTTCATATATATATATATATATATATATATATATATATATATATATATATATATATATATGTATATATATATATATATATATATATATATATATATTAAAAATCCATATTACTCTACAAATTAATCCATATATTAACCTGAATTAGCTATTATTATTGACAAGTTGTTATGTTTAATCAAACCATTTGGATCTTTGTGATGTGTTTAGTTGATATTTAATTATTCATAAGATGTATGTAACGTCCGTGTTTCTTGCTAGATTAGTCATACTTTGTTGTCACTTGGGTAAACTATTGTAATCTTTACATGTATGAATAAGAAAGGATTATTCATTTATTTTTGTGCCTATGTGTTTTATATCATATTAGGTCTAAATTATCCAAGTATTTAACAATAAATAAATAAGATTAAAACACACTTCAAAAATAAAATATTATTTAGTACACATAAACTTAACCTAGTTGTAGTATATGTTATAAGGATTTTATAAATATATGGAACATTCAAATCTGACTTTATATGAAAAAGTTATGCTTCTTCAAAGTTTTGTGATTAAACCGGCACGACTCTACGTATCATAAAAAGTTTTTTTGTGATAAATTAAAATTACCCTAAGTGATCTAAATGAAATTTATAGCAATTGTTAAACCACGAGTGTGCATAGAGAGAACGTCTAAATTAGACTTCATTAGAGGAAGTTATGATTTTTTTAAGATTCGGCATAGTAGTATATAACTCTAAAGTCAAATTTTAGATTGGTAGATTTTTAGACAAAATAATATAAACGAGAGTTGAAGATCTTTGTGACAACCCGAAATTTATTCTGTCATTTTTAACCTCCTTCCGTTAATAAGTCTCGCTTTATTTAACTGTCCGTTAACCTTTTGGAGGAGGTTAATTAATTTAAGAATTTTTAAAATGACTTTATGAGGGTTGAAACAAATTAGAAACACCCCAAAGTTTTCCTTTGAAAAATTTTAGTTTCAACCAAGTCAAAGTACAACCACTCAATCGGGTGTGACGAAAAAACCCCGTTTAACGGCAGTATCGGGTAGATTTCCACTGAGCCCCAAGCTCAACCCCTATATAAGGGAGAGTAAACTCCATTTATACCCTTTTCACTCTCTCTCAAACCTCTCTCCTCAATCCAAAAATCATACTTTTCAAGCTCCAAATCACTAAGGTAACTTCCCTAACTCATAGATTAGCATCTTAGACCTTCAAATTCGTTGTTAAACAATCATTTAGGACCATTTTCATGTGTTTACAGCCGTGGATTATGCTTGGGCCGTAAACACACATATAAGGGGTTTTTGAGTTAAACCCTTCCAATCGACCTTTGGAGCTTAGATATCGCTATATGACTTAATGTACTGGACCTAGAACACCTTGAAATGAGTTTTTGGAGAGTAAACACGAGTTTACTACCCAAGAACATGCTTGGGCCGTAAACTCACCTTTATGGAGAGTAAACTCATATTTGGGTGTTTTAAAGCCACTAAAACACACCAATAGCCTTAGATTAAATTCTAGAATCGACCACCAATAAGTTAGGGGCCTTAAACATGATTAAAACAGCTCCATAAGGAGTTCACGTCCATAAACCACTCATGAAAGGGTACCTAGGCCGTAAACTCCTATAAATGGGTAAAATGGTGCCCTAAACTCCCCATTTGACTTGGAAAAATGCATTGGATTTTATTCTCTACCATTTAAAGCCTTAAAACAACTAAGGAATATGTGTGGGGGAGTTTACGGCCGTAAACTCCTAGTTTAATACCGTAAAATCCAATAAATGGTCCCTTTGTGAGTTAAAACCCTTTCCAATGCATTAGACTCAAACCTAGATTTAATCCCCAAGTGTTTCAAGGCCATTTAGCACTCAGGAACCTCATCCATGAGTGTACGGCCGTAAACTCGTGGGTTTGAGGCGTTTAGGGCCGAAAACTATTATAAGAGTTTACTCTTGAGGAGTAAACTCCATTCCTAGGCCATTCAAGCCCTTAGATGTTACTCGGGACACTCCAAACGCTTAATCAAAGTGTTTTCCGCACTTTAGGATGCGTATACTTGTTTAATTGGTATTATATGTACTAATTATATGTAAACATATGTTATCATATGTTAACAGGTTACTAAGTGTGTTCAAGTCTTTAGTTGACACCGAGCACCCAACCGGCACCTTCATCGGATCCACTGACATCTGGTGAGTTCATACCCCGCATGCACAAGTTAAACAAGTTAAACCTTCCAATTATCATATCAATCATATGTGATTGACAACCCGCATGCACAAGATTTACCACATTGATAATTGTTTTACCGAGAATGACACTATAAATGGTTTTCTAAAAACATAGTTACTTGTTCCACTTTTACTTATAATGTTTAATCAAAGTTCATTTAAACTGTTTATGAAAGGTTATCAAAGGAATTTTAAAGGTTTTCAAACTCAATTCACAAAGGAATACCAAGTCGTGATTTTCTTAATATATAAAGGTTTTCCAAAGTTTTCGTCTATGTTTTTATACTTCTACTTGGTTAAGATACTACTGCTTCACTTTTGTTTGGTTAATACCTCTCCTTCGTGATACATGTGACAGCCGTCAAAATTCGATTCGGTTCTAGATTTGACTAGACATAGTTGCACATATGGGCACAACACATATTAGACTTAGTAATTAGAAGCTAAGTTATAACCTAGTAGAAACTTGGAAATATATAGAAACAATGGATGGTGTACTTAGATTTCACATTGATATGTGAATTCTACAACTACTTAATTGTAGTGACTATCCATATTCGGGTCGCTCTTTGAGTCAAACACCTTTTTACAAATCATATACACACATCATGCACTTGACCTAGTGGTATAAATTAGGTCCGACTCTCGTAGGAACTTAAGTCAAAGTTGAAGACTAGGACTAGTATACTTGATTCCTCAATTTCGCTTGAATCTCGGAATCACTACATAGAATGCCAATAAACCGATAAAAATAAATTATAAACATTATTTATAACTATAAAAGAGTTATAATACCATAAGATAATTTAAAGTCTAAAATATTCAATTTATTTTGATATTCAAAGTTTATTAAACTCCAAAACCCTAAAAGCCCTAAAACATAAATTTTATAAAATTTGACATCAAGAATTCTATAAAAATAGTTATGAAACTTATAATATTATCTTAAAACAATTAAATTCAGGGAAATATAATCAAGAAAAATGAAAATTTAAGTCATTAACATTCATCCTTAATTTATAAGTCAAAAATCAAGGTTTCATGAATAAAAACTTGATTTTAGTGCACATTTCATATAAAATTTAGATATTTTATAAAATAACTTAAATTTTATAAAACAAAATGAATGAGAAACGGTTATTATACTCAAAATTTCGGACCCCTCTCTTCCCATATATCTCTCTCACACTCCCACTCTCCAACACACACACATCTCTCTTCTTTCTCTCTCTAGAAAACTCTCTTTACATTCTCTCTAATTTTTTTTCTCCAAACGCCACAACCACAGCCTCTTAACCACGAAATTATGGATATTCATAAGGGTTTTTCAAGCCACAAATAAATTTAAGGTAAAGAACATACATCTCTTGAAGATCCACAACAATGATTTAAGCTATGCATGTGCATTTTACTTCAAAAATCGACTTCTACTTCTTCATCTTCTTCAAACTTGTTTTTTTTTTTTTTGAAAATGGTTTTTAGAACATCATGGATGTGTTCTAACACCATGCATGTATGATAAACAAGGTTGCATGTACACTATCTTAGTGCAAAAATCGATTTTAAGGACTAAAACATCAAACTCAAGTTAAGAGTTTTTGAGAAACAAAATTTTGTTCTTAAATGCATGTATACATTTTGATAAGTTTTAATCTTTTGATCTCTGGAAACATGAATAAAATATGAATTTATCATGATATATTTAAATTATTTCAAAAGATTTACTCAAGGAAATGATGAAAACTCACTTTTCTAACCAATCATCATGCATGCAATCTACCCGATTTCTTTACCTGACTTTAAACTGACATATCTCACTCATTTCTTTACCAAAATTCGTGATTCTTATTCTGAAATATAATATTTTGAGTTAGCTTTCAAACCCAACTGGTCTCACTGTAAAATATTAAATATCCAAGTTTTGGAAATTTTTACAAAATGGTTGTGCAAACAGCTCTTTTTCTATGATCACGATTTTTGCCTTGTATGATCAATGGCCTTAAACACAACCATAAATCTGGGGAAAAATACTTTAGAAACTTAACATATCCAGTGAATGATGGCTGAAATTTCGTGGCTTAAAACCCTACTGAATGGGCTATACAAATTCATGAACTTCAGCTAGATTTACATCTCATGCACCATTGCATGCAACATTTCTTAACTTGTTTGGGTTCAATACCCCTATTTCCCTTCTGAATAAATTTTGAACATTTTTCCTTTAGAAACACCTCACATGCATGTGATAATTTTTAAAATACCAAAAGCTTTTATTAGTTCTTTGATTTATTAAAATTATTGCTAGAAACCAAGGGCATAAATCACATAAAATACTTCCAGAGGTCATTAAATTCGGTATAAATTCATGGATGACCCTTATTGTGAATAATGACCCTTCACTAAATTTCATCAATTTTTGTTGTTGTTTGGTGTGATTTTGGATTTTCTTTTCGTTTGGGTATAATAAATCACAAAACCACCTTAGAGAGTGTGAAAATTGTATCTAACAATTTTCACAGCTCTTACCTGTGGTGGAAGAGTTAGAAAAATAATTTTAGAATTTTTCATCATGCCTTCCTATTTTTCCTATTTTTTGGTAATTATAATGGCCTGAAAATATGAAAAATAGTTCTGTTATCCGAAATTCATGAAATTTTACCAGAACACCATGTTGTACAGTATGAGGTTACATAAACATTTTGATGATTTTTCTCTACTATATACTATTTTTCTCCGATTTTCTAAGGTTAAATACACTTAAATACACATAAATACCCAAAACCGGATTATACAATATGAAAACCACTTTTCGTATTTTTCCCAGATTACTTACACTGTAAGTGATGTTACAAAAATTTTTGGTAATTTATTTTAACTATTTATTATTTATTATTCAGTTAATGATTATTTAAGGGGATAAAACAAGGAAAAATAGAAATACCCACTGAAAAATATCTTTTATATTTTTCCCAGCCTAGTTATATATAATAAAAGTTAAATCAAAAGTATGAGTAATTTTGGAAACTGGTTTCTATTTATTTCAATTTTTATTGGAATAAATGATCAAAAAATCATAAAATATAATTAAACAGCTTGGAAATCCATTTTTATATTTTTCTCAGCTTAATAATGTTTAATAACAGTAATATAAAAAGTTTGGAGAATTTTCTTAACTCATTGCTATTTTTCATGAATTTTTATCAATTTAGAGAATTAAATATATGAAAAATGGTTATACATATCCAGAATGCATGAAAATTTATCTAGAAGTCTATTAATACATTTAGAACCAAAATCTTAAGTTTGGTAAATTTTTATTAAATTTTTAGTACTTTTCATGATTTTATGGTTATTCAAGAATCTAAAATGGTGAAAAATAGTTAGACAAATAAAAAATTCAATAAAATTTATCTTGAGGTCTTTGACTTCAATTAAAACTGAAATGCAAAGTTTGTGAAATTTTATAACTTCATTGATTTAGTTTTCGAATGTTTAATCATTGGAACGCCTCTTAAAATGTTAAATATTAACATTTCAATAGTGAGAAATTTCACTTAAATTGTTATATAACAATTGATTCATTGGAATTTAATTTTCACAGAAAAATGTGTATAACTTATCAATATTAAATTTTGGCACACTGTTGGCATAATTCTATTGTAGTAGTATTCACGCACTCCCCTATTTTTGGGTTTTAAATGTTTTTGGGTGGAAAAGCATGTCCTAAACTTTTTATGTTCGTTGTATTTATCGTGACTCGTATGAAACTTGGTTGCTATATTTCGTATGTATGTGTATGTTACTTTAATTCACGAGGACTGTATCGCGGTTAAGTCCCTGAAATCTCTAGACACAACTCATTAACTCTTTTGAGCCTATGGTTATTATGGATAGCGCTATCAGGAGGTAGACAACTCCTCACTTGCACGATTCGCTTGAGTGCATTTTACCATTTTATACACTATGTTTGCGATACACATAGTAGTCAATAGGGCACGATTCGGTCATTAGGCTTGGGTTGTGAACTCATGAATGGAAACTTGATGCACGTACTATTCTTTATGCACATACGAAACTTGTATTCCCATGTTAGCAACGACACTTGTATACTTATTTTAGCAATGAAACTTGAATACTTGTTTTAGCAACGAAACTCGTTACTCATTATAGCAATAAACTTGTTTGTTAATTATAGCAATGAACTTTGTTTCTCATTACAACAACGAACTTTTATTACTGAAAACTTATATACATGTTTTAGCAATGAAATTGTTTGGTCATTGTAGCAACGAAATTGATTTCTCATTTTAGCAATGAAACTTGTTTACTCGTTGGAGTAACGAACCTTATCTGTCATGAGAATATGTATGTTGCATCTTATTCGGGCAACATACTTTATTTCTCATGATGATAACGAACTGTGTTTACAAACTTATTTACTCCTTTTAGCAATATACTTTTATTATTGGAAACTTTTATCAAAACTTTGATTTCAACTCATGAACCAATATTATTTACTCACCAACTATTTTTATAGTTGACGCTCGTTTTACATGCTTTTTCAGGAATGATCGAGTAAGTGGCACTTAGGGACACTTCACTTTTAGGAGCATTCGCATGTGTTTTATATCAATTTACATTGTAATTTCTTTTAAAAGTTGTTCAAACCCATTGTAAAATTGTAATGATTTTTAATACTATGGTTGGTGTTGTCTTTTAACTTTTACTATGAAACCCTTTGTACTGCCACGCCCTGTGTTTCTGCTTTAGCGGGGTGTGACACTACACTTATACTTGAGAACACCTCCACTTCGTGATACACTTGTACTTGAGAACGCCTCCACTTCGTGATCCACTTATACTTGAGAACGCCTCCACTTCATGATACACTTATACTTGAGAATGCCTCAACTTCGTGATCCACTTATACTTGAGAATCTCTCCACTTCGTGATACGCTTATACTTGACAACACTTCCACATAGTTAGATGTATGCATGTGCTTGTTTAGATGCATCTGAATAATGGTTGAAGGAATTAGGAAGGCATGTTCACCCTATTTCCTTTTCTTCGTTGAGATGTGGTCTGGTGGGATCGGATGTCCATCCGAAGGTTGTTTGACCATTAATTATATATTATGTATACAAGCATGGTCATATGGGTTTACATTGGTCAGTTCGGTTATGAGTCTCTATCATTAGTTCAGTATTTTTACATTAGATCTCACTATACGAGATACATTCTCAGTACACAGCCTTCTCCGTTGTTGAGTTGGTAACCAAAGTCTCTTGTAGGGAGAGCGGACATTGTGTGTATAGATCTATACGAGATTGACACCCTCGCACCCTGACTGCTAGCTACAGTCCATGACCTACCAAGCCAAGGGGTGACAAATGTCATAATTATACCGACGCTTGCAGGGCGTCAAGATTCTCTAGTGTCGATTAGTATGGTTACGAGTATATCGGGGTTACCTTATAATTCATGGCTTTAAGGTAACGGGTTTTATACACAGTATTTCACTGTATACACTGTGTTCACTGTATTGGACCTTACTAGCTGTATCTTTCATTTGATACTGTCTAGGGTCTGTCTCTAGTTTAGACCTTGCTTGCTGTATCTTTCATTTGATACTATCTGGGGTTTGTATTCTCTATTTTAGAACTTGCTAGCTGTATCTTTCATTTGATACTGTCTGGGGTATGTATTCTCTGTTTTAGACCTTGCTAGCTGTATGTTTCATTTGATACTGTCTGGGGTCTGTATTCTCTGTTTTAGATCTTACTAGCTGTATCTTTCATTTGATACTGTCTGGGGTCTGTGTCTCCTTTTGTTAGACTGAGTCAGGCATACCGTTTATTCGATACCCTCTTGGAGTCTATGATTCTTTTGCCTTAGTCAGCAATCCTCACTGCTTAGGCATATGTTATTTTCCCTGATATTCTCCGACTTTCTTAAAAAGCAAATCCTGTATTTTGATAATGAAAGTGTTTAAGGGAAAAATACTTTTTACCACATAATTCTGACCAGTCTTGGTAGAAGACTCCTTTTTTAATCAGAAAATATAGGATTTTCTGGAAAAAGACTCTATTTCACTATATACTTGAAAACTAGTACTTATATAAAGTTGTTGTATAAAATGACACTAAATACTTATGAACTCACCAGCATTTGTAAAAATACTGATACTCGCTTTTCAAATAACTTGTATTCTCAGGTCAGCATTAGACATGTACATTCCAGGAGCTTCTGTTGAAGACAGTTTTGTGCCAAACTGTATCTAAAATAGTTTTTGTATTAATTTAATGAATCTATACAATGTAATCTATGTAAAACTATTATTATTAATGCAATGGTTGTTGTACTTTGATTACTATATTGCATATGTTATGATACTTGACATGACGTGATCCAGCCCAGAACGTTTCCATCGTTCCGGTTTTGGGGTGTGACAATCTTGCTGATAGGAGTCCAACGATATAAACTATGTCAAAAACAGACACCGGACGAGAGAGTTATGCTTTTTATATGGGCTTTAACAGTCTAATCCTATGTGAAAAGTATATATTCAAAATTAGCCGGTGCAGTCTAAACAAAAGTTGTGGATCTTGTCGAGGGCTTTTTGGAGATATAAAGAATGTGAAAACCAAAGTTCGTTTGAAGATATTACATAATTATTGAAAAAAAATTGAAAATCGGTATGCGCACGAATTAGGAGATCGGCGCACCCAAAAAGGCCACCGAGCCCCACCCGCCTTGTTCCATGTGCCAGGCCTCTCTTCTGCCATGACACTGTGTACCAAACAGAGGTGCGACATTTCACCATGGCGTGCGGCGCACAATACCCTAATTCTCCCTAAAAGTAGCAGCTTATTCCATCTTCATTTCTCACACTATTCTGTTAAAATTATTCTAATTTTTTCAGTCTTTAGCCTATTTTGCCTTCATTCTAGCCTAGGGAAAAGCCCTGCGGCACCCTTGAGTAATTATTTAAGTAGTAACCTATGGATAAGAAATCCCGAGTCAGTAGTCTACCTGCTTAGTTCTCGATTTTCATCAAAAACCGATAAGTTAAGCTACAGTTACTTTATGTAAAGTGTCAATTTTAATTATAGTGGTAGACATTATCATGAATATGTAATTAAGATTTATAAGTTATTCCAAGTCATTATATTGATTGATCTACTTACAGGAGTGACATCTAGGATTGATTTACTGAGTTGTTTAATGTAATATTTCCGAAAAGTATACTTTGTATACCAAATGCACCATACCTTTGATATGATACTACCTAGTTATTCCTTACTAAATAGATCTTGAAGTAGGCTTTAGGAATATTGAGGAATGTAAAACCATAGGATAATAGTTCATAAATCATGAAATTAGACTATAACTTAGCATTATTGTTAATACATGAAGAGTGAACTTCTAGCAATCTGAGGTAATCAAGATCCAAAGTCAATTTGTTTCCGAGATATAGTGTCTTCCGAATCAAGATCAATTCCAAGATGAACATACTAAGAATTCAGAAATCTTTAAAAGCATTAAATTCTTTTTGACTTTATATTTGATGTAACAGTTCTTAGGACTAAATCATATGAATCTTTTAAGTGTCAGATTGTCAAACGCTTAGTCATCTCTAGTTCATAGAATGTGTCTACGGTTTGTACCAAACTTGACTGGAACCACTTATTAAGAGTAGATGTTTATCTTAAGGATTAACTCAAGGTTTGTGTTTTAAAACCATATCCTTTCCTATTGATTTTTATTCTCACAGTTGGTCTCAAAGATTGAGCGATTGTCCTTTGAATCTATAAGAACATATTATAGTTGATCTAAGATTACCTTGGTATCTCAATCATTTATTTCTTTAGGATAAAAGTTCTTCTATATACCACTTCTGCTCCAATATCTTAACTACAATTTCTCCTCCTAGTTCATCTCAACAAATGTATTCAATGGAAATCACAATAGCGTGGGTTGCCTTTGTCGTACCCCCACTGCTAGTTGTTGAAGAGTGTGATCATTGGAAAGTTAGAATGGAAAGATTTGTAGTTGGCAAGGAAAAAGGTGAAGAAATATCCAGATCTCTAAAAGAAGGTCCACATGTTCTCGTCATACAAACAGTGATAGATATGGTTGCAACTCTCACGGGCCAAGAATGTGAAATCTCCTAATTTCTTGGCTAGAAAAGACCGAATTAGTTTATGCTTTTTAAAATAAAATCAGAGAAATCGTTTTAAAAGATGTTGCAGAATTGGTCCCCAAAACAAAATATGATAAAAGTTTATCAGAATCACTCCTTAAGAAATGTATAGTTTCATTTCATATCAAAACCTCGGGATGTAATGATTCGATACAGATCAAAAGCATAAACAAGACATTATAAGCCTTTCAACAGTTATTTACAACTACTGGCCTATAATCAAAAATCTCTCCTATTCCTCCAACTATGCTTGGGTTCCACTATCTATAATCATAAAAACTGAGTAGGTTAGGCTGGGGAGCCTTGTGAGCATATAAGGTTTTCATCCCACATTAATAATATACTTAATAAGTTCACTAATCAACAATAACCCTGATTACCCATTCCCGTTGTCCTCACTTTACGTCCCTAAACACCTATGACAAGCGACCTAGCCTAAAGAATATCATCGGGATGGACACTACTGCTAAGGGGTTTCCACAGCCATACATGTCCTAAAGGCAACCATGAGGGGATGGAGTACACCAATGAACATTTAGTTCATCAACAACTACAAGTTGCAAACCTGCTAGTGTTCCACTGGATTGTCTAGAAGGTTCTGTGGTCGTCATCTATACTCCGCTAGCTGACTACAACAACAACAACAACAATATCGAGGCCTCTCACCATTTTAACACGCATCAACTATTTCATCTACCCATGTTCTACCTAACACATTTTGTAGATAAAAAAAAAACATATATAGTTTAAAACTTGTATAAAAAATCAATTCAACAATTGTCTCAAATAAACAATCAATATATATATATATATATATATATATATATATATATATATATATATATATATATATATAGACACACACACACATACCACGTATTTATATAAAATACTTCATATCTATGTGTAAGATGAAAGTGACTATACACTCACATGATTTGATGATAATCGAGTAGTAATTCGTTGCTTAAAAGGATTGTTTCTAATAAAACCAGGAGTTTTATTGAGAAATTAGGCTTTGCGAAGGTCGGGCTTCGAAACCAAAAAGATAAATCTTTTGGGCTTCTCGAGAACTTCGTAGAGTATTCCGGGGCTTAAAATCGATACCGGGGCTTTGGGGGATGCTAAGATGAAGAAAATATGAAGAAATGAGCTAAATATGGCGAAACTCCAAAGGTAACCTAGAAGGCTCGCATGCCCCTTCTATTTATAGGGTCCAAAGTCGGCTTAAGGAGGGGAGGAGTCACCATGCGAGGCAGGTGGCATCAGGAGCAAAGGCCACATGGCAGCAGCTGGGTGAGGGTCCACCGGTGGCTGCATGTGCGAAGGCCTCAGTGGGAGTTGCTGATTGGACTGAGGTCTACTGGTCCATCTGCGAGATTCGGAGGCTAGGTGTGACAACCCGTAATTTACTCTGTGGCTATAACCCGTTTCCGTTAATGAAATTGTTTTTATTAACATTTTCCGTTAAATTTTGGAATAAGTTAGTTAAATTGGGACTTTTATTTTATTTTCTTAAGTGTCGGAACGAAATAAAATCACGTGAAACACCCTAGATATTTATTTGGAAAATTTTAATTACAACTTAGTCGGGTTACGACAATTTAATTAGGTAAAATTGTAAACCCGTTTAATGTCGGTATTAGGTAGATTTCCTCTGGGCCATAAACTCAAGCCTTATATAAACAATGAATGAACTTCAATTAAGCTTTTTACCACCTTCTCATAACTTTCTCTCACTACTCTCTCTCTAAAACTCGACTTTTGATCGAAAAATGCCTCTTCAAGCTCCCGAAATCGTAAGTAATCTACCCTACCTTGTTGTTTAACTTGTTAAGCATGAAAATCTATGTTTAAATCATCCAAAACCATCAAAATGTTTTGTTTACGGTTGGTGAACATCTCCCAAAACCGAAAACTCCTATAAATGGGTTTTGAAGCCCCAAAACCCTTCCAAATCCCTTCTAGTGCTTAGATATGACTTAAGGACTTGAATGAACGAGCTTAGAACACCAAAATCATGTCATTTGGGTAGTAAGCATGAGATTACGGCCCACGAACATTCTTGGACCGTAAACACACCTTTATATATCATAAACACCTTTTAAGGTGTTAAATTGTCCCTTAAACACCTCCAAAAGCTTCCATGAGTGCCTAGAGCCTTGTATTCCTTCATAGGATGCACCAAACCATACACAAATGAGCCACACTTGAGTTTAAAATTTGCGAAGGTCTCCCAAAACCGTAAACACCCCCAAAGGGTGTTTAAGTGCCCTTAACACCTTGTATGGCTTAGATTTGGGTCTAGAACTTTGTATGCTTAACCTACAACCACCAAAACATAGGAAGAATGGAAAAACATGAGTTTACAGCCATAAACTCATGTGTTTACAATAGTAAACTCCCCAAGTGTCCTTTAAGAACCATAAACTCCTTTTCCAAGGTCATTTCAAGTCCCGATCACTTCCTAAGCCATGGAATCAACCCTAGAACCTTCCCCTGTGCATTATAAGATCTTGAAACATCCAAGAACACACCACCCATGATTTTATGGCTGTAAACTCATGGGGATACGGTCTATGGGCTGTAATCTCCCTTAGGAGTTTACTCCTGAAGAGCAAACTCCATATCTAGGCCTTACACCTCCTTAGATGCAACCCGGATCACTCCTAACACTTGAAATGAAGTGTTTTCGCGCCTAAGAGTGTATACTCTTATTTAATTAGTAGTTCAAAGTCTAATAAGATACAATTATGTATCTCTTCATATTACATAGGAACCTCGCATGTACTCAAGCCCCGAACTGACACTTAGCATCCTAACCGGCACATTTCTCATCTGGTGACTTCATACCCCTACACCTTTTTCCGTATTTTTCAATTTTTTCAGGGGCGAATAGAAGCAAAAGTAGAAGGAAATCTTGTACTCAAACTTATTATTTCATATGAAATGTTTCATTTTTAGTATGCTTTTAATATCGAAAACCATATCAAACTAATTACAAAACGCGTTATAAAATGTTATATTTTATATTTCACAAATGGTTCTTTCCATATCATTACTGTTAAAATTATTAATCTTAGAACTTTTGGATACGTCCTCTGTAACACTCCACAGAGATATGCGAGTGGAGGACCACCTTAGTAATCAAAATCTATAACAGGATTTTCTGCATTATTACTTGTAAATTCGTTAATCTTAAAAATTGGAGACACATCCTCTGAAACACTCCACATAGATACGCGAGTGGATGATCACCCCTGTAACCATAATCTCCTAGACGGAGGGCGTGATTTGAGTGTATAGATCTATACGGGGCTGACTACCCCGCACCTTGCTGCTAGCTATAGTGGGACTGGCAGGTGTACGGGTGACAAAAGTCATAAGATGATACTGGACTTCTTATTACTATATCTAGTCTATTGTATGGTTATGGAACTCGCAATTTAGAAAACGGAGATTTACTTGTTAGTAATAATGAACCTAGTGAACTAATAACCTTAAGAATTACTTTACTTCCCACTTATTAGTTTTATATACGTGTTAAAACTAATGCTCTCTACAAGGATAACCAAGCTTTTAGAATACTTCATTAACGCTACAAGTATGGTAGATAATTGTACACTTCATTCCGAATCGATAACCAACTACAAACTTTTAAGGAAAATAAGGGTTTTCCTGGGATAACTAAACTGTTCATAACCAGATTGTGTAACAAATGGATAACTAAACTTTTCTTATAAGAAAATATGGGATTTTCTGGGATAACAACTTTTACAGAAAACCGAAGGAAACTAGTTCTTTTACAGAAACAAACCGCTTATGAACTCACCAGCTTTATGCTGATATTTTTAAAACTGCTTATATTCTCAGGTCCTCGTTAGATAGGTATCCCGTGATCTTTTGGAGAAGACAGAGTATTTTAGTAGTCTGGTCTTTACTTTTGTTCATTTTGGGTGTATGTGTGTGTGTGTGTATATATATATATATATATATATATATATATATATAATCATGTATAACTTTGCTTTCAAACAAATGTAATTATTCCAATGTAATGTAAAGTTTGTGCTTACTATGCTTAATATGTACATTGGTTGTGATACTTTACATGATGTCCTCCACCCCGGAACGTTTCTGCCATCGATTTCGGGGTCTGACAGATTGGTATCAGAGACCTTGTTTATAGTGAACTAAGTATACAGAACCTTACATGGTATATGACAATAAACACTAAGGGGCCAAAGTGCTCTGAACTAAAAGTGTACTTTAAAATATAAGTATTTTTCAAAAGTATACAAGAATACCTAAACGTCAGATACCGTAACGTCGAGTAGACCAAAACATAAGTAATTGGGTGTTGTGCATTGCGGTTAAACCTGGGCAGTTATGTAGTCGTGTCTAGGGTCAATATAGCCTGATCAACTATTTTCATTCGAGACATGGCCAACATGTGCTTGGGAGTGACTGTGGTGTGCAGCAGGCCTAAAACTTCCCTAATATCCAAACAATGAGTCATCGTCGCAGCAAACCATAAAATACTATGGGAGTATTTTAGCCAAAGCCGATTACGTTGTAGAAATTCATTCCGAGTGTTGCTACTAATTCCTTCCTTAGCGATAGTTTATCTGCTTTGATAACTCTTTCGTGTTTTATCACTTAATAGAACTCTATATCTGTCATAATGAGATATCTCTTGTTCCATATCTCTTGATTCAATTCAGAGGACTTGTGATCCTCTCTTTCCTAGCTATTTTAGATCAAGATGCCTCCAAAGAAAAGACCCAGCTCAAAGAACAACAATCCTCCTCCACCACCACCTCCCTCTCCATTTGATCCCGCCATGTTCCAAGCAGTTGTTACTGCTGATGTGGCTGCCGCTATGTCACAAATGAACCCCGGTGGTTTAGGCAAGCTAGGAGGTGGTACTCAGCCTCAAAACCAAGAAAGTAGTCAGGGACACCAGAAGGAGTGTTCCTACAAACACTTTATGAATGCGAAACCCACATCCTTCAATGGCACGATAGGTGTCATTGCCCTAACTCGATGGTCCGTGAAAATCGAATCTATCATTAAAATCTATGCCTACTCTAAAACTCATAAGGTGAAGTTCACCACCTGAACTTTCACCAATAAAGGCGTGTCTTAGTGGAATGGCCAAGTCAAATCCTTAACCCTAACTGTAGCCAATGCTATGGGTTGGGAGATCATGAAGGAGCTTCTGCTTGCAGAGTACTACACTCGGGGCGAAATGCAGAAGCTGGAACACGAACTCTGGAACTTGAAGATGAAGGGTTCTGATATCACCGCTTACACTTCCAGATTTGATGACTTGGTGCTTCTCTGTCCGGGTATGGTTACCCCGGAAATCAAAAAGCTTAAGAGATTCATATGGGGGTTGACCCAGCCAACCAAGGCTAACATTTTAGTTGTGAAGCCAAACACCTACGACAGCACCAAATGCCTAGTGCAAACTTTGATTGACCATAGTGATGACCTTGAGGAAGCGACCACCACTCATGAACCGACAAAGAGGAGTGGTGAGAAAAGAAAATTTTGGAAGAAGAAGAAGAGTCAATCTTCCTAAGAGTCCTCAAAGAAGCGACAAACTATGGTACTCCACGCTGCTACTACCCCTGCTGCTGTTTCTACTGTTAGATCCATAACTCAAGCACCTACTAGTAGGTATGCTGGTACCCTTCCCCGATGCGACAAGTGTAACTTCCACCATAACCTCGGCCCCTGACGTGATCTCTCATGCTCCAACTGTGGTAAAAAGGGGCATATAATTTGATTCTGCAAAGCACCAACCCAATCAACAAATCAATCTTCCGGAGCGGGTGTCGGATAGGCCTGCTATGGATGTGGTGAAGTTGGGCATTTCAAGAGAAACTACCCTAAAGCAGCAATAGTTGGTAACACTGGGAGAGTCCTAGCTATGGGACGAGAGGAGGCAGTCGCCGACCCCACCGTTCTCTCAGGTACGTTCCTTCTTGACAACTCTTATGCTAGTATCCTTTTCAATTATGGTGCTGAAAGATGTTTTGTTAGACATTCATTCAAACATCTCCTTAAGCATAATCCCCACCATTAACCGAAACATTTACCATCGAGATGGCTAATGGTGAGAAAGAAATCGCTAGCGATATATTCATAGGTTGTACCCTTACCCTGAACGATCATTCCTTTCCCATCGACCTAATGCTAGTTTCCATTAAGAGCTTTGATGTTATCATTGTCATGGATTGGTTGAGTCCCATTCATGCAAATATCCTTTGTTATGAAAAATCCATCCGTCTTAATCTCCCCTCTGGCCAGACCCTCATGATCTACGGTGATAAACTTAATTCCAATCTTCGCATCATTTCTTGCATCAAAGCTCAAAAGCTCTTGCGAAAGGAGTGTTACGCATTCCTGGCTCATGTAATCAACGAGAAACAGGAAGTTAAAAACCTCGAGAGCATCCCTGAATTATGCAACTTTCCTGATGTCTTTCCCAAATAGCTGCCGGGAATTCCTCCCGAATGTCAAGTCGAGTTTCACAACGACCTAATTCCAGGAGCAAATCCCGTAGCCAAGTGTCCATATCACTTAGCTCCGGCATAAATGCAGGAGTTATCCAGTCAGCTCAATGAGCTACTCGACAAAGGGTTCATCAGACCGAGTTCCTCACCTTGGGGAGCCTCGGTATTATTTGTGAATAAGAAAGATGGATCCTTTCGGATGTGTATAGACTACCGTGAATTGAATAAGTTGACCGTCAAAAACCGATATCCTCTTCCTAGAATAGAAGACCTTTTCCATCAACTTCAGGGAGCCAGTTATTTCTCGAAGATAGACCTTAGATCAGGGTACCATTAGCTTCGAGTTCACGAGAATGGTGTTTCCATGACAGCATTTAGGACTCGGTATGGTCACTATGAGTTCGTAGTGATGCCCTTCGGTCTAACCAATGCACCATCTGTGTTCATGGACCCGATGAACCTGGTGTGTCGCCCCTTTCTGGACAAGTTCTTCATCGTGTTCATTGACGACATACTTGTCTACTCCAGAAGTGAAGAAGATCATAAGCAACACCTGAGGGTCGTGTTGGAAACTCTTAGATAAGAGAAGCTGTACGCGAAATTCTCCAAGTGTGAATTCTGGATTCAGAAGGTAACTTTTCTTGGTCACATGGTAAGCGAGGAGCATATACGCATGGACCCGTCAAAAATCAAGGTGATAGAGAATTGTTCGGCACCAAAGACACCCACAGAAATCCGTCAATTTTTTGGGTCTCGTCGACTATTATCGCAGATTCATTCAGAATTTTTCCAGAATTGCCAAACCCCTAACCACTCTAATAGAGAAAGGTGTACCCTTTTGTTGGATTGAAAAGCAAGACACTGCATTCCACACGTTGAAGCGATCCCTATGCAGTGTGCTTATTTTGTCCCTGTCCAAAGGAACAGAGGACTTCGTTGTCTATTGTGATGCATCCAATGAGGGTTTAGGTTGTGTGCTAATGCAAATGGGAAAATTTATTGCTTATGCCTCGAGACAGCTGAAGGCACATGAAGTTAACTATACAACTCACAACCTAGATTTAGGAGCAGTGGCCTTCGCATTGAAGATTTGGAGACATTACTTCTATGGAACCAAGTGCACGATCTTCACTAATCATAAAATCCTACAACATGTCTTCAATTAGAAAGACTTAAACATGAGGCACCGGCGATGGGTAGAACTGCTCAGTGATTATGAGTGCGAAATCCGCTACCATCCTGGCAAGGCCAATGTGGTAGCAGATGCCCTTAGCCGAAAGGAGAGTTCAAGCCGCAAGGCTAAGATATTGACAATGAGCATCCATTCCCACTTATCTGCACAAATCCAAGAAGCCCAGTTGGAAGCCCTAAAACCAGAGAACGTGTCGAACGAAGCCTTGAGAAGAATGGATAAGAAACTTGAGATCAAAGGTGACAGAGTCTATTGTTTCATGGATTGAATCTGGACCCCAAAGTTCGGAGGTTTTAGGGAAGTAGTTATGAACGAAGATCACAAGACCAAATACTCAGTTTACCTAGGTTCAGATAAGATGTACCTGGATCTCAAGAAACAATATTGGTGGCCCAACATGAAATCCGTAATCGCTACCTTCGTGGGCAAGTTTCTGCCTTGCGCCAAGGTAAAAGTTGAGTATCAGAAGCCCTCTCGTCTGCTCCAGCAGCCCGAGATACCTGAATGGAAATCGGAGGTGATTACCATGGATTTCATCACCAAGTTACCCAGATCTCCGAGTGGGTACGACACCATTTCGGTATATATCCATCGTTTAACGAAATCCGCTCACTTCCTTCCGATTAAAGAATCATTCAAAATGGAAAGACTTATGCGAATCTACATCAAAGAGATAGTCCAACTGAAGGGTGTGCCGATGTCCATTATCTCCGATCGAGATAACAGGTTTACCTCAAGGTTTTGGCATTCCTTGCAGAAAGCTCTTGGAACTAATTTGGATATGTGTACAACTTACCATCCTCAGAGTGACGGATAGAGTGAGAGAAATATCCAGACCCTGGAAGACATGCTGAGAGCATGTGCCATCGACTTCGAAAATTCGTGGGACACCCATTTACCCTTAATCGAGTTCTCATATAACAACAGATACCACACCAATATCAAGGCCGCCCCGTTCGAAGCCCTCTATGGTCGCAAGTACAGATCCCTTCTGTGCTGGGCCGAGGTAGGGGACACGTAACTAGCCAAGAGTCGAGTCCACGACAGTGCTCTCACTAGTCCTGAAATCATCCGCGAAACCACCGAGAAGATCATCCAAATCCGAGAACGACTAAAAGCTTCACTAGACAGACAGAAGAGTTACGCCGATAAACGACGGAAACCCTTGGAATTCTAGGTCGGAGACCGTGTCCTGTTGAAGGTCTCGCCCTGGAAAGGCATTATACGCTTTGGAAAGCGCGGAAAACTTAACCCGAGGTATATAGGAGCTTTCTAGATCCTCGCTAGGATCAGTCCCATAGCCTACAAACTCCGACTACCTCAAGAACTTAGCAACATCCATCCTGTTTTCCACGTCTCTAACCTTAAAAAGTGCCTATCCGATCAAACCCTCGTGATCCCTCTTGATGAGATCGAGATCAATGAAAGTCTGAACTTCATAGAAGAACCAATCAAAATCATGGATCGAGAGATAAAATGTACGAAACAAAGCCGCATCCCGATAGTAAAGGTTCGTTGGAATGCCAAGCGGGGACCTGAATTCACTTGGGAGAGTGTAGACTCGATGAAACAGAAATATTCGCCTCTCTTCAAAATCCATGATTTATATCTTAATTCTAAATTTTTGGACGAAATTTCCTCTAACGGGGGATAATGTGACAACCCGTAATTTATTTCGTCGCTATAACCCGTTTGCGTTAATGAAATTATTTTTATTAACATTTTCCGTTAACTTTTGGATTAAGTTAATTAAATTGGGGCTTGTATTTTATTTTCTTAAGTGTTGGAACGAAATAAAATCACGTGAAACACCCTCGATATTTATTTGGAAAATTTTTAGTTACAACTAAGTAGGGTTACAACAATTTAATCGGGTAAAATTGTAAACCCCGTTTCACGTTGGTATCGGGAACATTTCCTCCAGGCCACAAACTCAAGCCTTATATAAACAATGAGTGAACTTAAATTAATCTTTTTACCACCTCCTCATCACTTTCTCTCCCTACTATCTCACTAAAACTCGAGTTTTGATCCAAAAAACGCCTCTTCAAGCTCCAAAAATCGTAAGTAATATACCCTACCTTGTTGTTTAACTTGTTAAGCATGCAAATCTATGTTTAAATCATCCAAAACCATCAAAAACTTGTGTTTACGATTGGTGAACATCTCCCAAAACCGTAAACTCCTATAAAGGGGTTTTGAAGCCCCAAAAACCCTCGATATCCCTTTTAGTGCTTAGATATGACACAAGGGCATGAATGAACGAGCTTAGAACACCAAAATCATGTCATTTGGGTAGTAAACGTGAATTTATGGCCCAACAACATTCTTGGATTGTAAACACACCTTCATAAACACAAACACCTTTTATGTGGTTAAATTGCCCCTTAAACACCTCCAAAAGCTTCCATGAGTGCCTAGAACCTTGTATTCTGTCATATGATGCACCAAACCATGCACAAATGAGCTACACTTGAGTTTACGATCTGGGAAGGTCTCCCAAAACCATAAACACCCCCAAAGGGTGTTTAAGTTCCCTTAACACCTTGTATGACTTAGATTTGGGTCTAGAACTATGTATTCTTAACCTACAACAACCAAAACATAGGAAGAATGGAAAAACATGAGTTTACAGACCTAAACTCATGTGTTTATGGTATTAAAATCCCCAAGTGTCCTTCAAGAACCATAAACTCTTTTTCCAAGGTCATTTCATGTCCCGATTACTTCCTAAGCCACAGAATAACCCCTAGAATCTTCCCTTGTGCATTATAAGACCTTTGAACATCCAAGAACACACCACCCATGAGTTTACGGCTGTAAACTCATGCGGATATTGTCTATGGGTCATAATCTCCCATAGGAGTTTACTCTTGAAGAGCAAACTCCGTATCTAGGCCTTACACCTCCTTATATGCAACTCAGATCACTCCTAAAACATGAAATGAAGTGTTTTCGCGCCTCAGAGTGTATATTCTTATTTAATTAGTATTTCAAAGTCTAATTAGATCAATTATGTATCTCCTCATACTACATAGGAAACTCGCATGTACTCAAGCCCCGAACTGACACTTAGCATCCTAACCGACACATCTCTCGTCTGGTGAGTTCATACCCATACACCTTTTTCCGTATTTTTCAATGTTTTCAGGGGGAATAAAGCAAAAGTACAAGGAAATCTCGTACTCAAACTTATTATTTCGTATGAAATATTTCATTTTCAGTATGCTTTTAACATCGAAAACCGTATCAAACTAATTGCAAAACGCGTTACAAAATGTTATATTTTATATTTTACAAATGGTTCTTTCCACATCATTACAGTTAAGATTATTAATCTTAGAACTTTTGGATACATCCTCTGTAACCTCCACAGAGATACGCGAGTGGAGGACCCCCTTAGTAACCAAAATGTAAAACAGGATTTTCTGCATTATTACTTGTAAATTCGTTAATATTAAAAATTGGAGACACGTCCTCTGAAACACTCCACAGAGATACGCGAGTGGAGGTCTGCCCCTGTAACCAGAATATCTTGGACGGAGAGCGTGACTTGAGTGTATAGATCAATACGGGGCTGACTAGCTACAGTGGTACCGGCGTGTCTACGCGCGACAAAAGTCATAAGATGATATTGAACTTCTTACTGCCATGTCTAGTCTATCGTATGGTTATAGAACTCGCAATTTAGATAATGGAGATTTACTTTTTAGTAATAATGAATCTAGTGAACTAATAACTTTAAGAATTACTTTACTTCCCACTTATTAGTTTTATATATGTGTTAAAACTAATGCTCTCTACAAGGATAACAAGGCTTTTAGAATACTTCATTAACGCTACAAGTATGGTAGATAATTGAAAACTTCATTCCGTATCGATAACCAACTACAAACTTTTATGGAAAATAAGGGTTTTTCCTGGGATAACTAAACTGTTTATAACTAGATTGTGTAACAAATGGATAACTAAACTTTTCTTATAAAAAAATATGATATTTACTTGGATAACAACTTTTACAGAAAACCAAAGGAAACTTTTTCTTTTACGAAAAAAAATCGCTTATGAACTCACCAGCTTTATGTTGATATTTTTAAAACTGCTTGGATTCTCAGGTCCTCGTTAGATAGGTATTCCGCGACGGAGTATTTTAGCAGTCTCGTCTTTAATTTTTGTTCATTTTGTATGTATATATATTGTTGGATTAATGTCTAAGTCCATAACTATTTTGGTATCTACTTGACCCAATGGTGCATGGTCCTTTCGGGTTGCCTTCATTAAAGCAACTTGATTGGATGAATTATGGAGAGAGAGGAGTAATTATGATGTATTAATATATTATGAGAATAATATCTTAGAGGAGAAATCATATTGTTTAAATAATATTAGTCAATAACTAATAAGAATTAATTTTGTGGCTAAAAGACATGAATTAAATTTAAGGGACTAGAACTGTCAATTGTATGATAGTTGAATATTGGGCTAATGGAGTCCATATTAGAGGGGTGGAGAATTCTATGGGGAAACCCATTAGAAATCATCCAAGGCCTCTAAGGAGGGATTCTATGGGTTGCTTAGGGCCTAAGTAGTCAAATTAGGGTTTCCTTGTTAGATAACCCTAATAGCCTCACTATTTAAGGATCCCTAGAGCACCAAAAATGGAATGAAGAATTTCCTTAGGGTTTCTACACGGTTTTGGGAGCCTCCTCTCCTATCATTCTTCATCCTCTTGCTCTTGGTGTTTGTAAGCCATTAGAGGAGTGACACTTGTGACTCTAAGCTTTCTAAAGCCAATTAAAAGGAGGATTTGAGATTGTTATTGATACATAACAATCTAGGTAAGGTCTAAACCCCAATCTTATGTTAATATTATTAATTTCATGTTAGATCTATGGTTTATAGCTTTGGATATTCAATTGCATGTTCATTAGACAAACTAGATCCAAAAGCTATTAGGGTTTGCATGTACACCATAGGAATGATGTTTTGCTTAACACCCATCAGTGGTATTAGAGCCATGACTGTTTGGTTAATGTATTTGATACTATTATGGATTATCCTTGCTTAAAATTCTAAATTTAGGTTTTCTGGGGGCTGAACTCGCTGAGTCCATAGATGAACTCGCCGAGTTCATGGTGAACCCGCCGAGTCCACGCCTGACTCGATGAGTCAGCTGGTCAGAAAGAGGGAAAATCGGGATTTTGTGCTATTTTGGTTGTGGGATAGTTACCAAAACGTTTTTTATTGATATAAATTAGATTTTTATGATATTGGGTGATTATCTTTTCCAAAATTAAAGATAACTTCATATTAGTAAAATAATTATTTCCTTATGTGAATAGATTTAATTATTTGAATTATTTGGTGAATTATCTTGCAAGAATTTGGACTAGGTCAAATTAGATAACCACCAATTAATTGTTAATTGCCTTATTTGAATTTTGTGATCTAGAATAATCTTGAAAAAGTTTGGAAAAGTTTCAAATTAATCCCTTTAGGTTTTATAGTTTAAATTTGAACTTAAAAGTTTTTGTTTTTGAAATTTAAATAAGTTAAACCCTAATGTTTTGAAATGTTTCAAAATTTTCCCTCAAGTTTTGGATTTAAAAGTTGATTAAAAGTTTAATTTAGAAATGTTAAATTCTAAAAACCTAGTATTGTTTTGAAAAGTTCAAGTCACACCCTTATGGTTTTATTAATTAATTAAGGTGTATAATTAAAAGAGATTTAATAAATCCATAAAGTTTTGGTTCACATTTAGTTAAATTAAAAGTATAATTTATTAAATTAGACCACCTAGTATTTTAAAAGTGTATAATACACCCTATACTATATATAACATTAAAAGTCTAGTATTATATATGTATGAGTAAACAGCTAGTCCTACCGTTAGTAGGCTTCATTCACGAAGCTAGTCTATAAGGGGTGTTTAAGGAAATTGCCTAGAAAATGGAGATTGAATGGGTATCCAATCTTACCCACTGCACTCTTGACTAGTGGAGGGTCGTTAGCCGAATGGGTAGGATAGGGCAAACCCTTTCCATTAAAAGTATAATCAAGTATAAAGTAGCTAAATGTTTTATACTAAATTCCCAATCTTAGTTACTTTAGGCAAAAGTGAATTGATGCAATTCCATGAAATTACACTTTGTGCCCTTGCAAAGACGTTGGTGGAGCGTGTGTAGTTAACTGGCACAATAAATGGTTCTAAGAAAAGGTAGGAAAGGGTGACTCAATGTTTGTCATAGTTCGGTGGAGCGTGTGTGGTTAACCGGCACATCGAATAGGTGACTGTAACATTGGGGGCACCATGTAAGTTTGCATGGTTATTCATACCCTGTTTTGTGATCCTTGGCATCCCAGTCGCAAATCGAGGGGCACATCGAGATTTAAACATGCCATTCAAAAGTTAAATGAATCTCAAAGGATCTAGGAGTTTTTCAATATATTTAAAACTTAATCTCCTTTTCGTTTGTCAAGGTGGAAAATTAGTGAATCATCATTCACTTAACTTCAAATGTTCTGCAATTTGGGTTACGACACCCCTCTCCTAAGTTGTAGAATATTGTGTTGGGTCCTAGCCTTAATATCTGATTTGGGTGATTTATTAAGGACTCAATTAATCAACTAACTTGATTTTTCTCCCGTTTTGTAGATATTAAAGTACAACAACTATGGTCTTCCCAAATACCATGGAACAAGTTTTTCACATGAAGATGATATTCCACGATTCAATCGAGGAACACAAGATCATGCTTCACTTCATCCACCTCCTCCTATCGCTCTCCCTAACCCACAAGTTCAAAAGATTGAAAAGTTCAAACTCACTCAAGCCCTTTTGGCAAGTAAACATGAAGAAGGAAAGTCAGTGTGTGTACACGTCCTAGAGATGAAGTCATACATTGATAGGTTAAGAATGTTAGGATCTGTTGTCTGTGAGGAGCTGGCTGTTGACTGGGTTCTTCAGTGACTTCTTGACTCATATAGTGAGTTCATAGGAGAGTACTATATGGTGAACCACGATGTAACCATTAGTGATCTCACCTATATGCTTATTGTTGCTGAATCATCAATGATTTGCACACTAGAAAAACGAAGTTGATTGGTGGATCTACCTTCCAGACCTCTATGGATATAGGCAAAGGAAACGAAAGGCATGTCTTGATCGAAAAGTTTTATCATAAGAGAAAGACAAAGTTAGAAGTAGTTCCGTGTGCGGTTCCAAAAGAGTCAATTTGCTTTTATTGCCAAGAGAAGGGTCATTGGAGACGAAGCTGCCCTATTTACCTAAGAGATCTAAGAGATGGGAGAGTCAAAATGTATGGCTCTACTTTAGGTAAAATCCATTAACTAAATCTTTTAAGTTCCTATTCTAGATTCTTAATACATGATGTGATAAGATTACATTTTAATGTTTTATAAGATCGAAGGAAAGAAAGGAAGATTAAGGAAGAAGTGAGCTGAATCTAATCGTGAAGAAATGGATTTCAATCGCATTACTTGAAGATTAGATTCTTAAGTTACTACTTGGAGTTAGAATAGATTGCTTATGAATATGTAACAACATAGTTTTTCGATTGAATTGCATTGTAAGGACAAATTTTTCCGCAATAAAATAAATTTTGATTTTATATTATTTATTTATCTTTGCAATGGCGTGTATGAAAAATTGATGTTTGTAAGTTTCTATTATTAGCAATAATGGATTGATTCTTAATTATGTTATTTTTGGAAAAGTTAATAATTTACCACATAGGGAAAGTTTCTCATTGCCCAAGTTTCAATTGGACAAAATTTTTAAATCATACAACTTGGTTGCATGATGAATGAGAAATTTCATATTTGGTAATTAGACTAATTCATTGACTAAGTATCAAGTGAAGGACTAGAAGATCAAGTACACAAGGTTGTGTATTGATCAAGTCCACCACAAGAGTGACAAAGATATTCGTCATTATTTACTAAAGGTTTAGTAGATATGACTATACTTATAAGATTAAATGTAATTCTAAGTTGATTGAAAGAGTTTAAATCAATAGCAAAACAAATAAGAAGAATCAAGTAGGCAGAAAGATAAAAGTTTCTCTATTCTAAGAAGAAGGGAGAGTACCTTTTATTATGTTTTATGACAGGTCTTAATGATTAAGAACCATATCTCAGTTGATCCTCCGAGTGAGTCTTAGTGCAATTGTATGTCTGAGAAGAGGAATCAAGAATTGAAGAAATGGTTAAATCAAGAAGTTGATCATACTTCGTTCCAATATCAAATCTTAGAGTTAAGATTGTGAATTGAGTGACGAGTCTTAAGAAGGTTTATAACATTCATCAAATGCGGAACTTAAAAAAAGGTTTTCTTATTCTTGCACATTTGAAATTGGAAAGTTGTGATGTCTTGACAAAGACTAACAAGGACCAATTTTGTGAAGTGTTTTGTCTTGATAAAAGCTGCACTAACGCTTGAATATTTGTTTGTCGAGAAATGTTTATTGACAAAATAATCTTATATGTCAAGGAGCCAGTGGGAGTCTTAATGGTCCTGAAAAGTTTCAAGAACTAATCAGGAATAAACCTTATCGATCATCACTAGCACACGACTTGAGGTTTACAACCTATCGTGTTGACACTATCTTGTTTCTGTGTGGTTCCAATTGAGTTAACTATGCATGTAAGTTCTATGAGTTCTCATTTGAACACATAAAAGGCAAGCACTTTGATCAATGAAAAGTACATTGATAGGAAAGGGTGAGCTGCTTAACTACTTGGAAGACATGGTGGGCAGCTGTCTTACCATAAGGCAAGAGATCAAGATTGAGAAGGTTCGGTCCATATGAGTTTGGATTTGTTGCAAACTTTGGTTTTGACAAATTAACATGGATAGGAAGACATACACCATTAAAATCAAAGTGTCATAAGATTCCCTCCTTCATGAAGATGATTGTGAGGAAATGCTTTCGCTAAGAGAGATTTTAAGAAGATAGTGATTGTGAAATCGTATTCTCGAATTCGATTATGGTTATGGTATCCATTTCCATAATTCGAATTGTGAGATTTGGCAACTAGTCTGAATTGTTTAAGACACCCATATGAGCTATCTAAGGCAAAGGTGTATAAGTTTAAGAAGCTAAGATAAAGGATTATCAAAGCATTAGGTATTAGAAATATGAGCTTCAGAAATTCAATAAGTATTATTTCCTGGAAGTTCAGTTGTTTTCTAAAACATGTCAAAGCTAGTGGTGTTATGCTTGTATGATAATAATCATCATGATAGTGGGAGCATAAGCGTTATGCTTATTTGATTATTTTGGAAACTATTGCAAGATAGCAATATTAATTATAGAAAACAAGAGTTATAGTTTGCAAAGTTGTAAGGGTTGAAAAGTTGTTTTGCTATAATTAAGGGGAGAGCATATTATGCTTCATTTCAAATCTAAAGGCTTAGATTGTGGAATTTTAATAAATTTAGTCAAGGATACATAGTGTGTTCTCAAATTTCGATTATGATTATGGCATCCCTCTTGATAGTTCGAATTAGGAAAACGTGACACATAAAATACTATAGCAAAAGATTGATAAAGTATCATATCTTTTTGTAAGACATTATGAATTTTGTCCCATACGCTTGTGGTATAGGATCGATTGCAAATACTATAATATTTGACCATTCTAAAATATTCCAAATGTCTAGCGCATTAAGAGGGAAAAAGAACTAGAATCAGTCTTGACTAAAATAATTAAACAACTATCAAACGACGATCCAAAGCTCGTTGAGGATTGGTTGGTTGTGAGTAGTTGGAAGTATGGTATTGGATGGACCATATCGAAATTATTATGAATAGATAAGATTCTATTAATAATGAATTGTCATATGGCAATGTTTCCATATTGGGAGTTGAATACTGAGAATCTATATCCAGATTAGAAACTTTTATGCAAGAAGGATGTTCAAAGGAAGGTACTTTGAGTGAGAGACATCTTATCTATAGAATTGTTTCTGATAGGGATTAGCCAAGTCTTGATGATTTTGATCTATGACTTTACGAAAGAATCATTTCATAAAATGTAAGAATCTAGCATAAGTAACAAAAATTTGATATTCTCATACTTATGATAAGGATTGGGAGTTGTGAAATGAGTATGATTGGAAATGTGTTCATTTGATCTATTTCACAAAGTAAGGACCATAAGTAAACATTGTGTGCATGCTAAGAGCATGGGACAATTGTTGTTATAATTCCAATAAGAAGTTGATTACCCAAAACAAAAAATAATGAGTAATCAATATGGTGATTAAATAAAATGTTTTATTTATACCCAGAGTTTGGGGCCATATGGAATTAGTATTATTCTTGTGTTTCAGTTTGCATGTTTTGACTTCCTGAATAATTAAATTGCTTTAGAACAATCAAATTATTCGAACGGACCACAATCGTTCATATGTTGGAAGTAGGTATGAATGAAGACTGTCGTGAATTGGTGTGTGGATTGTCTAAAGTGTATTAGACATAAGCAAAGGTTTGCTGTAACGTTCATGAGTGCTTATGAATATGATTTGAGCATTGGATTAAACCCATGCTCACTTGGATCACTTCATGGATTTTATCACGAGTGATTGGTGAGACGACAATATCTTATATTCTTGAAACCGAGATGTGTGAGTTGTATATTGCGAGTCGGTTACACATTGATAATATGTAAACGCACCAGTAACTTGGTGTCATAAAGCATATTGTTGTGTGTGATTCGGTGAGTAAGTGCAAGCAAGAAATGAATCAAAGTTTATCCGTTCCTTTTATGCAAAGTGGAATGAAAGCAGTATCTGTGGGCCCCTGGATGATTTAGTGATGGCACATAAGCGCTTGGCCAAGCCGAGACTATTTTCATGCGTTCAATTGTAGTCTATTGTCAGTCGTCATAAATCAGAAGTCGGGAAATAGGATAGAGAGAATGATTTAAATCCATGTCTTAGTCTATACGATATCTAGAATGGAGTAATTTATGATCCCTTATCTAAAGGATGCATATCTGATAAGATCAGAGTTGACAGTGGTTTTTGAAAGCTACAATTGCGGATCAGGATATGAAGTCATATGAATAATAATTATTAAACTTATCCAAGTAGGAGACTGTTGGATTAGTGTCTAAGTTCATAACTATTTTGGTATGTACTTGACCTAATGGTGCATGGTCCTTTTGGGTTGCCTTCATCAAAGCAACTTGATAGGATGAATTATGGAGAGAGAGGGGAGTAATTATGATTTATTAATATAATATGAGAATAATATATTAAAGGAGAAATCATATTGTGTAAATAATATTAGTCAATAATTAATAAGAATTAATTTTGTGGCTAAAAGACATTAATTAAATTTAAGGGACTAGAACTGTCAATTGTATGATAGTTGAATATTGGGCTAATAACCTCACTATTTAAGGATCCCTAGAGCACCAAAAACAGAACGAAGAGTTTCCTTAGGGTTTCTACACGGTTTTGGGTGCCTCCTCTCCTATCATTGTTCATCATCTTGCTCTTGGTGTGTGTGAGCCATTAGAGGAGTGACACTTGTGACTCTAAGCTTTTTAAAGCCAATTCAAAGGAGGATTTGAGATTGTTATTGATACATAACAATCTAAGTAAGATCTAAACCCTAATCTTACGGTAATATGATTAATTGCATGCTAGATCTAGGGTTTATAGCTCTGGATATTCAATTGCATGTTCATTAGACAAACTAGATCCAAAAGCTATTAGAGTTTGGATGTACACCATAGGAAGGATGTACGCTAAAAGCTACTAGATCCAAAACCCATACCGCCGCCGCACATGAGCTACTTAATGACTACAATTGGACCACTCTGATCATAACCCTGCGCTACTGCTTTCACTTTCGTGAATTTGCACTCCCCTTCGGAATTACATTCCTCCCTTTTTCCTTATCAAGGAAAACCACTCAACCGCCTTGTCACCCCGACAAGTGCGACGGTGCTCACCCATTGCTGCACCACCCCTTTATAGCATAACTGCTATCCCATGCACCAAACATACTCTGAATCCACCCATGAAGACTCTCACGTCCGTGCACTACCTCCACTGATTGCGATCAATATCTAGGGCCACACCTTGGAATGCTAACATATCGCGACATACTCAATCCATTACCTCGCACCATTCTAACTACACATACAGAGTCTTCAGCATGACGGGACCGCCTTACCAGGCCTTCAGCCAAACTGGACCATTCTAATAACCTTCAGCAGACCTGGACCACCCTCCAGGGCCTTCAGTCTAGCTGGATCATTCACCGAGCCTTCGGCCTGACTGGTACGCCTATTGGCCTTCAGTCTATCCAGACCGCTCAACTAGCAATCAACATTCCGAGTTACCTCTCCGGGAAATCCTCCCATGCACACTGTTCTAGCCCCCTAGGGGTTTCCGAACTCTATCTCCATCATACATACTCGATCCCGACCTGATACCAGGCCCTGCACAATCAAGCTCTTGGTCTCTATCCCACCCTGCACGCTTGCCATTTACTCATACCAACCAATGCCCTTGGCTGACCGAGACACTACTGAATCCCATGCAGGTAAACAACCTTTCATACTCGTCGATCCTCCGGAGAATTCTCCAATTCTCCCCCACTTAGGGCACTGACTATCAACCACCGGTCGCTATCACCGACCTCCCAAAATAACCTTGCTCAAAACCCAACACTTACACGCAGTCTGATTCCCACTAGAACTAGCAACCTCCGCAAAAACACATATCCACACCGATCATCTGGCTCGAAAGGAACCCAATCTTCAATTATCCACTCAGCAGACTGCAGATGCTACCCGACATTCAAACCAACATCGCAACCACCAATAATTCTCACAAAAGATAACCAGCGAAAACCCGAAATACTAACCCATAACCATGCCAAACCCTCAAGGAACAACGGATACCAAAACGAAAACCACCCAACAAGACTAGCAGATAAACGATACTCCACAATAATCATAATAAACAAGACAACAAGAAAGAAACATACCCGCAGCTGCATCCAACACTACTCTAACCTCCTCCACTGCAAGCTGAAAAGCATGACCCTAAGCCCTTGGGGGCTCCGCTCCATCCTGACCTCCACCTGTGTTCCTCAACTTGGTCGGTGTTGGAGCCTGAACCGGTCCTGCAGCAAGCTGTGGACAGTTGACCCTCAAGTTTCCAACCTAATGACAATGATAACATATCCTCAAATCCTAAACCGGCACCGACTGCCGACAATCCCTCGCATAGTGCCCCTCCTTTCCGCACTTGCGGCATGCACCACCGAACCGATGAACTCAAGCGTGACCCCTCCCAAAGTTTCCACAAACGTTGCTGCCCTGATCTCCCATCCTGGAGTCAACGGTCTTAGATCGTTTCGTCGCCGGCTGTGACTGAACCGGAGCTTGCCTCAGCTCACGCAACTGCAACTCAATCTCTAACTCACGCTGCCTGGCTGCCTCCTGCAACTCCAACAAGGTCTCGCACCTCCGCACGGAAACAAATTGTCTGATGTCCCTCTTTAGCATACTCAGATACAGGGACATCTGAGCTTGCTCCGAAGCGAACTCTGGGCAAAACATCGCCCTCTCAGTAAACATCCTGGTGATTTCCGTCACCGACTCCGAATCCTGCTTCAGCTCAAGGAACTCCTGAGCCAACCTATCCCTCTCAACCTGCGGAACATAACGAGTGTTGAGCATCACTCTGAACTGATCCCATGAAATCGCAGCCCTCTGCGCATCTGAGTATGACCCCATGGTCAATTTCCACCAATCCTTTGCCCCGAGCCTTAACAGGTTCAGAGCGCACCTCACCCTCTGATGAGCAGGGCATGAACACGTGAAGAAACACCCCTCCACGTCTGATAACCATCTCATAGCAATTATCGGATCCTGAACTCCATCAAAGGTGGGAGGCTTCGTATTATCGAAGTCCCGATACTGAAAACCTCTACTCACTCCTCCCCCTGCCGCTGCTATAGCCGTTGTAGCTGCCGTGGCATCCGTCTCCGTGAGAGTCGCATAGGGCTCATCAAAATACCCCACCATGGCGGTCTTGATCGACCCAAACAGTTCCGGCAGCTCGACCCGGAACAATGCAACAACCTCATCATGCAGGATCTCACGAATCCTCGCATCCAACTCGCGCGTACTCATCTGACCGATAACCTCAGGCAGAACTGACCCGTCCACAACTCCCTCTCCTACACCCAATCTTGACCCGGATCCACTCCCAGCATGCCTCGAAATCTCCATACTGAAATAAACCACAAAACCTTAGACACTTCCCACTATCCTAGGAACCAACTCTTAACCCAACCCTAGAGGTCATGGTTTCCCTGATACACGTATGGGTCCTATGCTTTCAGTAGTACAGGCCCATACTACCTTCCACACCTACCCATATTTGTATGAAGTACTTCCACAACACCCTAGCGAAAACATACATAACAACGCTCTATCCTCACAACTAGAGGAACACTAGAAATCACTCACAAGAAAACCCTAGGCTAGCAGGCATCATAAATCAGGCAACACATCAAGAAATCCTGAAGATTCCTAGCCTAACTCTAGCATGCTATTCTATCAAAGCTCAATAAAACCAATATCATGTATGGTATTTTGGGGTTACTTACTGGCTCCGGCTGATCGTACTTCCACGTCCTCCTTTACTTATTTTGAAAACCATTTTAAATTCTCTTTTGAAAACCCTCCTTGGTTTCAGACTGGAGTCACACGAGTGTTCCTCCAATTCACTCAAACCAAGGCTCTGATACCAACTTGAAACGACCCAAAGTTTCAAATAAATTTAAACTTTTCAAAAACAACCCAATTCATTAAGTTATTACAAAAAGGTTTTCAATACATTTATTATCAGAGTATTCCTAGGTCCATTTCATAAAACATAAACACGAGGAGCGGTACGATCCCGCCTTTGCCTTGCCATAGTCTCCTGAATAACCTGAAAAGCATTAAACCACAACTGTAAGCCCGAAAGCTTAGTGAGATACCCCCAAAATACCAACCACATATACCATACATATAACATGCTATCTCATAACGAAACACAGAACAACCATGCATATCGGGTGTACTGTGAGACTGGTCCGCCGTGTCGGGCCTTCAGTCCACCTGGTCCACCCTCCGAGTCCAGTCATGTCCTTCGAGTATGCAGTGTGGTTGGTCCGCCCGCACCGGGCCTTCAACCCACCTAGTCCACTCTCTGAGTCTACAGTATGACTGGTCCGCCCGCACTCGGGCCTTCAGTCGGCCTGGTCCACTCTCCGAGCCTCGGCAGATCTGGTCCGCCCTCGTGGGGCCTATAGCCTATTCGGACCGCTCGCTGGGCCTTCGGAACAACCGGTCCGCCCTGGGTATCTTGGCCTACAGCACGAAGCAGGACCCGCCTCAACCCAACTCTAGTCCAAACAACCATGTGCACATAAACATACAATCACATAACAACTCATATTCAGTCAAACCGATCTAGCAGATCACATAACACAACATACTATACCAGGATACCGACATAACCGGTCACTAGCAAATACCATCCTAACTACCAGGATGCAAACATATCAAAGCAATAACATAACAACAGATACCCGAATCTCAATCTGATAAAAGGACCGGCCTTGGTGCCTTAGACCCTGTTGATATAGTGAGGATAACTCACCTCAAAACTGCCTGCCGAAAGGATAAGATCCCACTGCTCCAAACTCCGACACGAACTCCTCCATTGAACACCAAAACACTCAACTCAATAAATACCCTTAATTACCAAAATACCCGTGGAAGACAACTGGTCAACCCTTGGATAAGATCAAAGTCAACCCCTGACTGACCCTACTCGCCGAGTCAACCCGATGACTCGCCGAGTCCCCAAGCTCAAAACTTCCCTCAATCCGCGACCTAACTCGCCGAGACTCGCCGAGTCCAACAACTCTGAGTCCACTCGTACCCAACTCACCGAGTCATCCCTTGACTAACTGATTCTCGAATCAACCAGAAAATATTGGGACTCTTCGACAAGACTCGCCGAGTCTAAGAACAGACTTGCCGAGTCTAAGGCTATCTTCAACCTACTCTCCGAGTTGTTCATCTAACTCTTCGAGTTCCAGCTCATCTTCAAGCAACTCGTCGAATCCACCCATGTGACTCGCCGAGTACCACCGGTCTGAATCCATACAGTAGCATTCCAGGCCATGCAACTGATCCAAAACATAGATCTAGCTCTACATGAATCCAAAGAGATCTAGGCCTTATACACTTTAGGGATAGGTTTTCGGACATGATGGCTTCACTAAGCACTCAAGCACAGGGACTTTAATGCACTCTAGACCTTCCCCATTCCAGATCTGAGGTAGCAACTTCAGATCTAACCTCCAAACTCCAAAACATCCCAAGATAAACTCCCCATAAACCCCAAAATGATGAATCCATATGAGTAACAGCCCAAGAACGAGATATTAACTCAAAAGAACGCCCCAATTGCAATGAAGCTCGAATCCAAGCAAAGCCCCTTGCTCTAAGCCTCCAAACTCCCAAGACTCCGTCAACAATTACCCTTCAAGCTCCCAAATGCACTTTGATCCACTCACACACGAATGCTAAGGGTTTATGGACTTGAGGATGAATAAAGAAGCTAGGGGAAGGGATGTTAAGTTCTTTATATAGGGCTCAACCCCGATAATTAGGGTTTTCTCCACTCAGCACCTACTCGCCGAGTCCATCTTTGGACTCGCTGAGTAGGCCACTTGACACGCGACCAAAGTCACGAGCCTACTCGTCGAGTCCATCCATGAACTCGCCAAGTTTCCCTTCAAGTTTACACTTTTAGCCCTTCAAGTCTACTCTTGATATTCCGGGATGATACAGGAATATTCATATTTGCATGTATAATAGGGAAAACATCCAAGGTATTTAGGGTTGCATGTACATTTAGGAGTGTTAGAATGGTGATAACGCAATAATGGTATCAGAGCCTAGGATTGTTTTCTTGTTATACTTGCTTAAATTACTAAAAAATCAAAGATTTGTGATGTTTGGACAGGGGACTCAATGATTCCATGAAAGGACTCGATGATTCCCAGTACAAACTCATCCAACTTGCCGAGTTGGTTCATGCACTCGATGAGTTGGACCCCCTCACAGCATATCTTCGAGTTTTAAAGCTGGAATTGGTCTAGAAGCATTACCTTAAGCTGTTTTAGACTTTTAAAACCTATTTTTAACGTGGTAATGATTATAGTAAACCAATTTCAAGGTTAAAATCAAAATTACAAGGTTTATGTAATTTTTTAAAATGTTGATATGGATTGTTCAAGCTTATGAGTGTTGATAGATCATAGGAATTATTTACAAAAGTGTTTGCTAGTTAATTGTTGATTTAAATGTGTTTTAATGGAATCCATAGTTTGTCCACATGTTACAGATTACCAAAAGTTGTTTTTTGTGTTACCTTCTTTTATGAGTTATTTTAGATTAATGAAAAAGATGTTCATAAAGTGTTTTGTAACTTGTCCTCAATTTATATGAAAAGTCACATTTATGACTCTTAAAACTCATAAAAATGCCTTAGGTTACAAAAATGAAGAGTCTTTTTCTTATAAATAGTTTTTATGGCTCCATAACTTGTCCTAAAGTTATGGATGTTCAAAAGTCTTTTCATTCAAACTTTTTTAAAACTTTAATTATACTCATAAGTTGTGAAAATTCAAGAGTTTTGAATAGTTTCAAAAGTTGCCCTCAAGTTTTGGAAATTGTAAAGTTTTCTCCATGAAGACTTTACCTCCAAGTTAAGCCCTTAGAATTTTAAAAGTTAAAAATTCAAATCTTATACTTTATAATGTTTTAAGTTAATAATATTTGTATATATGTATAAGAACAAGGTGTCTTACCATTAGTAGGCCTCATTCACAAAGCCGTCTATAAGGAGGTATAAGTTTACTTCCTATAAAATGGTAGTTTAGTGGGTGTCCACTCTCACCCACCACTTCCTTGACTGATGGAGGGTCGTTAGCCGAATGGGTAGGACAAGGACTATAATTTTCCCTTCATTAAAAGTATTAATGATAAATATAAAGTAACTAAATGTTTTTTATAATTCCCAATCTTAGTTACTTTAGGAAAATGTGAATAAGGTGCTAATCCATGAAATTACACTTTCCACTTTTCTTAAGTTAGTTAGTGGAGCTTGTGTGGTTAACCGACACACTAACTTGATTTAACAAGGTAAGCAAAGTGTAACTTAATATTTATCATAGTATCGGTGGAGCGCGTGTGGTTAACCAGCACACCTTGTTTTGTGATCCTCGGCATCCCAGTCACAAAACTTGAAGGGTAGACTCGAGATTGAAACATGTCATTAAACAGTTCAACGAATCTCAAAAAGATCTAGGAGTTTCAAATCCAAGTAAAACCTAATTAGATTATTTCGTTTTCATGGAGGAAATTGGTGAATCGTCATTTGCCTACCTTCAAATATTTTTATAGCTTGGATTTCGGCACCCTCTTCCAATTTATAAAGTATTGTGTTGGGTCCTAGCCTTAATATATCATATTGGTTGTTATATTATGGACTTTAAATTAACTATCTTGAATATCTCCCAAAAGATGTCTAGTTTAGGCATCTATGATCTTCCCAAATCTCTTGGAACTTCACTTCCTCCACCTCCTCCAAGTATTCTCCATATACCACAAGTTCAAGGTCACTCAATCCCTATTGGCAAGCAAAGTCTATATGTGATTGCATCTTGGAGATGAAGCCACATATTGACAAGACAGTAGAGTTGGGTGTCAAAGTCTAAAGTAAGTTGGATGTTCAATCACCTTCCAAGTCACATAGTCAGTTCCTTTGGGACTGTTATGAAATAGACTATGACATGATCCTTAATGATCTTTTCTGTTTGCTTAGTTTTGCTAAATCAGCAATGATTTGGAGCTTTGGTAAAGCAAATTTGATTAGTAGATCAACTTTCCAAACCTTCAATGGAAATTGACAATGGTTGCTTAGTATACCCAGTAAAAGCTTTCTCTTCCCAATCGAAGGGGATAGGCCAATGTCAACTCGGTTGACCAGATGGTTAACAGAAAGGCTAAGTCCGAGATCGTACCATGTACCATTCCCAAAGGTTCCATATGGTTCTATTCCCAAAAGGAAAGGGTATTGGTTGCAAAGCTGCCAAATTAACCTAAAAGATCATAAGGCTAGTTAAGTCAATAAGTTTGACTCTATTTCAGGTAAATGCCACTATCTAGCTCGATTAAGTTTCTATTATGAGATTCTTATTACATGATGTGACTGGGTTAGATGTTGATGTTTTAAGAGTCAAAGGAAAAGTAACAGAAACTTAAAGAAAGAGTATGATGAATCTGATCGCGAAGATGGATTTCTATCGCTTGATTGAAGATCGGATTATTGAGCTACTCTTAGGAGTTATGATGGATTTCTAGGAAACATGTAATAGCATAGTTTCCATTTAAAGTTTCATTGTAAGGAAAAGTTTTTGCCACATTTTATAAATAAATGAAAGTTTTTTTACTTTATTTTATATCTCCTTGCAATGGATTTTATGAAAACTTGATGTTTGTATCTTTCTAGAAATATTGAAAATATGAATTTGACTCTTTCATTTGTGGTAGTGTCTAAATTTACCAAATAAGGAAAGATTCTCATCACCCAAGGTTTTAGTTGGATAGACACATGGAAATCATACAAGTTCTACAATATGATGAATAAGAACATTAAGCTTTGGCAAATTAAGACTAGTTCCTTATTCACATGTATATGTGTGTCAAGTGAAGGGCTAAGGGATCGAGTACACATTCTTATGCACTGATCAAGTCCACCACAAAAGATATATAAGGCTATTCATCATGATTTAGAGTAAATTACACGAATGGTCCCTATGATTTGGGGTAATTTGCGTGCTTGGTCCCTAACATATTTTTTAACTATGAATGTCCCTATGGTTTGTTTTTGTTACGCGTTGGATCCCTACTGTTTATTTTTGTTACGCGTTTCGTCCCTGTTTTTATCTAAAAAGACTATTATTTAAAGAGGAAAAAATGATGGGGTAGGTGAGGTAAGGTGAAGGGTGGGATTAAGGGTGTGTTTATTTAAATAAATTAAAAAAAATCAAGGGCATAATAGTCTTCTTAGGTAAGATAGGGACCAAACGCGTAACAAAAACAAACCGTAGGGACCTTCCAAGTTAAAAAAATAAGTTGTGGACCCAACATGTAAATTACCCTAAACCATAGGGACCATTCGTGTAATTTACTCCATGATTTACTAATGTTTATTAAATATGGTTACACTTACAAGTTTAAGTGTAATTTGGATACATTGGAACATTTTCAATGTATGGCAGAACAAATGAGAAAAATCAAATTAGGCAGAAGGATAAAAGTTTCAAAAATCTGAAAAAGATGGGAGAGTACCTTAGTATTATTTTATATGATCATCTTAATGATTAAGATACCTTATCACAATTCCTCCTCTAAGTGCATTCCGATAGCTAAAAAGAGGTGCTATGAATTATTAAAGCGGTCATATTAAGAAGATGATTCATACCTCGTTACAAAAACAATTCTTAGTGTCATACTCCAAGATTGTAACTTGAGTGACATATCTTAAAGGGAGGTTTCTTAACACTAGTCAAATGTAAGAGTAAAAGTATCCTACTCCTGTACATTTGAAATTGGTAATTTGTGATGTTTTGGATAAAACAAAGACAGACTAAGATCAATTGTGTGAAGTGTTTGTCTTCATAAAGAATCCAAACTATCTCTTGAATATTTGGAAAGATAGTCTTATATGTCAAGAGGACAGTGGGAGTCTTAAAGATCCTGGAAGAAGTTCAAGGTCTAATCAAGAATAAAAACTTGTAGTTTAACACTAGCACACGACGTGAGATTTATAGCCTATCGTGTTTACATATTTATACTTTTGTGCCCATTCTAGTTAAAGTTAGCTTTGCATATGAGTTCTGAGAGCTCTTAATTGGTTGCATAAAAACTTGGATCTATCATTATCCTTGTCTTGTGATTATGGTTTTGACAAATTCACGTAGATAAGAACACATACACCATAAAATCTAAGGGTCATAAGGTTTCTCTCCAATTCGTAAAAATGATTGTAAGGAAACACTTCCACCAAGTAGATTTGAAGCAGATGAAAAAAAGGTCTAAATAATTGAGACTATGATTACGACATCCATTTTCATCGTTCTGAAATTTTTTAGACACACATACATGCTATCTAAGGAATGGTGTATGATTTTGATAACAAAGCATCTTGTATCAGAAGTCTAAAATTTGGTAAGAAAGTCAATAAAGTATTGATTTCTAGAAGTCCAACTTATTTCTGAGTATATGTAAAAGCTAGTGGGAGCATAAGTGTTATGCTAATAATCATCATGTTAGTAGGAGCATGATAATTATGATAAGGGTTGCAAGTTAGCAATGTTAATTATAGAAAACAAAAGGTTTCAATTGGGAAAAAAAATTGTTTTGCTATAATTAAGGGAGAGGAAATTATACTCCATTTCAATTCTAAAAGCTTAGATTTAGGTTTTAATCATATTTAGTAAAGGATATATGAATTTTGTGTTGGAATGGATCAACATAAGGAAATTCTAAATATTGGTCTATGATTTGCGTTCTAAAATTCGATTATGATTATGGTATCCTTTTTCATAATTTGAATTGTGAGAACTTCGCAAATAGAAATATCGTAGCCAATGGACTAGTCTAGTAACATATTTTTATGTGAGCCATCATGAATTGTGTCCCATATGCTTCGGATATAGGATCGATTGCATGTGCTATAATATTCATCCTTTCTCAAATTTTCCAAATGCCTAGGCATTCAGAAGGGAAAATGTCTAGAATTGGATATGACTAAAATGCTGAAGCAATTGTCGAGGACAATCTAAGGTTTATCAAAGATTTGTTGCTCAGGGACATTTAGAAGTATAATGTTAATTTTGGAAGGACCATGTTGCCGTATTTTGAAAAGAGGAAACTCTTGTTCATAAGTGATAGTCAAAATGTGAATATGGAAATGTTTCCATATGTTGAAGTTATTCAATTTGTGTAAGATTAGAAAAACTTAATGCAAGAAGGATGTTTCCATGGAGTTGATCTCCATTGGAATACTCTATAATGTCTGCTGACAAGTCTTTGTGACTTTGGGCATAATCATTACAAGAGGATCAATACATATAAGTTTAGAATTTAACAATATTTTGGTAAATGGCATGAATTTAGAATTCTTGCATTTTCGATAAGGATTTGGTATTGTGAAATGAGAATCATTGGAATTATGTTCAATTGATCTATTTCACAAAGTAAAGATCATAGACAATCATAGTGTGCATACATGGTGTATGGCATGACTAGTGTTAAGAAAAAACATAGTGTACATGCATGGAGCAAGGGACAACTATTGTTTTAATTCAAGTATAAAGTTGATAGTTTGAAATAGTATGCAATGAATGATGGGGAATCAATATGGTGAAAAATAAAAGATGTGTTATTTATATTTATAAGTTTAAGACCATATTCGATTCGATTATTCTTGTGTTTGACTTTCCATGTTTTGACTTCCAGAATAATTAGGTCGTTCTTCCTGAATGACTAAGTTATTTAAGACATGCACAGTGGGTCATATGTTGGAAGTAGATATTAACCAAGACTGACATGAGTTGGGTTGTAGACGTCTAAGATGTTTGACAAAATAGTGCTACAACACTCATAAGTGCTCAAAACTTCTTATTATGGCATTCAACCCTGGCTCATTGGAATCACTTCATGGATTTTTATCACGAGTGATCATGAGAATATAATATATTATATTCTTCAAACCTAGAGATATGATTTGTTGATTATGAGTTGGTTATACATTGATCGCATGAAAACACATTGGTAACTCGATGTTATAAAATGTGCCTTTGTGTATTATTCAACAAGTAGTAGAACAAACCATATGAGTCGATGTTTATCCAATCCTTTTACCTTCAGGATAAAAGTTATATATGTGGGCCCCTCAACGATTTAATGATGATACATGTGAGTGCTTGGCCAAGCCAGGACTAATTTGATCTGTTCAATCAGTCAGTCGTTATAAATCAGAAATCAGGAAACAAAAACTGCATAGAGAGAATGATTTATAAACCATGTCTCAGTCTATATGATATTTATAATGGAGGAATATGTGATCCCTTGTCTAAAGAAAAACTCATTGACAAAGGTCAGAGTTCATCGACAAGTTCAGAGTTCGACAGCGGCTTTTGAGAGCTACGATTGCCAGTTAGGTTTTGAAGTCATAGTCAATAAAAGTTTTAGACTTATCCAAGTGGGAGACTGTTAGATTAGTGTCTAAGTCCATAACTATAATTGGTATGTACTTGACCCAGCTCGACATGGTCCATTTGGGTTGCATGGCATCAGAACATTTGGATAGGCCTTTGTGAGAAGAGGACATTTGTGGCATATTAATATATTATAAGTTCTAATATATTAATATGAAATCATGTTATTTAATTAGTATTGATCAAGAATTAACTTGGACATAATTTAGTGATCAAAAGAGACTGATTAAATATATGGGGATTAATTGTGTAAATCATTCATTCTTATGTATGTGGGCTTATGATCTATGATTTCTTATGTTGGGTTTAACCCATGTGGTGACCCATGGATACTCCGTGGAGGTTAAAACCTATGGAGCATAAGGAATGGGTAAAGTAATGGGTTACATGGTGTAACCCTAATGTGCATACTATATAAGGACCCCTTTACCTCAAGAAATTGGCATTAGTGATACATATATGAGGGCTGGCTGATTTGAGCATGATGTGTATTCTTCTCATGGTTATTCCCAGTGTTGATGATGTTGTGTGAACCATTTGTGGTGTCATACTTGGGGACTAAGCTATCGAGCATCATTGAGTCAAGCTACATCAAGAGTTATGTATTCTAACTTGTTATATTACTCAAGTATCAAAATATTATATGCTAGATAGGGTAATAACTTGGAATATTCATATTTTCATGTATAATAGAGATCTAGAGATGGCACCATGCAAGAAAGTGTTTGTTACTACTATTTCAAGAGATGTTGAAGGGTACTGGTCTTCTAGAGACGAGCATTTTGCGATTACTGGAAGAAATATGTATCTTATGGAAAGACAGTCGATCGAATGTAAAGAAGGCTACGGATTATTAGGTTCTTAAGGAGACAATGAAAATGATGAGAAAAACTTTTGACACATGGAAACCAATGATCCACTAGGCAACAACATCATTCATCATGTAAAATATATGAACACTGAAAATAATTTTGATATTTCTATTTGTGAACCATATCTAACCTAGATTCAATCAGATATGACCATCATCCGCAAAGACTATGAGTATGTCATAAAAGTAAGTGAGAAGTTGGAAAGTGAACTGACTCGCCTTACATTACGATTCGACGATACGAAGCTTAAGATAGACTCATTAGAAAGAGAGCTTGTAGTATCTCAAGATGAATGTATCATTTTAAAAGAGAATTGTGAAATCGCATTTTCTGAAAAAAATATGTTTTAGTTCTGATACTAAACATATTAATGGAAAATTGATGTTTTACATCATTCCATAGATATTCTTGAAGCAAGTGAATGAATGACTCATAAGTTTCTCCATCCATGGTCCAAAGCACTAGGCCTCGGAAGCGAGTTTCTGAAACCTATTGCTCGTCCCTTGAAGGAGTTGAAAAATATAATTTTTATGAGAAACCTTCTGAACCACAAACATCCGGATAACCCTGTCTCACAACTATTAACACTTCAGAAGACATCAGATCAGTTCCAATCTCTAATTCCTATGTTTCAACCCATGGTTATCAAATGTCCTGATTCCATGCCTCTTTTGCCTCTAGTACACCTAGACCTGAATCAGACCTCCGATTCATTCCCTGACATTATCCTTACTGGAGTTCAAATTATGTCCTTCGAACAATTGTGTTGTTGAGGAAATAATTCCCGAGACAAATGGACTTGACTTTGATAGATCAGATTTCATTTGGAGATCATTAGAGAGTGACGTTGATGAAGAAATTTTATGTGATGTTTCATGTGAATCATGTGTCTCTAATTTTGAACTAATCTAAAAAATAACTCTAGTGCCAATAAAGCCTAATTTTGACAATCCATCATCTAGACAAACTTCCAAGTCAACATCTAACTTTCGGAAGAAACCTTGATTAAATAAAAAAAATGTTATCCACCTTAAGATAGAAGCCAAAAATTCCCTTAAGAAAGAAATTAGGTCAAGGAAACATTCCAGATTCATTATAATATCCGAAAAGAAATTGTCTCGAACAGTTAGCCAAACCACTAGGAACCACAATACCTTTGCATAAGTTAAGATTCTTAAAAGGCCATCCAACCTTCCTAGTTCGATGGCTCAAAACAAATATCTCTGTCCTATTTCAAAAAGGGTTACTATTGAGTCTAATCCAGTAACACCCCGTTTTAAATAGAATAATTAAATGGTTAGTGGGGTGTTGGTTTTAGGAAGTCAAATGGCATGAATTGAATCTCTAAGGGTTAAAGTGTAATTTTGGGACTTAATTTTTAAAGATTTTCATAATTCAAAGAGTGTTTTGTATTATTTGGGATAAATTTGTAAAGATTCATGGAAGTAGGGACTAAAGGGTAAGTCCTGGACATGGATGATAAGATTTTCAAAACGTAGGGTCTGATTTATAAATTTTGGATTCCTTTTGAAAAGAATATTACAAGTAGGGCCCAAATGTGTTATTATGGAAACTTGTTCAAGGGATCACGTATTTAACCTCTTCGTCTGTCACTTTCAAAACCCTAAACCTAATCTCGATAGCAGCCGCCATACCTCCCTCTCACCTTCAACCGGCCGCCACCATCCTTTCCCCCCGACTAGCTTGCTGCTCCGACCAACTAAGACCCCTAATGACGTCTGCCCTGAGCGGAGATACCGAAGGCCAATGGGTGAACTGGGAACGAAGCTGTTGTGGTCATTTCCAGTAGAGGTGTGACAACTACAGTTGAAGACGAAGACCGTCGATTGCGCTGCTGCTCTATTGATCGAAGAAACCACTGATGAAGAAACCAATGTTCCTAATTCTTTTCTGGCTTGTAGCCGATGCCACCATCTCTCTCCTCTCTTATTTTGTATTTTCACTGCTATTATTACCTCTAGCCATCATAGTTACTGCTAGTGTTGTTGCGTCCCGACGCTATCCGCTGCCAAGGGTCGTTGCTGTTTCCGTCGCCACCCATCGTAGGTGGGTGTTGGATTTATTTTTCCAAAGAAAATAATATGGGTGTGTGGGTTGTGTTGCTCGTGTTCGGGGGCAATGCTGGTATCAGGTTTTTGGAGTGTCCATTGGTCGGAGATTCGAAGAAAAAAGTACCACTGCCACCTCCGACCACCGCCTGCCTCCTTAGTGCAGCGATGTGTGTGTGTGATATTTACGTGAGTCAGTGTGTTTGTGTACTTTTTTAAAAGTGTAATAGTGTCGATAATCAATAGAAAACTTGAAACCACCACCATGATGTGGTGGCTGCCAACACCGGCCACTGTGTCGGGTGGCGGTGTGCTTTGATTACGTATATACCTTGTTTGGGGGATGTTTGGACATTGTGGGACTAATGGAACTCTAATGGGCCCAAAGAAACCTTATTGGGCCCAATGGAACCCCAATGGGCCAATAAGGCCCACTGTGACATAAAAGCCCAACCAATGGACTAACGAAGTAGTATTAGGTTGGAAAACCCTAAGGACATAACACCCTAACTTGTGGAAATTAATCGGGACACACACAGGAATTCTTTAATAAACTTGAAATATTAAATAATAATCATTGGCAGACTAACTTAAGGAAATAATGGACTTAATGGATTAAGTCCTTAATTGGTTTATTAAAAAACACTTAACCCTAATCATCATTTCATGTGAAAAACCTAATTTTAGGATTATGGGCTTGGACTTATCGGGACTCACCTTTGGGCCATTGGAATGGAATCGTGTATTAAGCCCAATGAAACCATATGACTTATTTAGTAAGGTGACGGACGTAACGGGTTAAGTCCTTACTAGGTTCAGTGAGAAACACTTAACCCTAATTGTCATTTTATTTGAAACCCTAATTTCACTTGGGCTTTGTGTTGGGCCTTTCCATTGGGATTTGTTAATTGGATTATTAATGCACCATCCCAGAATGATCATATGGACTAGAATATGTTTAAAGGATTTAGGGTAAGGCCCATACGAGGGCTTAGGCCCAATTTGGAAACTTGGGCCATGGTCGGGGCCTTTATGATTATGTGATATTGGGCCATGGGAATACCAAGAGTTTGGACTAGAATAATTGAATGGGCCTTAAGGAAAGAAAATGTAGAGGTCTAGGCCCAATTTGTAAAATTGGGCCACATGTTGGGCTTTGGCCCATTACTTGACTTTTGGACCTTTGGAGTATGAGTTGGACCTTGGGCTTGGAACCCAATTATTAATTGGGTGTTGTTTGATGTTGGCAGTTTGGGAATTTATCAACCAGCAGCTGGTGTTTCATCTGCGGGATCTCAGCAGTAATAGGTGAGTTATCCTTACTATACTTAACGGTCTAAGGCACCAAGGTTGGACCTTTAGATTGTTATTTAGTTATTTTATGCTAGTATGATCTGTTAGATCGGTATCCTAGAGGGTAGGATAGTATTATGTGGTATGTGGTATGATATGTTAGATCAGTATCCTAAAGGGAAGGATAATATTATGTAGTTTGTGGTATGATATGTTAGATCGGTATCCTGGTAGATAGGATGGTATTATGTGCTATGTGATATAATCCGACATATCAGTTGTTGTCTATAGATTGTTATGTGATTATCTATTATATATATCTGCACATATTTGTTTGGCGGTTGAGGCTTATCTACTTTGTTCGAAAGCTAATTGACTATGGCATTCCAACCTGTTGGTTGTAGGCCATGAGTATTCAATCCCGTAGACGATTAGACTTATAATATGTGGGCATTCCAAACTGTTGGTTGTGGGCATGGGTTATTCCATCCTGAGGATGATTGGACCCATAGTATGTTGGCATTCCAACCTGTTGGTTGTGGTCCGAGGGTATTCCAACCTGATGGTTGACTGGAACCTTATTATGTTATTTATGATTATATGTGTATTGTTGTGGGTATGGGTATTTTGGGGGAACTCACTAAGCTTTGTGCATATAGTTTTAGTTTATTGTTTCAGGTGCTTCAGATGACTTGGAAAGGCGAAGGTGTGACCATACACATCCTTGTGTTTTGGACTTATGGTTTCTGGGATACTCTGATATTAAACTATTTTGAAAACATTTGTAATAACAATTGGCTTTTGGATGTTTGAAGAAGTTTTAAATTGGCTTCAATTTTACGGGTGTTACAAGTTTGTATCATAGCCTTGGTTTGAGTGAATTGGAGGAACACTTGTGTGAATCCAATCTCAAATCAATGAAAGGTATTCAAAATGATTTTTAAATGGTTTTCAAAGGAAGTAAAAGAGGATGTGAAGTGTACGATCAGTCGGAGCCAGTAAGTAGACCCCAAAATACCATACAAATAATTGATATTGCGATATGTTAGAACATCATGCTGGTACTAGGCTAGCGATTCTTCAGGAATTGCATGATAGAATTGCCTGATTACATGTTGCCTACAAGCCTAGGGTTTCCTTATATGAGATAGATATCATTACTGTAGTTGCTTGTGTATGCATCACGACTATATATAATTAAGATCTTATAGCCTGAGAATGCTTTATTTAGCCTTATGTTTTGTTCTTATTGATTAGGTCTTAGGGTAGGATTGGATATTCGAAAGTCTATAGGATGCAGCGTTATGTATGGCTAGCATATATTAGTGCTATAGGGTTGGTGGAAATTTCATTGATGGGTAGGTTGTGTGAGGTCGTGAAGCAAGTTAATAGATATTTAGCATTCCTCTAGGAGTGATCATCGAGCGCTCGCGATGTTTATGCATATTGTTAGGGTGTTGTAGAAGGTAGTATGGGCCCGTACTACTGAAAGCACATGACCCATACACGTATCAAGAAAGTCACAACCCTTAGGGTTTAGTTATGAGTTAGCCCCCTTTCATTATATGGAGTATCAGAGATCTTTCTAGTGTGTTACCAGAATGGTTGTTACAAGGCGTCTAAAGACCGGATCCAGGTTAGGATTGAGAGCTGCCAGCCAGGATAGGCCAGCATTGTTAGAGGACCATGTCAGTGAGATCATCCGGAAGGAGGTGATCGATTTTGTTTGGGGATAGTTACTGGAGATGTGTAGGTCTATTCAGACCGCCATAGTTGAGTATTTCGACGAGCGCTATTCAGCCATTCATGAGACGGCGGTCGTAGCAGCTTCAACTGCTGTAACGTCAGCATGGCGAGGAGCTAGACAGGCTTTCCAGTATCAGGACTTCGATAACGTGAAACCCTGAATTTTAGTAGGGTTTACGACCCAATTATTGCCATGAGGTGGACATATGATGTGGAGGGATGCTGCTTCACACGTTCATTTCCTACTAACGAGAAGGTCAGGCATGCTCTGAACCTGCTGAGGTTTGGGGCGAAGAAATGGTGGGAACTTGTTACTGGGACGTATTTTGATGCACAGAGGGCTACAGTTAGCTGGGATCAGGAAGATGGTCTACACTTTTTATATTTCTGCTGGTTGATAAAGAGAGGCTAGTACATGAGTATCTAGATTTTAGGCTTGGGGGTTTGCTCGAGGCCAGAATGAGAGTTGTGGGGACTCCGGAAAGGAGTGATGACTATGTTCAGCTAGGGTTTTACAGCTGGAAGTGGAATGGTTGATTGATGGATTGGATTTTCGTTTTGTAGGGAAAAGATTGTTCCCTCTTAGATTTTCGAGTGCAAAGGAGTGAGCAGGCTTATGACCCCAGGATCAGGTTGTATTCCAACTCGGGGTTAGTTGGTTGCAGGGATAGACAACATTATTTCAGCTCCGGTGAGCGCATGTGGGTCGATGTGGCATAAGTGTGTTGTGAGGTCCGGTTCGCCTTAGATCTGTTGTATCGGGTGGTAAGGATTAATTGTGCAATCTACTGCACTTTTTGGATTGTAGGCTATGTCTTGGGAGTAGTTATAGCCCAGTTTAGGGCAAAGGTTGTTTGCAGTTTAGCTGTGGATGATTGAACTGGTGAGTGAGACTGTGTGTGAGACCATGAATGATATGATTTTTAGAGCCGAGAGCGGGAGGATTGTTGGAACTCTTTGGGAAGAAGGGTATTATGTGGGAGGTTTGCGGACCGGTTCCCACAGGATGGTTATTCAACATTGTCAGGATTCATTGATTTTAGTAACCGTTGTTGGCTGAATGGGTAAAGCGCCAAGGGAAGTAGTTTTTTGTTGAGACATTAGTTGGAGCATATATTTTTGGACTTCAAGATTTGGGTGTAGGATCATTTGAGCCTTAAGGACAGTTGGTTTCTCTGGGATTCAGGAAGTGCTCATCTAGTTATTAGAATCATGAGATCATTCAGGATTGGCTAGTTGGAAAGGTCTGGTTTCCATCAGATTGATCAATGGAAAGTAAGAAGGATTGGGAATTTTTCAACTTTAATGTATTGTGAAGACTTAGTCGAATCTATGTGGGGGAGAATTATTTTGGGATTTAGAAGTAGGAGAAGTTTGAAAATGGGATAAGCTTCGCATTGTTCTCAGGAAGGAAGACAACCCAAGTGGTTGTTAGCTTTGAGAGTTGTGTGAGTTGGGAGTTCCGTAAAACTCCCCAGCATGTGAACTGCGTCTTCTCAGTGCTTGATAACAGAACTTGGGAAATTAGGTTGGTATTCTAGTCATGAATTAAGTTCAGTGGTGTGTTAGGTCGAGCGTGAGTTTGACCGGTATGGAAAGTGTTGTCAGAATGTGGGGGTAGCCGTAGCATTCACTAGCGATCAGTTAGTATGGAATGTGTTGTAAGATTGCAAACATAGCCTTAGCATTCACTAGCAACAAATAGTGCTAGACTGATGTAATTCTATGGGTGTAGCTACAACATTCACTAGGTTGGTAGATAGCATGAGTGTGTTGTTAGGATGTGGAAGGGACAATATGTCACACCCCGAAAACCGAAGGCGGAAACATTTCAGGGGTTGACTCCATGTTGAGTATCAAACCCAATGCACATAGTAAGCAAAGTAGAAAACCATTACATTACATATATAAAAGTTTACATATGTTTCAAAAGTAAATTGTACAAGTGTGATACATAACATATATGAACAAAATGAGACGAGTCATCTTCGCACTCCGTCTTCGCCAAAAGCGATCGTCTGGTACCTGTCTAATGTGGACCTGAGAATACAAGCGGTTTGAAAATCAGCATAAAGCTGGTGAGTTCATAAGCGATTAGTTTTCTGAAAGTTTTAAGAGTTCCTTTGATTTCCTGAAAAAGCGGTTATCCAAGAAAATCCCATATTTTCTTAACAGTAATGTTACCAAATCCAAGTTGTATTGTAAAAGATGTACAGTGAAAACATGATTGTTCTTATGATTTGTAAAGTTTAGTTATTTAACTTATTACACTTTTCAGGTTACAAATTACTGTTACTCAGGAAAATCCTATATTTTCCTATGTGTGTAAGTGTGAACTATTACTGATTCCGTGTGAGCTAATTGTTACTGATTCCGATTATGTTCATTATTATCCATAGGAAAACCCCATGTTTTCCTGAATGTATGTGTGTGACATTACCAATTCTGATTATCCCTAATTGTACATTAGCTCTACTACGTACATAAAGCTAGTAAATGAATCTAAAGTGCTAATAATCTAGATTGCGAGTCCTTAACCATACTCAAACTATATATGACTCGAGCCATGGTCAATATCCTTTTTATGAATTTCGTCACCCTTGAACCTCTCGGTTCGGCTGTAGCTAGCAGCCAGGTGCGGGATTGTCAGTCCCGTATAGATCTATACACTCAAGCCACGCTCTCCTGCATTCGGAGATTCCGGTTACAGGGTTAGTCCTCCAGTATCTCGTGCCATGGAAGTGTTACAAGTACGTGTCTCCAATCTTTATTATTACTCTTTACTTTTCAACTAGGGAAGTAGTACTTATGACTAGCTACGTTCTACGTACCTGTCCTTTACACTCGAGCCTAAGTGTTTTATTAAGGACATTACACTCGAGCCTAGGTGTTATCTAATGATGATTGTCCTTTACACTCAATCCTAGGTGTATTATTAAGGACATTACAAATGATATTTATGTGTTATCTTATGGTGATTGTCCTTTACACTCGATCCTAGGTGTATTATTAAGGACGTTACAATTGATTTGTGTGTCATGATGGTGTTTATCTTTCACACTCGAGCCTAGGTGTATTGTTAAGAACATACCGATGTTTTATGTTTTCTGATGGTGTCTGTCTTTTACACTAGAACCTAAGTGTTTTATTACAGACATTACAATATTTTATGTGTTCTATCAATATAAGTGTGACCAATCATATGTAAAGTATACAATATAACAGTGTATAATAAGAATTGAAAATCGGGTTAAAAGAAACAACTCTGTAAGTTAAAACAGTTTGTTAAAAAGGTTTTCAATCCTTAAAAATGTACAAGTACGAAACCATTTAACTAAAATCATAAGTTTAAGTACAAGATATTCTTGTACTCTTGCTTGTATTCCCCCCCCCCCCCCCCTCTCCTGAAAACATTGAAAAACCATTGAAAAAGTGTAGGGGTATGAACTCACCGGACGCGGAAGTGTGTCGATTTCGGATGCTAAACGTCAAATCGAGGCCTGATAACATGCGAGGTTCCTATGTAACAGGAAATGGCATACAAATATATCTAATTAGATTCACAAACTCTAATTAGATATGAAGTCATACTCCAACGAACGAAAACACCTAAAAACAGGTGTTTGGAGTGACCCGGGTGACATCTATGGATGGGAATTGAAGCGAGGGACTTGGGATTTGAGTTTACTCCCCAAGAGTAAACTTTCTAATGAATTTTTGGCCTATAACACTCATTCCCCATGACTTTACGGCCGTAAACTCATGGTGGGGTGGTTTATGGTGCTTAATGGGTTATAGATGGCTAATATCACATGGAAATGCTTGGAACAATTTTTCCTAAGGCTTGGAATTAATTTATAACATCAAATAACACACTTAAGGGAGTTTACGACCTTGGCATGGAGCCTATGACCGTAAACTATCATATTCCCTTGAATAAGTGTTTTTAATGTCTCAAACTTAATCACATGTGATTCTAAAAATTCCTTAAAGCCTTGAAATGAATTTGGGGCACAAATAGACACACTTTTTGGAGTTTACGGCCATGGGACACATGCTATGGCCGTAAAATCTCAAATGATGAGTTTGGCTGTGTTTAAGGCCCCAAAACTAATTTTGGTTGGATCTATGATTTATTCTAAGTCTTTTGGTGGTGTTGGATGGCTTTCTAACACATTGGAAATGGGTTTACACCCTTGTTTGATGGGTTTACACCCTTGTTTGATGGGTTTACAGCTCAAGCACATGCCTTAGCCGTAAACTCACACAAACCCCTCAAAATTTATGTCTAAGGTGTTCTAGGTCCATTACCATTATTCTAAAAGTCATATCTAAGTCTTGTTTGTCTCTTGGAAGGGTTTAATGGCTTAAAACCCCTTTAAATATGGGTTTACGGCCAAAGCACCTTCCTGGGCCGTAAAGTCATATACAAGCCTCTAAATCATGAATAAATCTCGAATTTGAAGGTCCAATATGGTGCAAAATGAGTATAGGAAGGCACCTTGAAGATTTGAGACCTTAAACTCATGATTTGGACCTTTAAATCTAGTTTGAGGAGAGAGGTTGGAGTGATAGTTGTAAAATGGAGAAAAAGCTTCAAAATGGAGACTTGGATCACTTTAAATTGTGTCCAACTTCGGGACACGGTAGAATTCTACCCGATACCGGCATTAAACAGGGCTTTTGGTCGCACTCGGCCAATTTGCCTTAACCTGATATGGCTGATTCTAGAAATGTTCCGATCATTACTATGAGGCGTTAGAATGAATTCTAAGGGTATTAAGACACTTATTAAGTCATAAAATAAAACCCACATTAACGACTTAATAAAAGGCCTAAAATGGAAACGAAATCGGAAACGGCGATAGGATGATCGGAACGAGTCGTGAAAAGGGTTTCAATTAGCGATATGAATTTCGGGTTGTTACATTATCCCCCCGTTAGAGGGAATTTCATCCCGAAATTCAAAGATTCGAACATAGATCATGAAGTGAAAAGAGATATAAGGATGAATCTACTGCTTCGGGTCTCCGCTTAACATTCTAGCGAACCCTCACTGTCAGGATGTGGCTTTGTTACGCATGGTTAACCTCTCAATCCACGATCTCAATTGATTTATACATGAAGGTTCAGATTTTCATTGGTTTTCATCTCCTCAAAGGAATTTACTAGGGTTTCGTCAGGTCGGCAAGCCTTACGAATAAAGATGTGGAACACCAGATGGTTGTTACTGAGTCCTGAAGATAGCTCGGAGAGGGCTATGGAATCGATTTCTAACGAAGTTCTCGAAGGGTCTAAGGTCCCACAAGTTAAGTTTTCTGCACTTCCCAAGGCGTACTATGTCTTTCCAAGATAAGACTTCAAACAAGTGGGTACACTTTAACATGGCAGAGTAGCTAAGGGTCTGATGGTTCTAAGGGAAGCTTCTACATGAGTCCACGATTATAGTCGGCGGAACCCAAGAATCGATAGGTTTCCATGGGTGTTCTTGATGTCGACTAATTCTTTATTGCCTTAGCTTTTGAAAAGGTTTACGAGTATTACTGCCTTGCTTATCTTCATGACCAAGAAAATGGTTCGACCGAAGGGCGCCACTACTACCTCCTAGTGATCGTATCATGCCCTGATTGCTGACTTGCACACATTGTGCTTACTGAGGTTTGGATACGAGGAAATTCCCGAGATTAGGTCGATGCGTGACTTGACTACACGTTCGAAAAGAATTATCAAGAATTATTTGGAAACAGTATCGGGGAAAGAATCGTAGACTTCTCGTTTCGCGATGATCACTCAAACGAGAGTTACATGAGAAAACTTTTTAAGCTTTGATGTACAAAGATCACGAGAGTCAGGTCGGAGGGAAGTTAGAACGAATGGTTTTCTCGAATCCAGGAACGACGGCATGAATGAGGCTCAGTCATTACATGCTAAGGGTGACATCAAAGTATTTCATAAAAAGTTTGTCAATATATCGAATGGAAAAAGAATATTTTCTCAGATTGAGAATACAATCTACGGATACAACACAAGTTTTCTCGTTCTCACGTGATAACCATCTCGAAGATATACATTTTCGGTTAATCACAAACGACAGGGGTTAGAAAATGTTCAAATGGATGGTTAACGAATTTCTTTCGGTGCTAGAATCGAGAAGAAGCACAGGCATATAAATTTAACAAGGGAAAACATACCTGTGGCAACGGTGGGATCGGTGGTTGTCTCCTCTTGTCCTATCGCTAGAACTCTTCTAGTGTTGCTAGGTGTTACAGCATTGGGACAATTTCGCTTGAGATGTCCCACTTCTCCACAACCATAGCAGGTCCGACCAATTCCCGCTCCGGAAGTCTGACTTGTTGATTGAATTGGTGTCTTACAGTTTTTCGCCATGTGACCCTTTATGCAACATTTGTTGCAAATTACCTCGATACATGGACCGGAAGGAAGGTGATGATAGTTTCACTTGTCACAACTAGGAAGGGTTCCAGTATACTTACTGGTAGGTTTCCGAGTTGAGGATCGAACAACAGAAACAGTCGCAGGGGAAGTGGCAGCGTGAACTGCCACCGTTTGCTGTCTCTTTGAAGACTCGTGTGATGTGTTACTTTTCTCTTTCTTCCCAACTTTTCTTTTCTCACCACTCCTCTCTGTCGGCTCAGGAGTGGTGGCTGCCTCCTCAAGGTCTTCACTATGATCGATCAGGATTTGAGCTAAGTGTTTGGCGCTGTCGTATGTATCCGATCTTGCAGCTATTACGTTTCCTTTTGTTGGCTGGGTCAGCCCCCAGATAAATCTCTCTATCTTCTTACTCTCCGGGGTAACCATTCTTGGGCAGAGTAATGCCAAGTCATCGAACTTGGAAGTATAAACAGTGATGTCGGAACCTTTTATCTTCAAGTTCCAAAGTTCATGTTCTAACTTCTGCATTTCGCCCATATGGCAGTACTCAGCCAGCAGAAGTTCCTTCATCGCTTCCCAGCCCATGGCGTTGGCTACAGGTAAGGTTAGGGATTTGGCTCAGCCGTTCCACCAAGTCAAGGGTTTGTCGATAAAGGTGCAGGCAGCAAACTTCACCTTGTCTGAATCTGAACAGGCGCATATTTCAAAGATGGATTCGATCTTCTCAAACCATCGGGTGAGGGAAATGACATCTCCTATTCCATCAAAGGACGTGGGTTTGGCGTTCATGAAATCTTTTTAGGAACCCTCTTTTTGGTGTCCCTGACTACTTTCATGGTTTTGGGTTTGGGTACCACCTCCTGAACTACCAGGGTTCATTTGTGATATGGCTACCACCATTGCAGCAGTCAGGACTGTCTGAAGTGATGCGAGATCAAATTGAGGAGGAGGTGGTGACGGAGGAGGATTGTTGTTGTTCTTTGTGCTGGGTCTCTTTCTTGGAGGCATCTTGATCTAACAAGATCAGGAAAGAGAGGATGATAAGCCCTCTGAATTGAGTCAAGAGATATGGAACAGGGGATATCTCATCAAGACAGATATAACATTATATCAGTGATAAAGAAGGAAAGAGTTATCAAGGCAAAACATTTTATCGCTAGAGGAATGATCAAGGAAACAACGCTCGATTGAGGATTTCTAACAAGGATTGGCTCGAGAAATACTCCCATAGTATTTCATGATTCGTTACGATGCTGATTCGATGTTTGTGGCATCTGGTAAGTTTTAGGCATGCCGCACACCACAGTCACTCCCAAGCACATGTTGGTTGTGTCTCGAATGAATATAGTTGGCCAGCCTATATTGATCCTAGACATGACTACATAACTACCCAGGTTTAACTGCAGTACACAACACCCATTTACTTATGTTTTGTTCTACTTGTAGTTAAAGATCTCGACGAGTCGGTATACTTATATACTTTCGAAAATACTTATATTTTGAAGGATACTTTTAGTTCAGAGCACTTAGTCCCCATAGTGTTTATAGTTTTATACCAAGTAAGGTTTGGTATACTTAGTTCACTATAAACAAGGGCTCTGATACCAATCTGTCACACCCCGAAAACCGAAGGCGGAAACATTTCCAGGGTTGACTCCATGTTGTGTATCAAATCACATGCACATAGTAAGCAAAGTAGAAAACCATTACCTTACATATATAAAAGTTTACGTATGTTTCAAAAGTAAATTCTACAAGTGTGATACATAACATATATGAACAAAATGAGACGAGTCATCTTCGCACACCGTCTTCGCCAAAAGCGATCGTCTGGTACCTGTCTAATGCGGACCTGAGATTACAAGCGGTTTGAAAATCAGCATAAAGCTGGTGAGTTCATAAGAGGTTAGTTTTTTGAAAGTTTTAAGAGTTCCTCTGATTTCCTGAAAAAGCGGTTATCCAAGAAAATCCCATATTTTCTTAAAAGTAATGTTACCAAATCCAAGTTGTATTGTAAAAGATGTACAGTGAAAACATGATTGTTCTTATGAGTTGTAAAGTTTAGTTATTTAACTTATTACACTTTTCAAGTTACAAACTACTGTTACTCAGGAAAATCCTATATTTTCCTATGTGTGTAAGTGTGAACTATTACTGATTATGTGTGAGCTAATTGTTACTGATTCGGATTATGTTCATTATTATCCATAGCAAAACCCCATGTTTTCCTGAATGTGTGTGTGTGCCATTACCAATTCTGATTATCCCTAATCGTACATTAGCTCTACTACGTACATAAAGCTAGTAAATGAATCTAAAGTGCTAATAATCTATCTTGCGAGTCCTTAACCATACTCAGACTAGATATGACTCGAGTCATAGTCAATATCCTTTTTATGACTTTCGTCACCCTTCAACCTCTCAGTTCGGCTGTAGCTAGCAGCCAGGTGCGGGATTGTCAGTCCCGTATAGATCTATACACTCAAGCCACGCTCTCCTACGTTCGGAGATTCCGGTTACAGGGTTAGTCCTCCAGTATCTCGTGCCATGGAAGTGTTACAAGGACGTGTCTCCAATCTTTAATATTACTCTTACGTTTTCAACTAGGGAAGTAGTACTTACGAGTAGCTATGTTATGCATACATGTCCTTTACACTCGAGCCTAGGTGTTTTATTAACGACATTACACTCGAGCCTAGGTGTTATCTAATGATGATTGTCCTTTACACTCGATCCTAGGTGTATTATTAAGGACGTTACAAATGATATTTATGTGTTATCTTATGTTGATTGTCCTTTACACTCGATCCTAGGTGTATTATTAAAGACGTTACAATTGATTTGTGTGTCATGATGGTGTTTATCTTTCACACTCGAGCCTAGGTGTATTGTTAAGAACATACCGATGTTTTATGTTTTCTGATGGTGTCTGTCTTTTACACTAGAACCTAAGTGTTTTATTACAGACATTACAATATTTTATGTGTTCTATCAATATAAGTGTGAACAATCATATGTAAAGTATACAATATAACAGTGTATAATAAGAATTGAAAATCGGGTTAAAAGAAACAACTCTGTAAGTTAAAACAGTTTGTTAAAAAGGTTTTCAATCCTTAAAAATGTACAAGTACGAAACCATTTAACTAAAATCATAAGTTTAAGTACAAGATATTCTTGTACTCTTGCTTGTATTCCCCCCCCCCCCCCCCCCTAAAAACATTGAAAAACCATTGAAAAAGGGTAGGGTTATGAACTCACCGGACGAGGAAGTGTGTCGATTCCGGATGCTAAATGTCGAATCGAGGCCTGATAACACGCGAGGTTCCTATGTAACAGGACATGGCATACAAATATATATAATTAGATTCACAAACTCTAATTAGATATGAAGTCATACTCCAACGAACGAAAACACCTCAAAACGGGTGTTTAGAGTGACTCGGGTGACATCTACGGATGGGAATTGAAGCGAGGGACTTGTGATTTGAGTTTACTCCCCAAGAGTAAACTTCCTAATGAATTTTTGGCCTATAACACCGATTCCCCATGAGTTTACAGCCGTAAACTCATGGTGGGGTGGTTTATGGTGCTTAATGGGTTATAAATGGCTAATATCACATGGAAATGCTTGGAACGATTTTTCCTAAGGCTTGGAATTAATTTATAACATCAAATAACACACTTAAGCGAGTTTACGGCCTTTGCATGGAGCCTATGGCCATAAACTCTCATATTCCCTTGAATAAGCGTTTTTAATGTCTCAAACTTAATCACATGTGATTCTAAAAATTCCTTAATGCCTTGAAATGAATTTGGGGCACAAATAGACACACTTTTTGGAGTTTACGGCCATGGGACACATGCTATGGCCGTAAACTCTCAAATGATGAGTTTGGTTGTGTTTAAGGCCCCAAAACTATTTTTGGTTGGATCTATGATTTATTCTAAGGCTTTTGGTGGTGTTGGATGGCTTTCTAACACATTGGAAATGGGTTTACACCCTTGTTTGAGGGGTTTACAGCCGAAGCACATGCCTTGGCCGTAAACCCGCACAAACCCCTCAAAATTTATGTCTAAGGCGTTCTATGTCTATTACCAATATTCTAAAAGTCACATATAAGTCTTGTTTGTGTCTTGGAAGGGTTTAATGGCTTAAAACCCCTTTAAATATGGGTTTACGGCCAAAGCACCTTCCTGGGCCGTAAACTCATATACAAGCCTCTAAATCATGAATAAATCTCGAATTTGAAGGTCCAATATGATGCAAAATGAGTATAGGAAGGTACCTTGAAGATTTGAGACCTTAAACTCAAGATTTGGACCTTTAAATCTAGTTTGAGGAGAGAGGTTGGAGTGATAGTTGTAAAATGGAGAAAAAGCTTCAAAATGGAGACTTGGATCACTTTAAATAGTGTCCAAGATCGGGACACGGTAGAATTCTACCCGATATCGGCGCTAAACGGGGCTTTTGGTCGCACTCGGCCAATTTGCCTTAACTCGATATGGTTGATTCTAGAAATGTTCCGATCATTAATATGAGGCGTTAGAATGAATTCTAAGGGTATTAAGACACTTATTAAGTCATAAAATAAAACCCACATTAACGACTTAATAAAAGGCCGGAAACGGAAACGAAATCGGAAACGGCGATTGGATGATCGGAACGAGTCGTGAAAAGGGTTTCAATTAGGGATATGAATTTCGGGTTGTTACACAATAGTAACCACCAGTTCGGATGTAGCGGTGAGGATATGGAAATCCACGGATTGGATTATGGGTTTCCCCAGAGGGATTAGACCAAGTTAAGCCAGTTATAAGACTGTAGGAACGTCACTATAGTTATTGGATCAAGGATGTAATTGATTTCTTAAGGTTACTTGTGATGTAAGGCCACCATTAGCCATGTAGCAATTGCTTTTTGCTATAGATTTGGTAACGTCAGGATTTGACGCATGGGTCCAATCGGTTGGATCAGAAGGTTGTTAGAGTTGCAGTGGCATGATAACTAGTGGCAACTAGATCCAGGGAAGGATTTCGTTCAGAAGTTTTGTCAGGGAACTGTGTGGGAGTCCCTTGGTTCCGCGACCGGGCAAGAACCCGATATTTCAGATAAGTATTACTCGGTTGTGGAAAATCATAGGATTTTTGGATGAGATGCAAGGATAGATCCTTGGAGTTCAATTTATAGGTTAGACCCGGGTTATGTATATGGTGGTATTCCAATCTAGGGTATTCCATCATGAGGATGACCGGACCCTACGATTGAGTGGACTTGACGTGTTTGGTAATCTAACCCGAGGGTTGATTGGACCAAACATGTGTGTGATACTAGGGTATTCCATCCTAGGGATGACTGGAATCGTCGTGGGCATGCCTGGTATTCCAGCCCGAGGCTGATTGTGCCATGTATAAGTGTATGTGCGTATGATCCTGTCATTATATGTATGTTGATCCTACGGATAAAGGAAGCATTTTCTTGACAAGCCTATAAGGGTTTATCTCGTAGTTTACATCCCCTTGTTCATTAAATGTCTGGGAATTATTTACCAAAAAGATTTTATATTGAAGGAGTACCTAATCTCTTGTCGGGAAGAGAAGTTTATGTGGCATTGTAGGATTTGTGACTCTATTTTCGGGTGGGAGTCCTAATATATTAGCAGTTTAGTAGCCAATTGGGGAGTTAAGTGCAATGAATTTGGAAATGATCCAGTGTGGTTGGTCTGTCAGGGAGCCAGACCATCTCGAGACTTCGTATTTTGGATTGAATAAATGTGATCATATTGCAATAAATTCATCTTCAGAATTTAGAACCCTGCGAGGGTTGGTTACGGGTTGCCTTGGAGATGCTAGAGTTTTGCTCGGGTTTGTAGCCAAGTAGTTCAAGTTGTTTGGCATGTAAGGAATGATAAGAAACAACTTTGAGGATGAAATCAAATTTAAGTGGGGGACAGTTGTAACACCCCGTTTTAAATAGAATAATTAAATGGTTAGCGGGGTGTTCGTTTTAGGAAGTCAAATGGCAAGAATTGAATCCCCAGGGGTTAGAGTGTAATTTTGCAATTTAATTTGTAAATATTTTCATAAGATAAGGTTTGTTTGGTATTAATTGGGCTAAATATGTAATGATTCATGGAATCAGGGACTAAAGGTTAAGTTCTGGACTTGGATGATGAGATTCTCAGAAGGCGGGGTCTGATTGGTAAATTTTGGATTCGTTTTGAAAAGAATATTACAAGAAAGGACCAAAATCGTTATTAAGGAAACTTGTTCAAGGGATCGAGTATTTAACCTCGTCATCTGTCACTTCCTAAACCCTAACCCAAATCTCTATGGCAGATGCCACCCTTATACCTCCCTCTCACCTTCAACCAACCGCCACCATCCTTCTCTCCCCCCCCCCCCCTCGACTAGCTTGCTGCTCTGACCAGATAAGACCCCCAACAACATTTGTCATCACCAGAGATATCGAAGGTCGATGGATGAACTGGGAACAAAGTTGTTGTGGTTGTTTCCGGAGGAGGTGCGACCACCAGAGTCGATGACCGAGACCACCGATTGCCTTGCTGCTCAGTTGATCGGTAAAACCACAGACGGCGAAACCAACGTTCCCATTTCTTTTTTGACTTGTAGCCGATGCCACCATCTCTCTCCTCTCTTATTTCATTTTGTGCTACTATTATCGCCTCTAGCCACAACGGTTGCTGCTGGTGTTGTTGCTTCCTGATGCCATTAGCCACCAATGGCCGTTGTTGCTGTCGTATTCTTAGGATGTTGTTGTCACCACCCACCGCAGGTGGAAGTTGGATTTATTTTTCCTGAGTAAATAGGATATGTGTGCGGGTTATGTTACTTGCGCTCGGGTGTTGTGATCGTATAAGGTTGTCGGAGTGTCCATTGGTCGGAGATCCGAAAAAAAAAACCCACTGTCACCTCTGAGCATCACCAACCATCTTAGTGTGTGTGTGTGTGTCTGTGTGTTTGTGTATTTTTGTAAAAGTGTAATAGTGTCGGTAATCAATAGAAAACTTGAAACCATCACCGTGAGGTGGTGGCCGCCGCCACCAACCGCCGTATCAGGTGGTGGTGTACTTTGATTGCGTTGGGACCTCGTTTGGAGGATGTTTGGACAATGTGGGACCAATGGAAACCTAATGGGCCCAAAGAAACCCTAGTGGGCCCAATGGAACCCAAATGGGCCAATAAGGTCCAATTTGACATAAAAGCCGAACCAGTGGACTAATGAACTAGTATTGGGTTGGAAAACCCTAAGGGCATAAAACCCTAACTTATGGAAATTGATCAGGACGCACACATAGGAATTATTTAATAAACTTGAAATATTAAATAATAATTATTGGAAAACTAACCTAAGGATATAATGGACTTAATAGATTAATTCCATAATGGATTAAGTCCTTAATGGTTTAAGTAAGAAACACTTAACCCTAATCATCATTTCATGTGTAAACCCTTATTTTAGGATTATGGGCTTGGACTTATCAGGACTCACATTTGGGGCATCGGAATGGAATCGTGTATTAAGCCCAATCACACCATATGACTTATTTAGTAAAGTGCGAGACTTTATGGATTAAGTCCTTAATAGGTTAAGTGAGAAACACTTAACCCTAATTTGCATTTTATTTGAAACCCTAATTTCACTTGGGCATTGTGTTGGGTCTTTCCATTAGCCATTATTAATTGGATTATTAATGGACCATCCCAGAATGATCATATGGATTAGAATATGTTGATGGGATTTAGGGTAAGGCCCATATAAGGGTTAGGCCCAATTTGGAAAATTAGGCCATAAATGGGCTATAGTCGCGGCCTTTATGATTATATGATATTAGGCCATAGGAATACCAACAGTTTGGACTAGAATAATTGAATGGGCCTTAAGGAAAGACCATGTAAAGGTCTTGGCCTAATTTGGAAAATTGGGCCACATGTTGGGCTTTGGCCCATTACTTGAGTTTTGGGCCTTTGGAGTGTGAGTTGGACCTTGGGCTTGGAACCCAATTATTAATTGGGTGATGTTTGATGTTGGCAATTCAGGAATCTATCAACCAGCAGTTGGAGTTTCATCTGCGGGACATCAGCAGTGCCACGTCGGTTATCCTCACTATACTCAAGGGTCTAAGGCACCAAGGCCGGCCCATTGGATTGTTATCTGGTTATGTTATGCTAGTATGATTTGTTAGATCGGTATCCTAGACGGTAGGATAATATTATGCGGTATGTGGTATGATCCGTTAGATCGGTATCCTAAAGGCTAGAATAATATTATGTAGTATGTGGTATGATCTGTTAGATCGGTATCCTGGTAGATAGGATGGTATTATATGCTATGTGGTATGATTTGGTATACTAGTTGTTGTCTATAGATTTTTCTGTGATATATGTTATATTTATGTGCACATATTTGTTTGGCGGTTGAGGCTTATCTGCTTCGTGCGGAAGGCAATAGACCTGGGCATTCCAACCTGTTGGTTCTCGGCCGTGAGTATTCCATCACGAGGGTGATTGGACTTATAGTATGTGGGCATTTCAACCTATTAGTTGTGGGCCTGGGGTATTCCATCCCGAAGATGATTAGACACATAGTATGTTGGCATTCTAGCCTGTTGGTTGTGGGCTGGTAGTATTCTGACCAGATGGTTGACTGGACCATTAGTATGTTGTTTAGGATTATATGTGTATTGTTGTGGGTATGGGTATTTTGGGGGGAACTCATTAAGCTTTATGCTTTCGGTTTTACTTTTATTGTTTCAAATGCTTCAGATGACTTGGCAAGGAGCAGGCGTAACCGTACACATCCTCATGTTTTTGGAGTTATGGTTTCTAGGATACTCTGATATTAAACTATTTTGAAAACATTTGTAATAACTAATGGCTTTTGGAAGTTTTAAAAAGTTTTAAATTGGCTTGAAATTTAAGGCAGTTACACATCCTAGAAAAACTAACTTTCCTCAAACAAATTCTTATGTATTTACTGCTAAATCAGATGGTACCATTTTCAAAACACAAAATTTCCAAGATCAAATGTACCATCAAAAGAAGAAAGCATAGAAAGAGTTGGTAAGAACATTTTTTTTTTAAAATTTCAAACGTTTCAAAAAAATTAGTGGAAAGTAAAAAAGGTTGAAATTTCTTCTGTAACTTCTTTCAACAAAGTGATTTGTACATCGCAGAAAACTATTCTTATAAGAAAAGCAATGTCCAAACAACCATTAGTTGAATATGATTTTTGGATTAATGAAAAGACCCTGACATTATGCTTATTTCCCAAAGGATCTCAAAACATACCCTCCAAGACACCAGTTGTTCCAAAGTCACAGTTGAATTCCAAAGCTCATGCTAAAGTCCATAAACCTAATTTAGAGCCTAAAAACTCCAAAACTCATTGATTTTGTAGGAACATTGTGCTTCGGATCAAGATACAATATGGTATATTGATAGTGCTTGTTCCACACACATGACGAGGCAGAAAGACTTTCTACATGATCTCAAACTCACTCCAAACGTTAGCTACATGATGTATTGTCACAACTAGAAATTTTGGTCCCTTGTAACTACAACACTTATAACAACTATGAATCAATAACATGAAAGTATGCATGATTCTTATTCAATAATAACAAAACTTCATCAAATACTTCATTCTAACACTACAAATGGTCAACAAAGGATTGGAAGCCTTTGAAATCCCAATTTAAGTCCATTTTGGACTAGGATTTCCTTATTGGGCCTAATTGACTAATAAACTTCCAATTTATCCATCTTGAATCTAGAACCCTCTAATGAGCCCTAATTGGACTCATGTACACGAAACTTAATACTTTTGGGCCTTAGGAGCCCAAAATACACTAGGTTAACTTTAATGGGCCTTAATGGGTCACAACCAATTTAATTTAGCCCTAATAGGTCATAAAAATCATATTTTGATTTATTTGGGCCAAATATCAACTAACTTAACCATAAAATGGGCTTAAGCATTCAAGGCCCAATTTTCTTTCCTTCCCTCTCGATTCTCGGCCCAAGCCCACAAAGAAGGAAGAGTTGACTTTGTGTGTGTGCCAACTCATTTTTATTTTATGGTCTTCCATGCATACTCTCATATCTCCATGTACCTATCTCATCAACCTTCTCTCTTCTCTCCTCTCTTCTTCTCTTGGCCAAACACAACACACACAGTCACAAAAATTCATTCCATCCTCCCAAACTCTCTCAAGGAAAACTCTCTCTACTCCTCTCTAAATTTTCGAGATCTAGGAAGCTTTCAAAGAGATTATTCCACAAAAAACATCATCTAAGGTAAGATATTGATTGGATCCATAATCTAGCTACTTCATTTCATCAAAAATCTCTTCTAAATCTATTCAAACTTGTGATCTTACATCCAAGAAGCCACTAAACTCGAGATCTACCAAGGGGACTTGCTAGGATCGAAATTTTCTCCCTTTCTCTCTTCAAAAACCGAAACTACAACTCAAGGTGAGCTTCATACCCCTCTCTTTTCGGTTTTCATATGTTTTATGGGGGAGAATACATGAAAATGTGTAGATCTATGTGTATATGTATGCGATGTGTGATTTTATGCATGTATGTGTATATTTATGTGTTTTTGTGATAAATATGTAATTAAAAAAGAGTAAATCTCTAGATCTATGGTATGAGGACAGAAAACAATATAATCTAAGTTATTCTACACAGATCAAGTCAAGAATAAGAATTTATAAGGTTATGATAAACATATTTCAACATATAAATCCATTTTTGGGCTTTAAATATCAAGTATACAAAACTAGGGTAAAATGGCCACGTCACGGTTTCTTAAGGGCCAAGAGAGTCAAAACATATTTCATAATTTTTTTCCTGAATAATAAAATTTTCAAAGGATTTAAAATGTAAATATATAGCTTAATGGGCTAATTTTGGGCTTTTTGGCCCAATAAGCCTAAAATTGCGAAAAATGACAAATTCAAGGGGCTGAAAGGAAATTTTCTATAAAACAGGGGATAATTAGCATAACAAAACTATTTTAAGGGTCAAAAATGCTTTTCACTATAAAAAAGGACCAAAAATGTAAAGTTTTTAGATTTTGGGCCAAAACTGTAAAAGTTGCAAAAAATGGGGTTCTAAATGGGAAACACCATTTTGGAAGGGCTGAAGTTGTTAAAAAACATATTTTGGGTTAAAACTATCTTTTCAACAAGTTTATGATACAAAAGTGTCAAGAAAATGTTTTAAGGACTAAATGAAATTCTTTTATATAAAGGACTAAAAGTGTTATTTCTATAAAAGAAAGGTAGTGAAAAGGTCAAAAACCATACTTTTAAACAAATCAATTCATTAAGACAAAATACAAGATACCCGACTAGCGACAAAGCGGAAAAACGAATACACTTCAATACCAAATATCGTTATAAACGAATTGATTCGGTCTCAAATCAATACAAATCAACAATCATTAAATCAAAAGTCTTCAATAGATACATAATGACTACAATGAGTAAATCTACGAACTTTGGGCTTATGAGTTTCAAATCATGCTTGTTGGGCTTATGAGTTTCAAATCATGTTATTGGGCCTTCAATGACCCAATATTTTATAAAAGGACTTTCAATAGCTTTTATGTGCTAGTGGGCCAAAGTGTCCTGTTAGAAAGGCTAGTAAGGCAATAGTAATCGCATGCGAGTTGGACCATCGTGTCTTTCGCATCCACGACAGCCTAAGGTACTTACGATAGTAGTGGGACATAATGCTCCCCTTCTATTCATTCGTTAAGGCTTACGAGAAATCAAAGTAGAAAAATTTAGGATGATATACAATGTGGATTAATCAATATTCATTCGTTAAGCCAATACAAAAATCAGTAATCACGAATACATTTCAACAATCGGAAAACATCGGGTTTTCTGGGGAATTAAATATTACCCGTTCGAAATTTAATAACAATAATACAAAATACCCTTTATATATATGTTTTGAAATCATTCATGCATCAACTTATGGATCTTCACACTTTGATAAACAAAAGTCTTTTCAGAAAATATTGGATTTTCTGGGTTTTACAAACCACACAAATCATTTTCTCATAATATTGCTTATGAACTCACCAACATTTCATATGTTAACGTTTTTACAAAATAACTTGTATTCTCATGTAACAGGTAAGCAGATGAGTAATATGAAGTAATGTTAGATGTTATGTTGCTACAAGCATTCAAACAATTTATGTTATGAATGTGTAATGTTTAAACAATGTACTTGATGTGAACAATTCCAGTTGTAATACATTGATGCATGGTGATGTTTATGTTATGATTCATGTATATTCATTGTGATGATATTCAATTAAAGTCACGTGAGCCCTCGGACGTTTCCGCCGTCTGGTTCGGGTGTGTGACACGTATAGCGACAAATCCAATTCTCAGATCTGAGCTTATAACATCCTTACCAATGGCAACTTCTCTGTCTCCAATGGTGCATATGTAGTTGACCTAAAACACAACATGATTAATGTGGCTCAATTCATTGACTCCAACGGAAGAGTTGAGTTCTGAAAAAAAAAAAAAATAGCTACGTCATGACAGGAAATCGAAAAGAATGTCTAATCAAATCGAATCTCAACAAAAACATGTATCTATAATGCCTTGTTGATGATACATATCAGTTCATTTAATATTATTTTTTTTAAAAGCTACTCGACAAGTTGGTGGCCCTGACTCGTCGAGTAGATGTCAGATTAGACGCAGGAATTTAAATGGTCAACTTGGCGAGTCGAAGACTTGACTCGACGAAACCATATTAAAGCCACTTAACCCCTTTTGGGCATCCCTTGCCAGCCTCCCTATCCTGCAAAACCCTAATTCACTATGAGCTTCATCCTTGAGAGATTATTGAGGTTTTGAGTGTGTTTTTGCGTTATAGAAGAGATTGGAAGAGCTTGGAGCCATCAAGCTTGTGTAGAAGATCAAGATTCAGGATTTCATCCATCATTGGCAACCTTCTGAGGTAAAAAGCTCTTAGTTTGATAACCCATAGGTTAGATCTTTATTAGTGTTGATTTATGGGTCTTTTTAATCCCTTTGAGACGGATAAGTTACTCTCCATGGGTTCTATGCGAAGCAATCCTTGTTTCCTGTGATATTTAGCCTCTAGAACCATAAAAGAGGTCTTGAACCCATTTTTTGTCCAACCAATGGTGATGTTTATGGAAGTAGGTTGCTATAACTTGAGTTTGTGTCTATTTGAGGTGTACAAAGCCATCAAGTCTCCACCTTTATTGAAATGGACCACGGAAACGATCTGGATCTTTATTTGTGAGCCTTAGAAATGTGAAATCAACTATTTAGGTTAGATGTGCAAGGGACTCTACGAGTTCCTACGGGAACTCTCCGGTTCCGATCAAGGATCCTCGATGATGTTCATGAAACTCGATGAGTTGTTAAGGAAATCGAAGAGTTGGATTATCTTGTCCCTTTTCTAACTATGCTAAGACTTGGCGAGTCTAAGGACGACTCGACGAGTTACTTCCTACAGTCGCAATAATGGGTAGCCAGGGAACTCGACAAGTCATAGGGTGACTTGGTGAGTCGAGTCGCGATTTTAGGTTTTCTGAGTTGTAGAACTCGACGAGTCAATAGGCTGACTTGGCGAGTTAGGTCAACCTATAAGGTTGACTTTGACCAGGGGTAAAATGGTCATTTTGCCCTAAGCGAAATTGCCAGATTTCTGAATATGTATTATTATATAGTGGTATGCGAGGAGTTGTGGGAGCAGCCAATAGAGATTCCTCATAGACGAGTTCAACATTTAGTAAAGAGGTGAGTTTCCTTTTAGTAGGAATGGGTCAAAGGCACTAAGGTAGGCCTGTATATATGTGATATGTTAATAGTTGAGTGTGGTCGGGGCTCAAATCTAGTAGTACTCTAGTGCGGGTAGGGCCCGTATCTCATAGTGTTAATTAAGAATAGTTATGTGATTGTTTGGGAGATATACTTGTTGTCTGTGCGATACTTGTATGCATGTTAGTAACGGAGTGTGGGCGGGGCCTGAATCTCCTAGACAACAGAGTGTATATGGGTCCAGAATCTCCTAGATAACAGAGTGTGGGTGGGGCCCGAATCTCCTAGATAGCAGAGTGTGGGCGGGGCCTGAATCTCTTAGACATCAGAGTGTCGGTGGGGCCTGAATCTCCATGAGAGTAGGCGGGACCCGTATCTCCTAGTTGCATGATATATGTATAGTATGTGGTAGTCTGGGGAACTTAGTAAGCATCGTGCTTATAGGTTTCTGTTTTGGTTTTAGGTACTTCCACTAGCAAGGGGAAGGGCTCGGGATGATCACATAGCACACACCGTATTTTTGGCCTGGGATGTCTGAAACTCTAATATTTATCTCACATGATTTTGACACAGTTTTGATATGATGTTTTGAGATATATGAGATATGATTTCCTTTATGACTACAGTTGATTTGTAGTTTTATGTCAATTTTCATAACGGAACTTTTGGGACCCTATTTTTAGGATGTTTCAGTTCCATTAGACATCAACATGATCATTGGCAAGCCTCAACTATGTCTTCTCTCAAAGGCCATTCCGACGTCAGATTGTTATGGCATCGAAGGCTTGCTAATATACACTTTTGATATATGAATGATCTTGTTTCTAGTGAACTGGTTAGAGGTTTTTCACTCCTAAAGTTCAAAAATGGTCATTTGTATTCTACATGTGAATGTAGGAAGCAATCCAAAAAAGGTCATCCCATTATTATTCAAAATTCAATTTTGGAACCATTTGTACTTTTGCATATTGATCATTGTGGACCCCCCACTTTATAAAATTCGCATGATAAAAAGGAAATTCTTGTGATTGTTAATGACTACACAAGGTTCAACTGGGTCTTCTCCATTAGGCTAAAATCAAAAACAACCTCGGAACTTATTAATTTCTTAAAAGGAATTGAAGTCGTCATCATACATCTTGTAAGAAGAATCCGAAGTGACAATTCCTGAGAATTCACCAACGTCACCATTAAGAAACTCCTCTCCGACAAAGGCATCAACCACAACTTCTATGTTCCTTACACACCCCAACAAAATGGTGTGTTTGAAAGAAGAAACCGAATCTCTCGTTGAAGCCGCTCGACCAATTCTCAACATTGCAAATATTCCAATTTTACTCTAGGATGAAGTTGTGTCCACCGCTTTCTTCACTCAAAATTAAAGCATCATTAATCAACATCTCAACATGACATTGTTTGAAGCCATGAATGGTCTTAAGCCAAGTATCTCATTCCTACACGTTTTTAGCTGCAGGTGCTTTATAAAAAACAATTGTGACCAACTCCACAATTTTCAACCTAAAGTCGATAAATCGATCTTCTTGGTATATTCAGCTAAATATAAAGCCTACAGAGTTCTAAATCGTCGAACTCGTGTTCTTGAAGAAATGTTTGATGTCACTTTTGATGAAAACTACATTCGGAATACTGACCTGATTCATGTCATAACCCACAACATAAAGTCTGATGCGCCATCTCCAGGGTCTCCAAATTCCCAAATCATCCATGTAGTTGACTTCGAAATCCTTTTTGGACATTTATAAATTGCGCTTATTCATAATCACGATCAAGACCATCGTCATAAACTCCAACTCAAATATCTCAAAATCTTTCTGGTCTGACACCTACTTTTCCTCCATTTGATTCCAAACCATTTCAACCTTCTCCCATTGAGGGGGAGAATAGTCATCCTTCTCTTGAATCAAATGTGTATGGATTTCAAGATACAATAGATAAATTCACTGAATTTGATCCTACTCTGAACAACAATGAGGATTCTTATCTCCTTGACTCTCCACTTTAACAAAATGTAAACCTATTTGGTTCAGAAGTTCTGCAGGAGCAACACAATCCTATTTTTGATGCAAGATCATCTGATAAACAAGAGCTTCCGAGATTACACATTTGTACAAATGATCATCCTCCAAATCAAGTCATCAGAAATCTCGATGCTAGTGTTCAAACTAATTCTGATTCCAAAAAAAATGTGATTTTTGGCATTTATCTGAAAGGTTAAACCAAAATCCATCAAGGAAGCATTAGAATATACTAAATGGGTTACAACCATGCTAGAACAATTAGCAAAATATGATACAAATGAAGTATGGACTCTCGTCCCTCATCCTCATGATCACCTTATGGTTGTTGCAAGATAGGTCTTCCGTAACAAGCTAGAGAACGTTGAATTTATTATCAGAAACAAAGCAATACTTGTGGCCAAAAGATTCACTCAGATTGAAGGACATGATTACAATGCGACTTTCATTCATGTTGCTTATCTTGAATCCATCCAAAATTTTCTTGCTTATGCAGCTCACAAAGGCTTTAAGGTTTACCAAATGAACGCTAAAAGTGATTTTCTCAATGGTGAACCAGATATCGAGGTTGATCTCCAACAGTGCCCTATTTTTTTGTTAATCTTTCTTATCTGGATTATTCCTACAAACCCTGAAAAGTTATTTATGGCCTTAAGCAAGATCCACATGCCTGGTACGAGACTCTCACCGATTTTATCAAGTGTTCTGGTTTTCAAAGGGGAATTCTCGATCCTACACTTTTCCAAAGATCAAATAGAAACAATCTCATGTTAGTCCAAAACTATGTTGATGACATATTTTTTGGATCTACACATTCATCAATGGTTGATAACTTTTCCAAATTAATGGTTAATCAATTCCAAATGAGCATGAATCGTGATTTAAGTTTCTTCCTCGAACTCCAAGTTAAGAAAAAAAAATCGGGGAATCTTTCTTCACCAAGAAAAATACTTTTCCGAGCTTCTAAAAAAGTATTCATGTGCCTCTACAAAGGTTCCTATGGGTTTCGGACACAAGATCTTCTCGGACCCGTCAGGTGTTGCTGTCGATAAAAAGAAGTACAGAGGAATGATTAAATTGCTACTTTACCTTATAGCAAGTCGTCCAGACATCATGTTCTCAACATGCCTGTGTGCTAGATTTCTGGTCAATTTCAAGATGTCTCATCTTCTGGCCGTCAAACAAATATTTGGATTCCCTCAAAGGTACAAAAGGCCTCGAAATTTGGTATCCATCGAATGAAACGTTCCTTCTTCAGGCATACTCTGATTTATACTACAGAGATCTTCAAGTAGATAGAAAAAGCACCTCGGGAGGTTGTCAATTTTCATGGAAGATTGGTTAGCTAGTCATCTAAGACACAAAATTGCATTACTCTCTCAATAGCCAAAGCAGAATACATTGCTCTTGATAGCCTCATTTTGCAAGTTCTTTGGATGAAATCTCAGCTTTTGGACTATTGTTATCGATTTAATCAAATTCCAATATATTGTGATTCTCAATGTTCCATTGCAATTTCTCACAATCCAATCCAACATTATATCACGGAGCACATCGATATTCATAACCATTTCATTAAATATCATGTTTTAAAAGGAAACATCGAAGTTATTTTTGTTCCATCAGACGATGAAATTGTTGATGTCCTTACTAAGGAATAAGACGAAACCAATTCAATGGGTTTCTGAACAAAACGGGTGTGATGATGCTTGATCCAAAATTCTTCCAAGAGGCTTGTACTCTCTGATGTAAGCATCAGAAAGTGAAATAATTCCAAATTGAAATCTTTTCATCTCAGAATCATTTCTTCTCATAAAATTTAGGATCAGTTTACATGTGTTTTTGTCTAACCTCTTCTTCTAGTTTTAAGTTGAACAACTTTCCTCACCTATTGAAGATTATGACTAATATAGTTACATTGGGGTGTTTGTATTTATCCATCCTCATAATTTATCTCAAATGAAGTGTTATGAAGTTCATCTCGTAATTCAAGTGCGAAACAGTAATGTGTATTCACATCTTACCATTTTCCGAGCTTTGATCCTTCATGTCTCCGAATCTCAAATCTCTTTAAAATTGTCCTTTAAGATCTTCATACATTTTACCTTTGATATTCAAACTAAGATTGTGCCATCTTGAACATTATATTATGTACTAATTTTGTGTTAATATTCTCTTCGAAGTATCTTTTGACATCATATCTTGGAACTTACTCCGAGATCCTCTGTTGCAAAAAGACGTTCAAAGGTTTTCATGAAAGATTTTTTTTATTCCGAAATGTTTTGTAATTGAACTAACAGTAGCTTTTTTATGATTATCCTTAACTCCTCAATAAACATGCTTTTGCACACATCTCAATAAAGTGCACATCAACATGAACTAAATAGACGGTTTCTCTGTTTTGCACGTATTGACATCCCATCTTTCTCTCTTGTAGTTTTAAGCATGCTAATTTTTTTCAAAACATTTAATGTGACCCATTTTTCAATAGGGTGTCATCATTAATCCTTTTAAACCTGACCCGAAAGTCAAACCTATAAAAGGTTTTCAAACGCCAGCTCTTCATCTTTCATGCCTTTATTTATCTTCTTTTCCAATATTATCTCTACAACTATTCGCCAGACACTCATACCTACAACAATGACTTCTACTCAAAGCATCCTTGAAAAATCAAAGCCTACTACAAAGAAGAAATCATCAAAAGGTTAAGAGTCATTTTCATCCACTGAACTGATCCTACGCAAAACAACCTAACTATTTTCACTCGATCCTAAGGATTATTATGAATCGATTCATGTGATGATTTAGTTCATCTCACATAACCCCATTACTATTCCACTAACCAAAACCCCAAACCCTCAAATTGCTCGATGTATCCTTCACACAAGCTTTGAGAGAATCAAAATTCAAGATGGTGTTTTAGAAACTAAAATCATACGGGATAGAATTGTTCCTATTACCAGGAAAACATTCCATAAAGCAATTGGATTTCCTAAAAAGCCTAAGGGTTTTCAATTTCAAGAACCCCCTTCTGAAGAGTTTCAAATGTTCCTGAACGAAATTGGATACAATGAAGAGTTTAAGGAAAAGAAAGTCAAGAAATAGGCAGTTCCTTGACTTTGAATCATGTTAATGCACTTCATTCTTCAAGGTTTGTCAGGAAAACATTGCAGAACGAACACGATGAGCAAGGATTGGATGTATGTCATCTTGTCACACCCCGCTAAAGCGGAAATGCAAGGTATGACAGCGATAACAGTTTCAATGCAAAAGATAAAGATACATCACCATAGCAGTATTTAAAAGTTTACAACCCATAGCTTCAAAAGAAACAAAATACAAGTTTTTCAAAATAACATTGTTCAAAATATAGCTTCATAATAGCTTCAACACGAAGCAGCATGCTCTATGATGATGAATCTTTACATCCACTTACTAATTACTTCCTGAAAAAGCATGTAAAACGAGCGTCAACTATGAAAATAGTTGGTGAGTATCACAAGTTTATAAAAATCGAGCGTACAATAAGGCTTTTCGTAAATACAAGTACATTGCTTCAATGACAAACAAGTTGATTGCTATTAATGAATACAAGTTTATTGCTATAACGAGAAACGAATTTGTATGTGTATGAGCAAACAATGAGTCTCAACCAAACCTATGACTGAAGCCCTATCGAGATCTATGCTTATCGTTGCATAGATGAATATGGTATCATGCACTCCAGCGATTCGGGCGAGTGAGGAGTTGTTAATTCCTAATAGCGCTATCCATAACGACCATTGGCTCAAAGAGTTAATGGTTAGAGATAAGGGAAGGGCCTTAGTACGATAAGTTCTCATGTTCCGTGTTGCATAGACATACATAAAGAAACATAGCAATACAATAGCAATCATGTTTGATACAATTCAATTTAAATACAACATGCAAACAGTAGTTTTTCTGGACATGCTTTTCCACCCCAAAATATAAAAACCGAAAATAGGGGAGTGCGTGAATACTCACGATGTTATGTGTAGACACAAGCGGTACTTCGGGATGCACCAACGTCTTACTACCGGGATCCTACGACATCAAACACACGCACTAGTGAGTTTCCATGTCGATATCTAATGCTAATATACTAAACTCTACATATAGGGAAATGCCAATTTATGTTTTCGTATTGGATTTTATATCAATTAGTTACACTTTTTCTGAAGTAATGAAATTCTATATATCGGACGATTAATTACAACCTTGGAATATAAACTTTCCAAATTTTTAAGTCCTTATTACAACATAAATTCACGAAAATAGCATTCGAGGGATAAAAATTCTCAAACTTTTTATTTAACTGTTATTACACAATCCTAAGCTAGGAAAATTATAAAAATGGATTTCCAAGCTGTTTAATTATATTTTATGATTTTTGAGCATTTATTTCAATAAAAATTGAAATAAATAGAAAACAGTTTCCAAAATTACCCAAACTTTTTATTTAATTGTTATTATATATAAATAGGCTGGGAAAAATATAAAAGATATTTTTCAGTGGGTATTTCTATTTTTCCTTGCTTTATTCCTTTAAATAGTCATTAATTAAAGAAATAATATTAAACAGTTAAAATAAATCACCATAAATTTTTGTAACATCATTTACAATATAAATGTCCTAGGAAAAATATCAAAAGTGGTTTTCATAATGTATAAACTGGTTTTGGGTATTTATGTATATTTAAGTTTATTTTAGTGCAATTAACTTTAGAAAATAAGTGAAAAATAGTTTACAATATAGAAAAATATTCAAAATTTTTATGTAACCTCCTACTCTATAATATTATATCCTGGTAAATTTTCATGAATTTTGGATAATCAGAACTATTTCTCCCAGTTTTAGACCATTATAATTACCAAAAATTGGGAAAAATAGTAAAACATGATGGAAAATCTTGAAATTATTTTCTGGAGTCACACATCACAGGTAAGGTATGCCAAAATTGTTAGATACAATTTTCACATCCTATAAAGTGGTTTTGTAATTTATCATGTCCTAAATAAAAGAAAATTAGAAAACATATGAAACTGTAACAAAAATTGCTGAAATTTGGTGAGGGGTCATTATTCCCCATAAGGATCATCCATGAATTTATTTAGGATTTATTGACCTCTGGAAGTATTTTATATGATTTATGCCCTTGGTTTTAGCAATAATTTTAATAAATCAAAGAAATAACAAAAGCTCTTGAACTTTTCCAGATTATCTCATGCATGCAAGGGCTTTCAAAAGGAAAAATGTAAGAAAATGTATTCATAAGAGAAATGAGGGTAATGATTTCAAACAATTTAAGAAAAGTTGCATGCAATAATGCATGAAGTGTAAATGTGGCTGAAGTTCATGAATTTGTGTAGCCCATTCAGTGAGGTTTTAAGCCACGAAATTTCAACCATAATTCACTAGATATGTTAAGTTTCTAAGGTATTTTTCCTCAGATTTATGGTTGGGTTTAAGGCCATTGTTTAAGCAAGATAAAAATAGTGATCACAGAAAAAGAACTGTATGCGCAACCTTTTTGTAAAATCTGCTAAAAATCGGATATTTAATATTTTACAGTGAGACTAGTTGGGTTTGAAATTTAACTCGTGGAACTAACCAATACAAAAAGAATATCATGATTTGGTTACGAAATGACTGAGTTATGACTATTCAAAGTCGAACAAAGTAATCTGGCAGATTGCATGTTTGCTTGTGTGCATTATTAGGGTATTTCAACAAGAACATCATGCATGTCTTTGGTAAGGCCCAATTTCTAACACATGCATGGAATGAATGAGCATCCAAGATGTACTAGAAATGGTTTAAATGCTTTTGTTCATGCATGAACACAAAAGAAATGGAGAAGAACATGAAATATTAGGTTTTGATGTCACATGATCATATGTGCATCTTTTCCACTCCTTGCATGGGTTTGATCCCGGATTTTCACCATCTCTAACACATGCATTGTGTTATGGTGAGAATCTACAAACCACAAGGGGAGAATAAAGATTTCTAGCCATGGAAAGGCATAGAATCCGAAAAGTAGAGAAGACTAAGAAGAAAAAGAGGTTTAACCATGAAACTATGGAAGAAGATGTTGTTGTTTACCTTGGTTTTGACATTGAGAGAAGTAAGAACACTTCAATGGCTTCACAATCTCGAAATTTTGCAGAGAAATGAGAGGATTTTCGTGAGTTTAGAGAGAGGGAAGAAGAGAGTGAAGTGTGTGAAGAGATTGAAGTGAGAGAGTGAAGTGGGAAGAGGTGGAGTAAGGGTTTAAGCTTAATGATTGTGTTTTGGGGAAGAGAGAGGGCATGGGGAGAGGTGATGGCCGGTTTTTGCATGAATTTTGGCCTCCTCTCTCCTAAATTTTAAACTTTATAAACTTCCCTCCTATATTTTATATAAAAACATTCATTTTTATAAAATGTTTATTAAGCAATTTGATTTATTTAAAAATCTTGTTTTCAACAAATAATTTATGATTAATACTTGTAATTTATATTTCTAGTTCATTGGTATAATCCATAATTTGATTAATAAAATTTGATATTAGGAAGTTTATAGCCAAATTTTATAAAGTTTTTAAGCTTTATAATTTATAACTTTGGATTTTTGGCTCTTTAGGGTTTTTGGAATATTGTTTGATATTCAACAACATGTTGAAGTATAATTAGAATGTTTTAATTTATTTTTAGAGTTTTATACCCTATTTCAATTATAACAAAGCTTGAAGCTTTATTCTAATTATAGTATTGGCATTTCCTATTGTAGCTAAGCAACTTACTAGAATTGTAAGTATCAAGTATATTAGTCCTAGACCTTAGTTGGATCATAGTTTATGCAAGATTTTTGACCTAATTTATACTACTAGGTCATGGCATGTTGTGCATGAATGGTTATTATAAATATGCATGAGTCCAAGAATGACCTGAATTGGCAGTTGTCACAGTATCCCCCACTTAAAAAGAATTTTGTCCCGAAATTCATTCTATGTCATTGCTTGTCATCGCAAGGGAAAAGTTGCGGATACTTTCCTTTATGAAGTCCTCGCGCTCCCAGGTGTACTCCGGCCCGCATTTTGAGTTCCATCGAACTTTCACAATCGGGATCTTACTCCGCTTAAGTTGTTTTACCTCCTTGTCAAGGATTTCTATCGGTTCCTCAACGAAGCTCAGCTTATCGTTGATCTTAATTTCCTCCAGGGGTACTATCAATGTTTCGTCGGCTAGACATTTCTTAAGGTTGGAGACGTGGAATGTGTCGTGAATGGCGCTTAACTGTTGGGGCAATTGGAGTTTATACGCTACTGGACCAATCCTTTCAAGGATTTCAAAGGGTCCAACATATCTCGGGCTTAGTTTTCCTTTCTTACCAAAACGCACAAGCCCTTTCCAAGGCAACACTTTTAAAAGTACCTTGTCTCCTACTTGGAATTCTAATGGTTTTCGACGATTATCCGCATAACTTTTCTGACGATCTCTAGCAGCTTTAAGCTTATCCTTGATGATAGCAATCTTGTCGGATGTTTCCTGGATAAGTTCGACTCTAGTCAAGTGTCTGTCTCCGATTTCTGTCCAGCATAAGGGCGAACGACACTTGCGTCCATACAATGCTTCATATGGAGCACATTAGATACTCGTGTGGTAACTGTTATTGTAGGAAAACTCAATTAGGGGTAAATGAGTATCCCAATTTCCTTTGAACTCAATGACACACGCTCGTAGCATGTCTTCCAATGTTTGTATTGTTCTCTCTGTTTGCCCATCTGTCTGAGGGTGGTAAGCTGTCCTCAAATCTATCTTGGTTCCTAGTGCCCTCTGTAACATCCACCAAAATCAAGATGTAAAACAACTATCTCTATCAGAAATGATAGATAAGGGTACACCATGCAAAGAAACAATTTTGTCGATGTAGATTTGGGCCAATTTTTCCATCTTGAAATCTTCTCGAATGGGGAGAAAGTGTGCAGATTTCGTCAGTCGATCCACTATGACCCAAATTGAGTCATGACCTTTAGCAGTTCTAGGAAGTTTGGTAACAAAGTCCATAGATATTTGCTCCCATTTCCATTGGGGAATTTCAGGTTGTTGCAAAAACCCGGATGGTTTCTGATGTTCAGCTTTGACTATTGAGCATGTCAAACACTTCCCAACGTACAAGGCAATATCCTTTTTCATTCCAGGCCACCAATAGTACTCTTTAAGATCCTTGTACATCTTATCTGCTCCAGGGTGGATGGAGTATTTAGATCGATGAGACTCCTCTAGTACCATGTCTCTCAGGTTGTTAACCCTTGGAATCCAGACCCTGTCTTTAAAATAACGAACTCCATCAGGTTTGGCTTCAAATCTTTCTTCCAAACCATGTAAAGTTTCTCCTGGAAGATTTTCCTTGCATAACGCTTTCTCCTGGGCATTAATGATTTGAGATTTCAAGCTTGTCTGAATTACCATTCCCAAAGCTCTCACATGGGAAGGTTTCACTCTTTCTTTCCTACTAAGAGCGTCGGCTACTACGTTAGCCTTCCCTGAGTGATATCGTATCTCACAATCATAATCACTAAACAACTCTACCCGTCTTCTCTGCCGCATGTTTAACATTTTCTGATCCAGGATATGCTGAAGGCTTTTGTGATCGGTATAAATGGTGCACTTGGTTCCGTACAAATAATGCCTCCATATCTTAAGGGCGAAAACTATTGCTCCTAGTTCTAGATCATGGGTGGTATAATTCTTCTCGTGCGGTTTGAGTTGTCTGGAAGCATATGCAATGACCTTATCTTTTTGCATTAGCACACATCCTAATCCTTGATGAGACGCATCACAATACACCACAAAGTTCTCTAATCCTTCTGGTAAAGCCAGAATTGGTGCATTGCATAGCTTGTTTTTCAGGATTTGAAACGCCTCTTCGTGTTTCTCTTCCCAAAGAAATTTTCTATCCTTTTGGGTCAAAGATGTTAATGGTTGAGCAATCCTAGAGAAATTCTCAATGAAGCATCTGTAGTACCCAGCTAATCCTAGGAATTGTCGTATTTCTGTCGGGGTTTTGGGGGCCTCCCATTTCTTGATTGCCTCTATCTTAGCTGGATCTACATGGATTCCTCTTTCACCGATCACATGTCCAAGAAAATGTACTTCCCGAATCCAAAATTCACATTTAGTGAACTTGGCATACAATTTCTGTTCCTTCAACAGCTCCAACACTAGCTTTAGATGTCTATTGTGATCTTCTTTGGTCCGCGAGTAAACAAGTATGTCATCGATAAATACAATTACAAACCTGTCTAGGTATGGTCTACAGACCCTATTCATCAAATCCATGAATACAGCGGGTGCGTTCGTTAGTCCAAAAGGCATGACTAACAACTCATAATGTCCATAACGGGTTCTAAATGCTGTTTTGTGAATGTCCTCTTCGTGAATTCTTAGCTGATGATACCCTGACCGAAGGTCGATTTTTGAGAAGTAGGAAGCGCCCTGCAACTGATAGAACAAGTCATCTATTCTAGGGAGGGGATATCGATTCTTGATTGTCAACTTGTTCAATTCTCTGTAATCAATGCACATTCGGAACGAACCATCTTTCTTTTTGACGAATAACATTGGGGCTCCCCAAGGTGAAGAACTTGGTCGAATAAACCCTTTGTCTAGAAGTTCTTGAAGTTGTCTGGATAGTTCTTGCGTCTCGGATGGTGCAAGGCGATATGGTGCTTTTGCTACTGGTGCCGCTCCGGGAATTAAGTCTATCCGAAATTCGACCTGTCTATAAGGGGGTAGACCGAGCAATTCCTCCGGAAATACTTCGGGATAGTTTTGAACCACTGGAATCTCCTTGAGTTGCTTAGCTTCAGGTTCTCTTTCTAGCACGTGGGCCATGAATGCAATACAATTCTTCTTCAGGTACTTGTGAACCTTCACGCTTGATACTATGTTTAAACTTCTTCCTGGCTTCTCACCGTGTATGATAAGGGTTTCTCCATTAGGGAGAGGCAGTCTGATGACTTTCTCATAACAACCAATGTCCGCTCTATTTTTGGATAACACATCCATCCCTACCATCACATCAAAACTACCTAGCTCTATAGGAATTAGGTCAATGCTAAAGATTTTATCAGCTAAATTCAAAGTACAACCAGGAATTATATCACTAGCCCTAATTTCATACCCATCAGCAAGTTCAATAGCATAAGCATTCCTCATCTTTACCGATTTCAAGCCAATTAACGGTCTAAATGCTAAAGAAACAAAACTCCTATCTGCTCCCGCATCGAATATTACTGATGCAAAATGGTTGTTCAGGAGGAACGTACCTGTTATCACTTCAGGGTTTTGACGAGCTTCTTCTGCACCAATCACAAAGGCTACACCTCTTGGCTGTCCAACTTGATTTCCTTGAATGTTTTGCCTGGCTTGGCCTTATCCATTGTTACCAGGTCCATTGTTCAGTTTAGGACATGCTCTACGGAGATGATCATTACTCCCGCACTCGTAACATGTCCTTTTTCCCTCCTTATTCACCTTACAATACTTCGAGTAATGGCCTGTTTGCTTACAGTTTTGGCACACCGGGCAAGCTCCCTTGTGATGGAAGTTACACTTATTGCACTTCGGAAGCGGCCCTGAGTAGTGCTTTCGCTCCTGCACTTCTTGTCCTTGAGTTTTCACTAGTTCTTGCTCCTGGGCTCTTACCATAAAGTTTCTTGAGACTTTCTGCTTCCTCCCTGACTTGCCTCCATACTTCTTCTCTCCCTGATTTGTTGGCTTCCTCTTGCTACTAGAGCTTTCCTTTGCTGATGCTCCCATCCTTATCACATCATTGGTTAGTCGATTTGCTAGGCTTACTGCACTTTGAATGGTAGTTGGGTTTGCTGAGGTAACCATTCCCCGAATCTCTGGTGCCACACCCTAGATGTAACGATCTATCCGTTTCTCCTCAGGAGTAACCATGTGAGGTACTAGTTTTGCTAGTAACCATGTGAGGTACTATCCATTTCTCCTCAGGAGTAACCATGTGAGGTACTAGTTTTGCTAGTTCATGAAATCGGACTATGTACTTCTCTATTTGTGTTCCAACCATAGAATGGTTCCAGAATTCATATTCAAGTTTCTGAAGTTCATCCTTGGGACAATACTCCTCTATCAGCAGCTTCTTTAGGTCTTCCCAAGTTAGCTGATATGCTGCTGTACGGCCTCGGGTTTGCACTAGAGTATTCCACCAGGTTAATGCCCTATCTTGGAATAGGCAAGATGCATACTCAACTTTGTTGCGCTCGAGGCATTTGCTAATATGAAGGACCGACTCCATGCTGTCAATCCATTTCAGTAACCTGACCGCACCTTCCTTTCCATGGAACTCCTTAGGTTTACAGGCCATAAAGGACTTGTAGTTGCATTCTCTTTCATTGTTTCCCTGGTTTCCTCCACTACTTCCTTGGTCAGCATTAAGTCCTGCAGTTACTTGAGTAACAATATTTGGGATTGCTTGCATGAGTTGTTGTGCTACCATTTGAGCAACATCGGGTGTTTCGTTCTGTGGGCGCCCGCGATTAAGCCTTCCTGACATGGTTCTATGACACAGGAGAAGAAATACGTATAAATACATAAAATAATGTATAATATGTATTTCACTACCATTTTGAAAACCGTAAGTGTTGTCAAATTAATGGGTTGCATTAATACTATGCATATAGATTTGAGAAAGGAAAGAAAAGAAAAATCTCTTTTATTCAACCATTTACCAAATAAATTTTAGGGTTTGACCTCATAGTAAATGTTTTCAAACATAAAATAAATTTTTTCATTACCATTTGAAATAATCTTAAAACCAAACCAATACGTCAATCCCAAAATAAAGTTTTAAATATTTTTCCCAAAAGACACCCAACATGGGTTTTCATTTCAAAACAAAATAAAACAAAATACTGAAATCAGAACCAAAAGCCAATCGCTATCCCAACAAGAAGCATCAACACCACAATCAGGAACAACCCACCAAACACATAATATGCTGTCATCGCATGACCTGCCTCTCGTCTAGCAGCACTAGCAGTGTCAGCAGCCTCCATCGAATGCTGATACAGGATTTCCATTCCTGCCAAGACTTCATCCAAAACTTCTCGATGTCCAGCTATCACAGCGAGACTGTGACGTAGGCCCGCTGCTATCGACTGCGATCTCCGGGACTCCTCCAGGGTCATACCTGGCTGTCTGACAGGTATCCCTATGACTTGATGAGCTGAGGGTGCTCTCGGTCCTGCATCGCTGGGTTCTGCTCCGCTAGGTCCTGCCGTGCCATGTCCTGCTGTGCTGGCGGGTATCCTTCCTGGAATGGGAACACTCTTCCTCGTTGTCCTCCGAATGCGAAGTCCATAGAGCGGTGGCTGTGGCAACACCGATGTCGGTGATGCCTCGCGTCGTTGACTCGGGGCGTTGTCATTGCTGATCTCCACCGAGTTCCCAGTATCTTCCGTATCCTCTGATGGGTCTTCTTCTACCGAGGCGGGGGGATTACGTCGAGGGTTAACAGTGACGTAGCCGGATTCATCGGCTAAGGCGGTAGCGCGGGAAGATGACGATGTTGACATAGTGGACTGTGACATAGTTTCAATGAGATATGAAATAAATGACAATGCATGCCTATAATATGCAATGCTTACACACACCAAAATTAACCTTTTGAAATTTTGAAATAAAGTTTTCTCAAATATTTTTGTTGAACATATTCCCATTATAATTAGCTCAAATTTGTATAAATCTTTTCTTAATTAAACATAGGTGATCAGGCTATGTTTAATCAAGGTCCAATAATACAACTCCCGACCTAATTATACTAGTAATATGTTTGATGTAAAAAGAATTTATTTGTAAGTTTTAGTTATAGGTTGTGTTTTCTTAAAGAAAAACCGATGTTCTCTATAACTTTAGCTCTGATACCACTTCTGTCACACCCCGCTAAAGCGGAAATGCAAGGTATGACAGCGATAACGGTTTCAATGCAAAAGATAAAGATACATCACCATAGCAGTATTTAAAAGTTTACAACCCATAGCTTCAAAAGAAACAAAATACAAGTTTTTCAAAATAACATTGTTCAAAATATAGCTTCATAATAGCTTCAACACGATGCAGCATGCTCTATGATGATGAATCTTTACATCCACTTACTAATTACTTCCTGAAAAAGCATGTAAAACGAGCGTCAACTATGAAAATAGTTGGCGAGTATCACAAGTTTATAAAAATCGAGCGTACAATAAGGCTTTTCGTAAATACAAGTACATTGCTTCAATGACAAACAAGTCGATTGCTATTAATGAATACAAGTTTATTGCTATAACGAGAAACGAGTTTGTATGTGTATGAGCAAACAATGAGTCTCAACCAAACCTATGACTGAAGCCCTATCAAGATCTATGCTTATCGTTCCATAGATGAATATGGTATCATGCACTCCAGCGATTCGGGCGAGTGAGTAGTTGTCAATTCCTAATAGCGCTATCCATAACGACCATTGGCTCAAAGAGTTAATGGTTAGAGATAAGGGAAGGGCCTTAGTACGATAAGTTCTCATGTTCCGTGTTGCATAGACATACATAAAGAAACATAGCAATACAATAGCAATCATGTTTGATACAATTCAATTTAAATACAACATGCAAACAGTAGTTTTTTTGGACATGCTTTTCCACCCCAAAACATAAAAACCGAAAATAGGGGAGTGCATGAATACTCACGATGTTTTGTGTAGACACAAGCGGTACTTCGGGATGCACCAACGTCTTACTACCGGGATCCTACGACATCAAACACACGCACTAGTGAGTTTCCATGTCGATATCTAATGCTAATATACTAAACTCTACATATAGGGAAATGCCAATTTATGTTTTAGTATTGGATTTTATATCAATTAGTTACACTTTTTCTGAAGTAATGAAATTCTATATATCGGGCGATTAATTACAACCTTGGAATATAAACTTTCCAAATTTTTAAGTCCTTATTACAACATAAATTCACGAAAATAGCATTCGAGGGATAAAAATTCTCAAACTTTTTATTTAACTGTTATTACACAATACTAAGCTGGAAAAATTATAAAAATGGATTTCCAAGCTGTTTAATTATATTTTATGATTTTTGAGCATTTATTTCAATAAAAATTGAAATAAATAGAAAATAGTTTCCAAAATTACCCAAACTTTTTATTTAATTGTCATTATATATAAATAAGCTGGGAAAAATATAAAAGATATTTTTCAGTGGGTATTTCTATTTTTCCTTGCTTTATTCCTTTAAATAGTCATTAATTAAAGAAATAATATTAAACAGTTAAAATAAATCACCATAAATTTTTGTAACATCATTTACAGTATAAATATCCTGCGAAAAATATCAAAAGTGGTTTTCATAATGTATAAACTGGTTTTGGGTATTTATGTATATTTAAGTGTATTTTAGTTCAATTAACTGTAGAAAATAAGAGAAAAATAGTTTACAGTAGAGAAAAATATTCAAAATTTTTATGTGACCTCCTACTCTATAATATTATATCCTGGTAAATGTTCATGAATTTTGGATAATCAGAACTATTTCTCCCATTTTTAGACCATTGTAATTACCAAAAATTGGGAAAAATAGTAAAACATGATGGAAAATCTTGAAATTATTTTCTGGAGTCACCCATCACAGGTAAGGTATGCCAAAATTGTTAGATACAATTTTCACATCCTATAAAGTGGTTTTGTAATTTATCATGTCCTAAATAAAAGAAAATTAGAAATCATATGAAACAGTAACAAAAATTGCTGAAATTTGGTGAGGGGTCATTATTCCCCATAAGGATCATCCATGAATTTATTTAGGATTTATTGACCTCTGGAAGTATTTTATATGATTTATGCCCTTGGTTTTAGCAATAATTCTAATAAATCAAAGAAATAACAAAAGCTCTTGAAATTTTCCAGATTATCTCATGCATGCAAGGGCTTTCAAAAGGAAAAATGTAAGAAAATGTATTCAGAAGAGAAATTAGGGTAATGATTTCAAACAATTTAAGAAAAGTTGCATGCAATAATGCATGAAGTGTAAATGTGGCTGAAGTTCATGAATTTGTGTAGCCAATTCAGTGAGGTTTTAAGCCACGAAATTTCAACCATAATTCACTAGATATGTTAAGTTTCTAAGGTATTTTTCCTCAGATTTATGGTTGGGTTTAAGGCCATTGTTTAAGCAAGATAAAAATAGTGATCACAGAAAAAGAGCTGTATGCGCAACCTTTTTGTAAAATCTGCTAAACATCGGATATTTAATATTTTATAGTGAGACCAGTTGGGTTTGAAAGTTAACTCGTGGAAATAACCAATACAAAAAGAATATCATGATTTGGTTAAGAAATGACTGATTTATGACTGTTCAAAGTCGAACAAAGTAATCTGGCAGATTGCATGTTTGCTTGTGTGCATTATTAGGGTATTTCAACAAGAACATCATGCATGTCTTTGGTAAGGTCCGATTTCTAACACATGCATGGAATGAATGAGCATCAAAGATGTACTAGAAATGGTTTAAATGCTTTTGTTCATGCATGAACACAAAAGAAATGGAGAAGAACATGAAATATTAGGTTTTGATGTCACATGATCATATGTGCATCTTTTCCACTCCTTGCATGGGTTTGATCCCGGATTTTCACCATCTCTAACACATGCATTGTGTTATGGTGAGAATCTACAAACCACAAGGGGAGAATAAAGATTTCTAGCCATGGAAAGGCATAGAATCCGAAAAGTAGAGAAGACTAAGAAGAAAAAGAGGTTTAACCATGAAACTATGGAAGAAGATGTTGTTGTTTACCTTGGTTTTGACCTTGAGAGAAGTAAGAACACTTCAAGGGCTTCACAATCTCGAAATTTTGCAGAGAAATGAGAGGATTTTTGTGAGTTTAGAGAGAGGGAAGAAGAGAGTGAAGTGTGTGAAGAGAGTGAAGTGAGAGAGTGAAGAGGGAAGAGGTGGAGTAAGGCTTTAAGCTTAATGATTGTGTTTTGGGGAAGAGAGAGGGCATGGGGAGAGGTGATGGCCGGTTTTTGCATGCATTTTGGCCTCCTCTCTCCTAAATTTTAAACTTTATAAACTTCCCTCCTATATTTTATATAAAAACATTCATTTTTATAAAATGTTTATTAAGCAATTTGATTTATTTAAAAATCTTGTTTTCAACAAATAATTTATGATTAATACTTGTAATTTATATTTCTAGTTCATTGGTATAATCCATAATTTGATTAATAAAATTTGATATTAGGAAGTTTATAGCCAAATTTTATAAAGTTTTTAAGCTTTATAACTTATAACTTTGGATTTTTAGCTCTTTAGGGTTTTTGGAATATTGTTTGATATTCAACAACATGTTGAAGTATAATTAGAATGTTTTAATTTATTTTTTGAGTTTTATACCCTATTTCAATTATAACAAAGCTTGAAGCTTTATTCTAATTATAGTATTGGCATTTCCTATTGTAGCTAAGCAACTTACTAGAATTGTAAGTATCAAGTATATTAGTCCTAGACCTTAGTTGGATCCTAGTTTATGCAAGATTTTTGACCTAATTTATACTACTAGGTCATGGCATGTTGTGCATGAATGGTTATTATAAAGATGCATGAGTCCAAGAATGACCTGAATTGGCAGTTGTCACACATCTACAACAACAATTCAGGAAGGAAAAATCCAATTGATTTGACCAAAATCCTACGACAAGATTTTCGGAAGTTTTCCATCAAAAGAAAGCCAAACAAGATCTCCAGTCCGATGTTCTACGCTCTTAAACATGAAAAACTCTACATGGAGTGAAGAGAGCCAATTCACATCAATACTAAAAAAAAAGAGGTATTTCTCTCTAGTAAAGCTATTAAAACATACAACCTTCCGAACTAGCCTACTTTTGGACCTACTCGTATGTTTACACAACATATGTTGGTAGTTCTACCATCAGATTCATAATTTCTCAAACATCATTTGGGTACCTCGACTGTGTTTGTCCCAACACCGTCTACCTTGGTCTTGGATGATCGTCAACCCTCGGATGTGAATAAACCAACTTTCACTGGTGGTAAAAAGGAAAATATGTCTAAAAGAAAAACTTCTCCTTCCAAAACACTAGCCAAAAAGAGATCCAAAGTCAGTGGTTCCTCTAAAAAAGGAATCACACAATGACATTCCATCTGACATTAGACGATAGATAACCCCACCTGGCCACTCTTCTGAAGTACCCTTCGGAGTTTGAAAACATCTCGCACACACTCACTGGGAGTCTCAATATAATCCACCTCTATTATCCTAACAAGATAGTGCAGGTGTTGACCAAATTTCCTTGCATCCCCCTAGAACAAACCCACATGAAATCATATAAAAACCAACATCAGATTAGCAAAAATAGATGTTTATGATGTTGTGACGATGGTGTTGGATCTCGAATTCAAAGATCAAGATTCATACAGTTTCCTGTTACCATTCAGGTTTCTGAATATAGACAAAAAATAGAATGACATGGTGAGATGGTAGTGTTGTTTAGAGTCTCTATAGTGTTGGTGGTGCCCAATGTATTAAGTAGCAGTGGCAGTGGGCGACTGGCAGTATTGAGATGGTGATGATTGTTTATTTAGGTTTCGTGTTTTAGGGTTTTCGGTGAAGATGATAGAGATGATGGTATTTAGATCGACGATGGAAGAGGTAGAGAGGGTGGTTGCTGCTCTTCAAACAAGGTTGTTTCAAAATTTTGAGACCGACGACGGATATTATGTAGAAAAATTGGGAGTCGATTCATATTATAAAAATTGTATAATTGAGGATAGGGGTTGCATTGCTGGGTAGTATTAAATTTTGAAATTTGAGAAGTCCGCTAAAGTTTTTTAATCGGTCGCGTAAAGTTTTTTAACGTCTCTTCCAACATTTTTTTCATTAGTTTATTCTAATGCATAACACGTTGTACCTCCTTGTCTTAAATTCATGACTTTCATGGATGGAAAAGAGCGAAACTACTTGTAAGCTGCTCGAGATTTGCTCGTGAAAAGTTCGATTTGAAACTAATTTTAAACGAGCCCTAGCTTAATATTAAGCTTGTTTTTTAATGAGCTTGAGCTCGACCATGTGTTAATAAGCTTGATTTGGCTACGATCCTTCTTGTAAGCTAATTGGGATTGGCTCGCGAATAGTTCGATTCGAAACCGATTTTAAACGAGCCCGAGCTTAATATTAAGCTCGTTTTTTAATGGGCTCGAGCTCGACTATATGTTACTAAGCTTGATTTGGCTATGATCCTAAACTTGCATTTATATATTGTAATTTATTATATTTTTATATATTAAGATAAAAACATATTTGCGGAATCAAGGATTTAGTGTATTACTAAACGAATTTCTTAACAAGCTTGAGCAGAGCTTTAGCTTATTTCAGCATTTCATAAAAAAAAACGAGTTCAGTCTGATACCTCTGATACCTGGCCTAGCTTGTATAGTTCTTTAAGATTGAATCGATCTTAGTACAAGAAAGTTCTAATCGAACTGAGCTCGAGGTCGAGTGTCATCTAAATTAAACGAGACAGAGTCGAACCTAACCACGCTCGGGTTTGGCTCGACTCGTTTGCACCTTATATACACGTGTGTGTATGTGTGTGTGTATACATATAAAAGAGTGCCAGGATTAATTCTTGCTTAATGTTGTTAGCAATTTTATTTATCCAACATCTTAGCTCATCCCACATCTACGCCGGGACTAAAACACACCCTAAACACAAATGTATAAATAAGAGATTTATCTATGCTTATAATCATCCTACATTGATGCGGGATAAAGGTCACCCAATATCCTCCTCTGTATAATGAAGTCGTTGGATTTGAGTTGATCCAAACCAAACAATTACTTGCACTACTAAAATAAAAGGTATCAGCGACAGAAATTTTCCGTAGCTATATTAGCAACGGAATTATGAGGGTTCACCGAAGGAAATAAAAAATACACATGTTTATTTAATTGTAGCTTTCAGCGAGGGAGAAATTATAGATTACCTTGGAATCTGCGAAAAAATTACGATGGGCTTAGTCCCTCGTTGATAATTCTCCAGAAGTACCTGCAATCGGTCACTGATTTTCATTTCCCTCCTTAGGTTTTCATTCCCTCCGATTCCACTTTTCACTCCCCCCAATTACACAATGAAAAGTTATCTTTTCCCTGGTTAGGTTTATCATTCCCCAAAACTCAATACGTTCCCTCTCAGTCGACATTCTTCATCTCCCTCCATCACCGAGAAGAACAACTCTATCATTCCCCAATTGGGGCCTCGTCACTCACTCTATCAATCAATCGTCAACCACCACCACCGAGAAGAACAACTCTTCTCCCACCAGGATATGAAAAGGGAAGGTTCACACCCCTAACACAAACGACTTCTCACAGGTAAGCCTTCGTTTCCTCTGATTTTTTGGAATTGTTTTGTATAGGGATTTGGACTTGTTTATTGTAACACCGTAAATTTCAAAACAAAATTTTCAAATTTTTATTAAACATGATTCACTTAATATTCAGAAAACAACCATATTTATTCATTCAATCCAAGTAATACCAAATCCCAAGATCTCAAAATCATAAATCCCATGCGTGTTTACTGATCAAGCCAGTGCCTTCCCGCGGTCGTCACTAGTACCTGAAACAAATAACATCAAACACTATAAGCACAAAGCTTAGTGAGTTCCCCAAAATACCACATATAACACATATTAGCCACTCAAGGCTATAACTCTGTGGGTCCGTGCACCCAAAGTCTGTGAACCCTCAGGTTCTAACTCTGTGAACCTTCCGGTTCTAACTCTGTAAACATGCACAACATAAATCACATAGAAATAATGCAGTAGAGCACATAACATACATAGCATACAAATACTCCGTCACATAACTCTGGTTACCTACTCAAGGTAAAGTATAGTGAGAAGACTCACCTTGCGTATCTCGGTAATTCGTAAATCCCTGAAATCCCTAGTGCTCGATCTCCCGAGCTATAGTCGTCCTATAACACAATACATCTCTAATTAACACTTTCCCAACTAAGGTTGACTATCCCTTAACAAGTCAACATAGGTCAACACTGGTCAATAGTCAACGGTCAACTTTGACCGGACTCGGCGAGTGCACTATAGCGACTCGGCGAGTCTAAAATAATACACTGATTTCCCTGGGATCCTCTCTTGACACGTCGAGTATTCTCCTAACTCGACGAGTTCCACCTGGCATGAGTTGTGGGGCCAACACGACTCAACTCGCTGAGTCTCAAGAGCAACTCGACGAGTCCCAGCTTGACTGAGTCCACCTATCAACCCACTCTGACTCTCCCTGACTTACTGAGTCAAGCCCTCAACTCGGCAAGACCACTCGCTGTGTGGTGCTGGGAAATCTTCATGCTACTCGCCGAGTCTGTTCTTCGGACTCGGCGAGTCCATGCCATGCCATGACTCAAACTCACTCCTAAGGCCATGCAATGACTCAAACTCACTCATAAAGTCGCTATCTTGATGTACATACAACATCTATATGACCATATATGATGATTTAGTCCCAAATACCACAACTCAAGGTCATAACCTCCATTGCTCTTCATAAAGCTTGATGAGTGAGGCTCTCTGGACCTCTATGGATCCAGATCCAAAGCCTCAACACCAGAAAGGGACTATTTGGTATCAAATCAACCCAACAAAGGCCACAAGAAACCCTAAATCCAAATATATGTCATAAAACAGAAGATGAGCTGAAATAATACCTCAAGTTCGATGATCTGAGCTTCAAATCCACAGTATAGCAACCTCCTTTGCTTCCTCTTGGTTATGACCTCCTTCTTCTTGCTATAAAACACCACAAAGGTCAAGAATGGTTTCCTTTCTCTCTCAAAACGCTCAAGCACTCTAGGGTTTCTCTCTATGGATTGGTAAGGACAAATGACGGCCATAAGGCCCTTTAAATAGGTCTCAAACCCCGGGAATTAGGGTTTCATTACACAGTGTGGACTTGCCGAGTCCACTCTTGGACTCGCCGAGTACAAATGCGAACCCGTGTCCAAAACCGCGATCCTACTCGGTGAGTTTGAGCTCCAACTCGCCGAGTCCACTCACAATTTCCAAAAATATGCCAATAAGAAATACCTGGAAATTCCGGGCTATTACAGTTCTCCCCCACTAGAACTAGACTTCTCCCTCGAAGTCTCACTCTGCAAATAACTCCGGATGTTGCTCTCGCATCTCACGCTCCGGTTCCCACGTCATCTTGGACCCCTTCCGATGCTGCCACTGAACCAAAACCAAAGGTACCTCCTTGTTCCTTAGAACTTTGATTTCCAATCTCTGATGGCCACTAGTCTCTTCGCATAATTCAGGCTTGCATCCACCTGAATATCCTCTAATGGAACCCCTGTCGACTCATCAGCTATACACTTCCGCAATTGCAACACATGGAAAGTGTCATGAATCTACCCCAACTCTGCTGGCAAATCCAAACGATAGGCTACCCTGCCTACCCTCACGACTACCCGAAATGGTTCGATATATCGGGTCCCCAACTTGCCCCTCTTCCTGAACTGGATCACTTCCTTCCATGGAGAGACCTTCAGGAGCACAAAATTGCCGACCTGGAACTCAAGTTCGGACCGGCGTCTGTCCGCATAACTCTTCTGTCGACTCTAAGCAGTCAGTAACCTCTGTCTGATCTGTTGGATCTACTCTGTCGTCTGAAGAACTATCTCAGTGTTGCCCATAACGTGCTGCCCGACTTCTCCCCAGCAAACGGGGGTCCGACACCTCCTCCCGTACAACAGCTCAAAGGGTGGCATACCGATGCTCAGATGATGGCTGTTGTTGTAAGAAAACTCCGCCAAAGCCAAATACGTATCCCAACTTCCCCCGAAATTCAATACACATGCTCGAAGCATGTCCTTGAGTGTCTGAATCATCCGCTCACTCTGTCCGTCTGTTTAGGGGTGATATGCGGTACTAAAATGCAGCCTAGTACCCAGCTCCTCATGAAACTTCTTCCATAATCTGGAAGTGAAACGCACATCCCGGTCTGAGACAATCGAGATCGGCAGCCCATGTCGAGATACCACTTCCCTCACATATATCTCTGCTAACTTTTCTGTGGAAGAACTCTCGCTGATAGCAAGGAAGTGAGCACTCTTCGTCAACCTATCCACAATCACCCAAATTACATCAACTCCCCGAGCAGTCCTTGGCAATTTGGTGATGAAATCCATGGTGATTTGTTCCCACTTCCATTCAGGAACCTCCAACGGCTGTAACTTACCATGCGGTCTCTGATGTTCGGCCTTAACCTTACAGCAGGTTAAGCAGCTCTCAACGAACCACGCAACATCCCTCTTCATACAGGGCCACCAATACTCCCTCCTCAAATCCAAATACATCTTAGTGGCCCCAAGATTGATCGTGAATTTCGACCGATGAGCCTCTTCCATCAAAATGTCACGCATGCCTCCCACAAACGTTACCCAAATACGTCCCTGAAAAGTCATAAGCCCCCGACCATCGGTAACGAACTCCGATACCAACCCAACAACTCGCTCTCTCTTCTAGTTTTCTGACCTCACTGCCTCAGCCTGTGCTCCTCGAATGGTGTTCAACACTGGAGTCATCACGTTCAATCGTAAACATACATCTCGCAATGGGGCGCTCTCCGCCCTGCGACTCAGGGCGTCGGCTACCACATTAGCCTTGCCCGGATGGTACAAGATCTCACAATCGTAATCCTTAACCACATCCAACCACCTCCTCTGCCGCATATTTAGGTTGGGATGATCCATCAAATACTTCAGACTCTTATGGTCTGTGTATATCGTACACCGAACCCCATACAAATAGTGGCGCCAAATCTTGAGGGCGAACACCACTGCCCCCAACTCTAGGTCACGGGTGGTATACCTTGTCTCATGCGGCTTCAACTGCCTCGATGCATACTCTATCACATGCCCTCTCTGCATCAGCACCGCTCCCAACCCCAAGATCGATGCATCATAGTATACTGCAAAGTCATCCATTCCCTCCCGGAGGGCTAACACCGGGGCCTCGCATAACCTTTGGCGAAGCATATCAAAGGAGGCCTGCTGCTCAGGGCCCCATGAAAAAGAGACACCCTTCCGGGTCAACCTAGTGAGTGGCACTGCGATCTTAGAGAAGTCCCTGATAAATCTCTGATAATAACCGGCCGTCCCTAGAAAACTCCTGATCTCGTAGGGTGACCTCGGCACCTCCCAACTCATCACTGCCTCCACTTCGGCCGGATCAACCAATATCCCATCCTGGTTAACAAGATGTCCTAGGAACTGGACCTCTCGCAACCAGAAATCACACTTGGAGAATTGGGCATAAAGCCTCACCGATCTCAGAACTTCGAGGATCTCCCTCAAATGCTCCTCATGCTGCTCTCTAGATCTCGAATATACCAAAATGTCATCAATAAATACAATCACCGACCGATCCAACATCAGCCTGCACACCCGGTTCATGAGATCCATGAACACTGCCGGAGCATTGGTGAGTCCGAAAGGCATCACCACAAACTCATAATGCCCATAACGCGTTCTAAACGCTGTCTTCTAGACGTCCTCATCTCGCACCCTCACCTGATGGTATCCAGGCCTCAAATCGATCTTGGAGAACCAAGATGCTCTCTGCAACTGGTCGAACAAATCGTCGATCCTCGGTAACGGGTAACGGGTCTTGACCGTCATCTTGTTCAACTGCCGGTAATCAATGCACATCCGGTGTGAACCATCCTTCTTCTTGACAAATAGAATAAGCGCTCCCCACGGCGAGCTGCTCGGTCGAATAAACCCTTTCCCCAGTAGCTCCTGAAGCTGCGAGGATAACTCTCGCATCTCTGGAGGTGCAAGACGATAAGGCACCTTAGCGATAGGTGCAGCCCCTAGGACCAAATTAATACCGAACTCTACTTGCCTCACGGGAGGCACACCCGGCAACTCCTCTGGAAAGACATCTGGGAACTCTCGCACTATAGGAACCTCCTCCACTGACCTCGGCCTCGTGGAATCAACCCGCATATCTGACACGTACGCCACAAAACCCTTACAGCCCTGCTGTAGACACTGTCTCATCCTAGCGGCCGAACAAAACGCTGATCTAGAATGGGTACCCTCGCCGTACGCTGTAAGAACTCCCCTACTAGGGTCTCGTATGGTCAGTAGTTGTCGCTCGAAGTCGATAAACGCACTGAACCTGCTCAACCAGTCCATGCCCACAATGACACAAACATCCCCCATGGCAATAGGAACCAAATCAATCGGGAACTCAACGCCAAAAATCTCGAGTACGCACCCACGGATCACCTCTGTGGCATATATCTCCTTCTCGTCAGCCATGGAAACTCTCAGAGGCCGACTCAACGCCTCGCGACTAACACTGACGTGCTGCCTAAAAGCCAAAGATACAAAAGACCGACTCGCACCCGAGTCAAATAATACCAAGGCAGGTACTGAATTCACAAGAAAAGTACCTACGCATAACATAATATAAGCATAATATTTCAACATAACAATAAATACACGAAAGAATACATACCAGCCACGACATCGGGTGCTGTGCGGACCTCCTCCGCAGTCAACTGAAATGCTCTCCCGCATGCCCTCGGCGCCTTGGCCTTCACTGGCCGACTCCCGGTAGCTTTGATGGCGGCAGGGGCAGATCCCTGAAGTGCTCCCTGAGCTGAACCCCGCAACTGCGGACATTCCTCCTTCCGGTGTCCGGTCTGGTTGCAGTGAAAACATACTGCAAACCCCTTGGGGCAGTCCTTGGCCATATGCCCCTGCTTGCCACATTTGTAGCAAGATCCAGCTCTACACGCTCCATCATGACCCTTGTCGCACTTTCACTAAGTGCGGCCCTTCTGGATCCCTGATTTGGGATCAGCGGGCTTGGCCCGCTTGGCTGCCGGATGGAATTGTGCCGGTCGCCGATCCCTCCCCTGAGCCTCAGCCTCCTCCCTAGCCTGAGTCTCCAGCTTAATCTCTCTCTTCCGGGCATTTTCCTGAAGCTCAACAAATGTCCGGTATGAGGAGTTCACCACGAACTCCGAATGTCTCGCGTCAAGATACTCAAATATCGGCTCATACGTGCCTGCTCAGTGGACACGTGCTAAGGGCAGAACATCGCCTTCTCGTGAGACATCTTGGTAATCACTGTAACGGACTCAGTGCCCTGCTTGAGGGTCAGAAACTCTTGGGCCAAATGCTCCCTCTCCACTTGGGGAACGTACTCATCTCGGAACATGGCAATGAACCTCTCCCAGGTCACTGCCGCAAGCTCAGCAGGCGAAAAGTGTGTTGTCACAAACTTCCACCTGTCCTTCGCTCCCAAGCGAAGCTGGTTCAGCGGGAACCGTACTCTCAAATGCTCAGGAGATGAGCAAGTGAATAAACACCCCTCTATATCAGAAATCCATCTCATCGCCGCCATCGGATCCTGGGTCCCATCAAACTCTGGTGGTTTCATGTTGCTGAACTCCCGAAACAACAACGCGTCACCACCCTGCGGCCTAGCATCAGCAACAGCTGCGGTGGCCGCCGCAACAGCAGCCTCAGAAAGAGCAGCATAACGCTCATCGAAAGTCTCATTTAGCGTGGTCTTAATAGACTCGAATATCTCTGGTATCTCCGCCCTGATGACCGTAGCCACCTCCTCACGAATGATCTGCCAAATCTCCTCATCACTAGCCCCGACGCCCTCTGGCGTATGACGTGTCCTCACCATGATCAACCTCTGAAATACAACATATGATAAATTAGAATCCGCTCGAGCATACTCACACTCGACAACTCATTCCTCCTTGATCCTAGGCATTCCAAAGATTCTTACTCGGACCGTACACCGCCCCGATGCTTCCAGTAGTACGGGCCCAATGCTACTGTCCACACTGTTTCAGTATACACCCCAAATCCTCCTCTTTAAATCCCAATTTCCAAGTACTCTATCACTTTCTAACAGATCTCTCGTAAGCTCCTCGCTGCTATCTATTCTCTCTCAAACATCTCATAGCAGCTCACCTCTCCCTAGGCTAAGTCATCACAAATCAGGGCACTCCAGTCCTAATAGGAATACCTAGCCTACTTTAGCAAGAGAATACATAATTACAATCTCATAAGCATATAATATAAGGGTATTTTGGGAAATCACCGTTTGGGCGCTGACTGATCGTACACACGTTCCTCCTCTGAATTTCTCTAGAAATCTTTTACTTTTAGAAAATTTTGTTCTTCTTTTTAAAATATTTTTCCAAATCCTAAGTTTGAGTTCAAATACTCCCGAAGGTGTACCTGAATCCCTCAAACCAAGGCTCTGATACCAAATTGTAACACCGTAAATTTCAAAACAAATTTTTCAAAGTTTTATAAAACATAATTCACTTAATATTCAGAAAACAACCATATTTAATCATTCAATCCAAGTAATACAAAATCCCAAGATCTCGAAATCATAAATCCCATGCGTGTGTACTGATCAAGTCGGCGCCTCCCCGCGGTCGTCACTAGTACCTGAAACAAATAACATCAAACACTGTAAGCACAAAGCTTAGTGAGTTCCCCAAAATACCACATATAACACATATTAGCCACTCGAGGATATAACTCTATGGGTCCGTGCACCCAAACTCTGTGAACCCTCAGGTTCTAACTCTGTGAACCTTCCGGTACTAACTCTGTAAACATGCACAACATAAATCACATAGAAATAATGCAGTACAACACATAACATACATAGCATACAAATACTCCGTCACATAACTCTGGTTACCTACTCAAGGTAAAGTATAATGAGAAGACTCACCTCACATATCTCGGTAATTCGTAAATCCCTGAAATCCCTAGTGCTTGATCTCCCGAGTTATAGTCCCCCTATAACACAATACATCTCTAATTAACACTTTCCCAACTAAGGTTGACTATCCCTTAACAAGTCAACATAAGTCAACACTGGTCAATGGTCAACGGTCAACTTTGACTGGACTGGGCGAGTGCACTATTGCAACTTGGCGAGTCTAAAATAATACATTGATTTCCCTGGGATCCTCTCTTGACACGTCGAGTATTCTCCTAACTCGACGAGTTCCACCTAGCATGAGTTGTGGGGCCACCACGACTCAACTCGCCGAGTCTCCAGAACAACTCGGCGAGTCCCAGCTTGACTCAGTCCACCTGTCAACTCACTCTGACTCTCCCTGACTCACTGAGTCAAACCCTCAACTCGGCAAGACCACTCGTTGTGTGGTGCTGGGCAATCTTCATGCTACTCGCCGAGTATGTTCTTCGAACTCGGCGACTCCATGCCATGCAATGACTCAAACTCACTACTAAGGTCAGATCTGTTCCACTAATTCATAGATCCAGTCCTTCCAAGCTTATTTAGCACGTAAAGTCGCTATCTTGATGTACATTCAACATCTATATGACCATATATGATGATTTAGTCCTAAATACCACAACTCAAAGTCATAACCTCCATTTCTCTTCATAAAGCTTGATAAATGAGGCTCTCTGGACCTCTATGGATCCACATCCAAAGCCTCAACACCAGAAAGGGACTATTTGGCATCAAATCAACCCAACAAAGGCCATAAGAAACCCTAAATCCAAATATACTTCATAAAACAGAAGATGAGCTGAAATAATACCTCAAGTTCGATGATCTGAGCTTCAAATCCATAATATAGCAACCTCCTTTTCTTCCTCTTGGTTATGACCTCGTTCTTCTTGCTAAATAACACCACAAAGGTTAAGAATGGCTTCCTTTCTCTCTCAAAACGTTCAAGCACTCTATGGTTTCTCTCTATGGATTGGTGAGCACAAATGACGGCCATAAGGCCCTTTAAATAGATCTCAAACCCCGGGAATTAGGGTTTCATTAGACAGCGTGGACTCGCCGAGTCCAGACGCGAACCCGTGTCCAAAACCGCGATCCTACTCGGTGAGTTTGAGCTCCAACTCGCCGAGTCCACTCACAATTTCCAAAAATATGCCAATAATAAATACCTGGAAATTCCAGGCTGTTACATTTATTTTATAGATTTTGACCTGATTATTTTCTACAAAAGAGTTCAATTGAGTAATCCCAATGTAAATTGGATAAAGAAAAACAAAATACAAGTCAAACATGAAAAAAATTTGAAAGAGTATACATAAAAATCTATTTAGATCTTACTAACCATCCCCAAAAGAGATGTCCTAGCGCCTCCACCATCTTCGATGTCTACTAGGGTGTTTTATGTTTTTGGATCAATAGGCATTAATTTTTTTTTGGAAGAAGCAATCTCGAACTCAGAAGTAATAACTAACATGATATTAAATCACTCTTTAATAGTGTATTATTTTAATTTATCGAATGACAAATTTGGGTAGTTTTGTAAGTTAGCATATGTTTGGACATTCCAAGGTTCCATAGTGGGGTATTATTTTAAATTATCTAATGAAAAATAAGAGTTAGGAGTTGGAATCTATTTGTAAACTCAACATGGAACTTGTATCACCAGTGTCAACACAGAAGCACAGTCATGCACTACTCATTTCAATTTTCATTAATTCTTTCAATATATAGTTCTACATTTTGCATGCATGGAAAGTATAACAATTATATAATTTGATAATATAGTCATTAATACCTAGCTCTCCAAACAGGTTAACAATCAATTGGAAAAGAGAGTTCATATATCCACTTGTTTATTTAATTCTTCCATTTAATACAAAAGTGGTTTTCCTTTAATGCCCTTCTTTTAATCAACAAAGATATAAGAAAAAAATGCTTTTCAATTACCAAAAATATATAAAGAGAGATAAATGAATTTTTTTTCTTCTTAGTTTATCAATTCTTTTTTTTTCCTATGTAAATCAATTTCTTTTTGTCTAAATTTTTTTTATAAAAAGTTGAACACCAATTTTCATCATCACACTTAATATTTACGTTTTTCAACATTGAAACTTTTCATTCCATTCCAATCAAATACAAATGTAATCAACAATCTTATGACAATGTCCTTTCCAATCCGTTTTAACATTTAATACTTTGAATCCATTCCAACAGTAACATTTAATACTTTTGAATCCGTTCCAATCTGGATATTACCTAAATCCGTTTCAGATTCTTTTCTATGTCTTCATATTTTTTTATCTAGTTTAACAAAAAGGGTAAAATTGGATAACTAATTTTCTATTAAGTGGAAGGATAAAATAGAAAAAGTGGATATATCAGCTCCCATTGATAAACCATCAAGAATTTAATCATTTCGAGACTTATCAGGACAAAATTTCTTGTTCACGGGCACATCTGTCCAAATATACAAAACATAAATAACATACATAATACTTTTTACATACATACATATACATAACGTATATTACAAAATTACATGTTTATCTTAATTTTTAAAAATTAAATGGATAGTTCTTGTTCAGGTGCAAATCTGTTCAGGGGCAAATCTGTCCAAAAAATAGAGGGCATAGAAAACATACAAAGAACATCCTCAAAACATATAAGAAGTCCAATAGAAGTATAATAATCATCTAATTTGATAATATAATCATTAATGTCAAGCTCTCCAAAGAGGTTAACAATCAATTGAAAAACCATTTAAAATTTAAACATTTTGAGACTTATCTGGACTAAATTTCTTATTCAGGGGAAAATCTATCCAAATATATAAAACATAAGTAACATACATAACATTTTTTATATACATACATATACGTAACATATATTACATATATTACATGTTTATCTTAATTTTTAAAAATTAAATGTTTAAGTTCTTGTTCAGGGGAAAATCCGTCTAAGGGTAAATCTGTCCTGGGTAAATCCGTTTGGAAAGTAGAGGACATACAACACATCAAAGAACAACCCCAAAATGGTAACATAATTGAAACCTAAATCCATAATGGTAATGTACTTCAATTTAAGGTGAAAAGTAAAAATGATAAAAAAAAAATGAAAGGAAAAAGAAATGCCCTGAACAAGTTATACTTACATTAAAGCAAAAAGTTCACCACTTATAATTACATTTTAATGCACTAAAGACAAATAACAAATAATATTATTAAAGAAAACAGATAGATCACTTAAAGTCTTAACATCCAATGCACTTTTTAATGACTTTTGTGTTCACAAGAACTTTTAACTAACTGTTTTTTATTGACAGATAGATCACTTAAAGTCTTAACATCCAAGGTCTAACATTTTATATTGTATCTGTAGTTTCTTGTAATTATTATCATTATGTCAATACATAGTCATAGAATATGGATGTACAACATGAAAGAATATGGGTATCTTAGCGCATCATATAAGACATGTGTTGACTACTTTTTGGATGTTGCTTTTTCTAATTAAGCAACCGTCAATAAGGATTGTATCAAATGTCCTTGTAGTAAATGAAAGAATATTCCCTATAGGAGAAAAGATGATGTAAAGCTTCACCTGTTACAACATGGGTTCACCCCTAACTACACAACTTGGTGGGCACATGGTGAAAGTACTACAACATTTCAGCATGAACTGCAACCTCCTAATGCAATGGAAGATGATGAGTTGGATGGGTGCACGCGCATGGTGATGGATGCAAAGGGGTCAACAGATAATATTACATCTAATCAGGAAGAACAAGTCCCAAATCCATATGCCAAAGGGTTCTATGATATGTTATATGATGCTGATGAACCTTTATGGGTAGGGTGCCAAAATTATTCAAAATTACAAGCAGCATCAGAGTTGTTGAATTGGAAGTTAGAGTATAATATATCTGAGGCTGCTTATGATCACATACTTCCTATGATTAAGCGGATGCTACCCCCAAGTGAGAAATTGGTTGGGAACTTCTATGAAACAAATAAGTTATTGAAAAGACTTGCACTTCGAGATAGAAAATTAACTCTTGCAAAAATCATTGTATGCTTTACTATGGGGTTGATTCAGACTTAACCAAGTGTCGAGTTTGTAGTCATGATCGTGACAAGAGTAATAGATTAAACTTGGTTCCTTATTTGAGGATGCAATACTTACCAATTACTCCTAGACTTAAGAGGTTGTATATGATAAAAAAAGATGGCCAAAGAGATAACTTGGCACTATGCACATCGTAGAGAACCAGGTTTGATGGCCTATCCAAGTGATGGTGACGCGTGGAATCATCTTGACTCAAAGCATCCAGAATTTGCAAGTGATCCACAAAACGTTAGTCTTGGGTTATACACCAATGGGTTTTGCCCAAATAACTCAAATTCGAGTCTGTATTCATGTTGGCCTATATTTCTTTCAATCTATAACTTGCCTCCTTGGATGTGCTTAAAAGACTCATATGTTCAGTTAAGCATGATTATTCCCGGAAAAAAGAGTCCTGGTCAAAATTCAGATGTTTTTCTCCAGCCACTGATAGACGAGTTGAAAATGTTGTATAGTGAAGGCGTTGTTGCTTATTATGCTTCACGTAGAGAAATTTTCACCATGAGAGCTATACTTTTATGGACTGTTAGTGACTTTCCTGCTTATGCAATGTTGTCTCGATGGAGCGCGCATGGAAAGTTAGCATGTCCATATTGTATGGGTGAGTCAGGATCATTTCGGTTAGATCATGGAGGTAAACCATGTTGGTTTGATTTTCATCGTAAATTTTTACCTGTATCACATTGGTATAGAAGCGATAGACACAGATTTCTAGCTCAAACTACCATCCAATTGCCACCACCACAAGTCTTAACTGGTGATCAAGTTTGGGAGCTAATACGACACTTTCCTATTGTTTACAAAGGCATTCCTGATAGACCAACCATTACAAAATTGCCTGGTCCCAGGTTCACAAAATTGCCTGGGTTGGGATTACTCATAGTTGGGTAAAAAGAAGCATCTTTTGGGAGTTATCATATTGGCGAACTTTGTTAATTCGACACAACTTTGATTTAATGCACATTGGGAAAAATGTGTTTGAAAATATCTTTCACACTGTAATTGACAGTACGAAAAGCAAAGACAATATCAATGCAAGAAAGGATATAGAAAGATATTGTAATCGAAAACATATGCATATATATAAGAAGGTTGGAAAAGATATGAAAAATATAGAACCATTCACTTTGACCAAACCACAAGTAGGTAAAATATGTAAATGGTTGACTAAACTTAAATTCCCTGATGGGTACGCATCAAGCATGGCGGCATGTGTTAATCTACAAGATAATAGCTTTTATACCTTAAAGAGTCATGATTTTGCATGTGTTTATGCAAAGGTTATTGCCAATTGCTTTAAGAGGGATGCTTCCAAATCCAATATGGACTACAATAATAGAATTGTCCACATTCTTTCGTGTAATATGCTCACGGGTGTTACGTATGGAAGAGTTAGATCACTTGCAAAACACAATTGTTAAAACCATTTGCAAGTTGGAAAAAATCTTCCCACTTGCATTTTTTGACTCAATGGAACACCATGTTATACATTTGACTCGTCAAGCTATTCTTGGTGGTCCAGTTCAATACAGATAGATGTATCCTTATGAAAGGTAGTTTTCTGTAATGTAAAAAGTATCCTTTCATTATTTTAATAAATAATCATAAAACTCTATGGTATTACTAACAAGTTATTTTCCAACATCTGCTTAGGAAGTTGGGATCAATCAAAAGAAATATTAAAAACCAAGCTAGTGTGGAGGGGTCTATTGTTCAGGCTTATATTGTTGGAGAACTATCCATATGTTGCTCCCAATATTTTGAGTCAAAAATAGAAACAAGGTTGAATCGTGAGTCACACAATTCTGCCCCAGAAATTCCTAGTTATACTAGGGTCGACTCTCGGTTAAGCATTTTTATAGTTCGTGAAGAAGATTATTTTAAAAGGGTGGTAAACGGAAGGCCTTGAGTGATGAAGACATGCGTATTTCTCATAATTATATCTTAATTAATTGTGCAGAGGTTTACCCTTTCATAAGGTATTGCAATTTTTTTTTGATGTCATTGTATTTTAAAAATGTGATTTCTTATTTGTAAAGGGAGTTTGAACATTTTGCAAGCCAAGGACAACCACATATGGATCAAGGAACCCTAGCAAGGTTTAGGGATCAACATTTTGCTAAGTGGTTCAAAAGACGTGTGAGTATTTCATAAAAACTTGTATTAAATGGTATCTAGTATACATGTGGTTCATATAATGATTATCTATTTCATTTTAGGTTTCTCAAGAATCATATGATATCAATCAGAATCTAAAAGGCCTTGCACGAGGACCATTACATCATGTTTTAGAACATAAAGGCTATTTTGTTAATGGTTATAAGTTCCACACCAAAAAATATGGCGATGGTCGTGTCACACAAAATAGCAGGGTTTGTGTGAAAGGGTCGTGTTATGATGAGAATGAGTGTGACTACTATGGATTATTGGATGAGATCCTAGCAGTACAATATCAAGGTGTAGGGTGTTGTGTTGTTGTGTTATTCAAGTGTACTTGCTTTGATGCTGACGAAGAGATAAACATCAATCGAAAACATAATTTGGTTGATGTTAAATACAAGTCAAGGCTAAGGAACAATGATCCGTTTATCCTAGCGTCCCAAGCTACTCAAGTGTATTATGCACCAAATCCTTCAATGAAAAATAATTTGAAATCTTGGTGGGTTGTTGTCAAAACGAAGCCACGTAGCATATATGATCTACCAGAACCAGCTAGTGAAGAAGCAAATGATGATGACGAGGAGGAGAAATTATTTCAAGATAGTGGTGAATTAATAGATACCAGAAGTAGTAGTGAAGATGAGGCAGAAGAACCCATATGTTTTGTCAGTGAAGGAGCACCTGAAGAAGTTACTTATAATGACCCCGTCAATACATATATAGAAGTGAGCAAAGAGGAAGAAGAATTTGATGATAATTCGGATGGTTCGGCTGATGAAGAAGAACTTGATGATAACACAGATGAGGAAGAAGAATTTTATGATAACTTGAAGGATTCTGATGAATGAAATTATGTATTTGGAATAATGTTAATTTTGGAAACTTATATGTTATATGATGTATCCATATGTATTTTGCAAAAACCGGTTAAATTTGAATGATTTTGATGCATGACCAATGGTTACTAAAGAAAATCTATATTGTTTTTTGTTTCACTGCTTCATATGGGGCGGCGTGGTGTTCGTGATAGTGCTCGTGGTGGTGCTCGTAGTAGTTTTTGAAGAGATTTAAACAACCCTCAGTTAACCAATGATTCTTTTCCAATACAACAAACAAACATGCATGGTACACCATGTCTGGGAACTAATTCTATTGATCAATCTGCTGATTCATCTCAAAGCATTAGAGGATCAAATGTTTTGGAGCAAATTCCTATCAACCCATCATCTAGGAGGATGATTAGCCTCAATGTTGATGGATAGTATGTATATATAATATATATTCAAACAAATTTATATGTTAAGTATAATAATAATTGTATTGGTGTTATTCTTTTTCTAGATTAACAACTCCTGAAGCTATTCGAGCAGTCACTTCTACGTTAAATTTGATGTTTAATGGCCCATGGAGCTCATGGAGGAATGTTGACTTGATTAACCATGAGGCACTTTCGCAGCACATTAAGGTTTGAACATAGTAATGTTTGCAAATTTAAAATGCAAGATCTTGTTGTATAGAATATGGCTAATTGTATGATTTTGATTTGTGTATGGATTATATCAATGGGAAGCTAAGTATACTGATCAAGTTGTTAAAGTTGCACGGGAGAATGTCATGAAAAGACGTTTTTCTGACACTTTAAAAAATGCATGAGATGAATCTGTCAAACTTGCAAAGGCTTAAAATGTCAATGTATCATTAGAAGGTGATTTATCCATTCTAAAGTCATTTCGCCCGGAACGGATAAGATCAGAATATTGGGAAGAATTTATTGATAAAGTTTGGATCAAGGAAAAATGGAAACAAAAGTCAAAATCTACAAAGGAAAATAGAAACAAAATGGAACATGGTTCAATTTCAAAACACTGTTGCGGTTTTATCCCGATTTCACATCTTAAAGATATATTGGTAAGATATTTTGTACAATGTGTTACCTTTGTTTGGTGGTATGTATCTCATTTCTTGAAAATTTGTAGGAATCAAAGCTTAAATGCCCACCTACTCAACTTAAACTTTTTGAAAAAACACACCTAACTAAACAACCAAAAGAAGGCACTTCAAATACTGGGTACATTACACCTAAAGTGTAACACCGTAATTTTTCAAAAAAAAAAAATTGAAAATTAAAATAGTTATCTATTTAACGCTTTTCATAAAATCCCATTTGTTTAATTTATAATACATAACTCTTTTGTTCAATCAATTAATAAACCAGGATCCTCAAACAAACGCTTCCCCCGGTGTGTACAATCAAGCCGGTGCCGTCCCATGATCCTGAGAAGCCTGAAACACATAACACAAAACAGTGTAAGCATGAAGCTTAGTGAGGTTCCCAAAATACCACTCTAACACATATTATCCACTCAAGGCTATAACTTTGTTGACCCTCTGGTCTGTGTGACTCAGTGGGACCCTCCAGTCCCAACTCTTTGTGGACCCTCTGGTCCTAACTCTATGGACCCAAAGATCCTAACTCTGATAACTCATAATCATGCATATCACATATCACAATAAATATCAAAAAATAAATAGGACCCAAAGATCCTAACTCTGATAACTCATAATCATGCATATCACATATCACAATAAATCTCAGAAAATAAATAGCATATAATTACATTGGCACATAACTCTAAACCTAACTCTGTAGATCCTCCGGTCCTAGATCTATCGAACTTCCGGTCCTAACTTTGATATACACACAACATAAATCACATAGAAACAATGTAGTGCCACACATAGCATAGATAGCATACAATGACTCTGTCACATAACTCTATCGTAACGCCCGTAGATCCGGGCTAGTCAATTTAGAGGCAATATGGGTCAAAAACGACTTTTTGGAAAAAGATTATTTAGAATAAATAATTTTAACCAAGTTATATTATATGTCACAAGGTTTCCGTACATATAAAGAACGCCGAAATCCGAGTTATAACGAAGAAGTTATGACCCGTCGAAGTTTCGCGACAGAACCGGCACGACACCGGGAAGTGTAAATAGTGAATTTATGATAGAGCGAGATTTAGCCTTAGCGCTATAAACGAAAGTCGTAGAATATGTTAAACTAAGAACATCGATAAAAAGAACGCCCAAATCTGACTTCGTATGAGGAAGTTATGATTTTTCTAAGATTTAGCATAGTAGTGCACAGCCCGAAATCTGAATTTTAGATCGGTCGATTTTTAGCCGACGGGATCTAAATGAATGTTGTAGTACTCGTAAATACCAACGCGTAGATATAAAGAACGTCGATAATAGAGCTCGTATGCGAAAGATATGGACGAAGCTTAGTCCCTACTTTTCGAGCGCGGCGAAATCGATACAGTTTTGTAAATCCGAGATAGAATGAGAATTAGCCAACGAGGTCTAAATGAGAGTTGAATATCTCATTAATAGGAACTCAATGGTAAAAAGACAGACAAAAATGGGGCTCGTATGCGAAAGTTATGGACGAAGCTTAGTCCCTACTTTTCGAGCGCGGCGAATTCGATATAGTTTTGTAAATCCGAGATAGAATGAGAATTAGCCAACGAGGTCTAAATGAAAGTTGAAGATCTCATTAATAGGAACTCAAAGGTAAAAAGACAGAAAAAAATGGAGCTCGTATGGCAAAAGTTACGGACGAAGCTTGGTGACTACTTTACTATACACTTCCTATAAATACAAGGGTGAACTCCTCATATTTTCTTCACACCATAAGCCTCTCTTTCTCTCTCTAACTTCTCTCTAGCCTCCCTAAACCCCTCCCAAGTCTACGGAACCTCCCTAGCACGAGAAGAAAGCCTCGGAGCGCCCGACGGCTCCGAGAAGAAAAGCTTTCGGCTTGGAAACGCTGCTCCAGCGAAGCCCGGTTTTTAATAAAAACTCGCTGTAAGTGAGCTACGCCTATACTATATTTAATATAGATTTTATTTAATTATAGTAACATTATTAGGACCTTAAAATAATTATTTGGGCTATTATTATGAGTTATATTGAGTGTTATTTAACGCTTATATAATAGTAATAATAGCTAGACTATTAATTAGTCGTGGTTAACGTTAAAAACTAAACCCTAGTGGTATTGATACTAGGTTTTGTCGAGGAAAATTGTTTTGAGATAACGAAGTGCTGTCTGAGTTCGGAATCACCACCTAATCAGGTGAGTGCATAGTCCCTTTCATCTTACACATAGATATGAAGTATTTTATATAAACTACGTGCTATGTGTGCATATTATCTGAATACTTGCTGTCTATGCTCGATGAACGTTTTATACATGTTTTAAATGATGTAAACTATATAAAGTATTTTATATACGAATATGTTGGGTATGATGATGGGTAGATGAATGATGAGAGATAAAAGATGACGTGAGTATACATTGGCAGCTATAGACTTAGTGCCTCTGGGACAAACACCGGTAGCTATGGACTTAGTACCTGTTAGACGTTGGTAGCTATGGATTTAGTACCTGTTGGGAATTGGTAGCTATGGACTTAGTACCTATTAGTTAGACACTGGTAGCTATGGATTTAGTACCTGTAGGAATTGGTAGCTATGGACTTAGTACCTGTTGAGCACTGGTAGCTATGAATTTAGTACCCGATAAGTAAGATATAGCAGCTATGGAATTAGTGCTTTACGAACGAATATCGGCAGCTATGTATTTAGTGCCAGTCCTATAACCCTGGAAGTAAGGGACTTTGGAATAAACGAATGCAGAATAGATGACTCTTAGGAGTAAAGAAGATAACGGGGATGGGTAATTGGGTTAATTGTTTGATGATTGAACATAACAATTATATTATTGTGGGTTGAAAACCCTATGTACTCACCAGGTTTCCCAACCTGACCCACTCAGTTTATTTACATCACAGTGGCGATATGAAGTGACATTACACTAAGATATTTAAAGAGATGTAGATCACTAGTGTAAATAATTGTAAGTTCTGTTTATGCTTATGTTTCTGTATTAACGATGACATCCCAAACGTTTTAAGATGAATAAAAATACGTTTCTTCGAAAATGTTTTAATAACGTATTTATCGTGTTTTTCTAGGAACAAATTCTGCAACCTTTTTATAAAATGAAGTACTCTGATTTTTATAAAGCATAAACAAAATCGGTCTTTTCTAGCCGTGATTTTGGGGATGTGACAGTTGGTATCAGAGCATTAGTTTAAGTGAACTAGGAATATGGATTTATTTCTAGACTTAAACTTAGAATGCTAAGCGATGATTGTGAGGTGTGAGCACTAGCTTATTTTAGGAATGATGCCTAAATTGCTTTTATGTGCTAAATGCTTTGTGCATGATATGTTGTTAATTGTTCGGATATATGGTCTGTTACCGACCGGATCTGGAAACCTTATGTGTTTAGGATTCTAAACGTACGACTACGGTATTAGAACTAGCATGTAAACATTTCGGAGCGATAAGGATGATTTAAACGTCAAGTAAAGGTCTAAATTCACCTTATTCGGTGTATAGATCGAGATGGTAAGGACCCGTAGCGGAAACGTAAACGCAAATAGGAACAGGAACCAACCCCCAGTGGTTCAGCAAATACCTGTTGTTGAAGAAGTTGCGCCTGAGCCAGTCACCATGGCTGGAGTTCAAGCCATGATTTGGGCTATGTTAGCTGAACAAAGGGAAGAAATGAGACAGATGTTGAATAGGGACGAACCTACCGTACATGTTGAACCGACGGAGCCAGTTCCCGAGCAATCTGAGGAAGGGAAATACAGCCGCCAAGTGAGTCGAGTAGGGACTCAAGGTGAGCAAAGGGATGGCCCAGAAGGGAGAAACAACAAGGATGGGCGGATGTACAAGAATTTCTTGGGTGCAAAACCACCAAGCCTCTCAGGAAGCCCGAAGCCGGTTGAGATTATGGATTGGATCTCTGAGATGGAGATGGTGTTTGGGAGCTGCAGCTGTAACGAGAAACAGAAGACTGTCTTCGCAGTAAGACAACTGAAAACTGGAGTCTTGAGCTGGTGGAAGCTATTGGCAGATACGATGCCACGAGGAGAAGCCTTAAGAATGTCGTGGGAAGAGTTTTTGGAACAGTTGAAAATGCAATACTGCTCGGAGATAGATCTGATAGACCTAAACAACGAGTTTCAGAACCTGAAGAAAGGGAAGATGAGTGTTGATGAGTATGCCACCGCATTTACCGAGAGGATGAAGCTATTTCCCTACTTGGTGCCTACTGAACTCTCCAAGATTGATAGGTTTGCTAACGGACTGCCCACTGACTTTGGTCCAATGGTCAAAATGGCAACTACCTTGAAAGCAGCTGTTAGGGCAGCTAAGAACGTAGAGGCCCATATAAGAGAAAAGGGTCTAGAAAAAGATAAGGCAGGAGAGAAGCGAAAGTTTGAGGGATCTTTGAGGTCGAACAAGGAAAGCAAATTCTCAAAACTTGGAGGAGCAGATGGAGGTGAAACAAGATGGTGTGATAAATGCAAGAAGAAGCATGGTGGGAAGTGCAACGAAGAAGTGACTTGTTACAAGTGTGGGAGGATGGGTCACTATTCCAAAGATTGCACACATAATGACAAAGTATGCTACGGATGTGGAGGCAAGGGGCACATGTCCAGAGACTGCCCAAGGAAAAATAAAGCAGCAAGACCAGAAACGCCACCAAGGCTAAGGGCATTTCACATGATCCTCGACGAAGCAGAGAACCATGCGAGGAATCAAGAATGAGGACTTCTTACCCGAAGATCGGATTATGCAGTAGCCATAGTTTCATATGATGTAGCCTAGTAGAGGCATAGTCTAGGGTGAACTTGAACACCTATGTAATAGTTTCGAGAAATAATAAAATCTTCGTTTTGTTATCTGGTGTGTGAAATTGTTGTGTGATTTGTTGCATGGTGACTTGGGAAACTGCGAGACAATACTTGGGATGAGTATGAGTAGGTGTGAATGGTAGTAGAGGCCTATACTACCGGAAGCACAAGACTCACACTTGGATCAGGGAAAGTCGCAAGGTTACCAAGAAGCCAGTAATTGATTTCGTTTTATTCAAGTACGTCGTTACCATTGTTTCGGTAATGACTAAGAAGATTGTTGTTATCCCGACCCTAGTGGTCATATCACATTGAGTCCGACTACGATGAGTAGGTTACGTGGTTCAGAGAACCATGTTTGATATAGCGTCCGACTTAAACCAAACGATTAAAATCAAAGCGATCAATAGAAGTATCGCGCTCGTTGGTAGCTAGAAATGCTACATGTTAAAGTATGATTATATCACATTAGAACATGAAGGAAGGCTTAGTCTGTTTTAGAATTTAAGAGACCTAAGTCTAAATGTGCATCACATGATGATAGGCCATAATTTGGAGTCTAATCTGAGGTAGAGAGCAGGTGCACGATCAAGTATTGCTTACAATCAATAAGTCTAAGAGATAGACTTGAAGGAATAAAGAAGTTATAATTATTACCTAGGATGAAGAGATGACGTATGGAGTCATTATACGATCCTTTTTTCGTTGATGATTCCGGGACGTAATCATCCTAAGGGGGAGATAATTGTAACGCCCGTAGATCCGGGCTAGTCAATTTAGAGGCAATATGGGTCGAAAACGACTTTTTGGCAAAAGATTATTTAGAATAAATAATTTTAACCAAGTTATATTATATGTCACAAGGTTTCCGTACATATAAAGAACACCGAAATCCGAGTTATAACGAAGAAGTTATGACCCGTCGAAGTTTCGCGACAGAACCGGCACGATACCGGGAAGCGTAAATAGTGAATTTACGATAGAGCGAGATTTAGCCTTAGCGCTCTAAATGAAAGTCGTAGAATATGTTAAACTAAGAACATCAATAAAGAGAACGCCCAAATCTGACTTCGTATGAGGAAGTTATGATTTTTCTAAGATTTAGCATAGCAGTGCACAGCCCGAAATCTGAATTTTAGATCGGTTGATTTTTAGCCGACGGGATCTAAATGAATGTTGTAGTACTCGTAAATACCAACGCGTAGATATAAAGAACGTCGATAATAGAGCTCGTATGCGAAAGATATGGACGAAGCTTAGTCCCTACTTTTCGAGCGCGGTGAAATCGATACAGTTTTGTAAATCCAAGATAGAATGAGAATTAGCCAACGAGGTCTAAATGAGAGTTGAATATCTCATTAATAGGAACTCAACGGTAAAAAGACAGACAAAAATGGGGCTCGTATGCGAAAGTTATGGACGAAGCTTAGTCCCTACTTTTCGAGCGCGGCGAAATCGATACAGTTTTGTAAATCCGAGATAGAATGAGAATTAGCCAACGAGGTCTAAATGAGAGTTGAATATCTCATTAATAGGAACTCAATGGTAAAAAGACAGACAAAAATGGGGCTCGTATGCGAAAGTTATGGACGAAGCTTAGTCCCTACTTTTCGAGCACGGCGAATTCGATACAGTTTTGTAAATCCGAGATAGAATGAGAATTAGCCAACGAGGTCTAAATGAAAGTTGAAGATCTCATTAATAGGAACTCAACGGTAAAAAGACAGAAAAAAATGGAGCTCGTATGCAAAAGTTACGGACGAAGCTTGGTGACTACTTTACTATACACTTCCTATAAATACAAGGGTGAACTCCTCATATTTTCTTCACACCATAAGCCTCTCTTTCTCTCTCTAACTTCTCTCTAGCCTCCCTAAACCCCTCCCAAGTCTACGGAACCTCCCTAGCACGAGAAGAAAGCCCTGGAGCGCCCGACGGCTCCGAGAAGAAAAGCTTTCGGCTTGGAAACGCTACTCCAGCGAAGCCCGGTTTTTAATAAAAACTCGCTGTAAGTGAGCTACGCCTATACTATATTTAATATAGATTTTATTTAAATATAGTAACATTATTAGGACCTTAAAATAATTATTTGGGCCATTATTATGAGTTATATTGAGTGTTATTTAACGCTTATATAATAGTAATAATAGCTAGACTATTAATTAGTCGTGGTTAACGTTAAAAACTAAACCCTAGTGGTATTGATACTAGGTTTTATCGAGGAAAATTGTTTTGAGATAACGAAGTGCTGTCTGAGTTCGGAATCACCACCTAATCAGGTGAGTGCATAGTCCCTTTCATCTTACACATAGATATGAAGTATTTTATATAAACTACGTGCTATGTGTGCATATTATCTGAATACTTGCTGTCTATGCTGGATGAACATTTTATACATGTTTTAAATGATGTAAACTGTATAAAGTATTTTATATACGAATATGTTGGGTATGATGATGGGTAGATGAATGATGAGAGATAGAAGATGACATGAGTATACATTGGCAGCTATAGATTTAGTGCCTATGGGACAAACACCGGTAGCTATGGACTTAGTACCTGTTAGACGTTGGTAGCTATGGATTTAGTACCTGTTGGGAATTGGTAGCTATGGACTTAGTACCTATTAGTTAGACACTGGTAGCTATGGATTTAGTACCTGTAGGAATTGGTAGCTATGGACTTAGTACGTGTTGAGCACTGGTAGCTATGAATTTAGTACCCGATAAGTAAGATATAGCAGCTATGGAATTAGTGCTTTACGAACGAATATCGGCAACTATGGATTTAGTGCCAGTCCTATAACCCTGGAAGTAAGGGACTTTGGAATAAACGAATGCAGAATAGATGACTCTTAGGAGTAAAGAAGATAACGGGGATGGGAAATTGGGTTAATTGTTTGATGATTGAACATAACAATTATATTATTGTGGGTTGAAAACCCTATGTACTCACTAGGTTTCCCAACCTGACCCACTCAGTTTATTTACATCACAGGTGGCGATATGAAGTGACATTACACTGAGAGATTTAAAGAGATGTAGATCACTAGTGTAAATAATTGTAAGTTCTGTTTATGCTTATGTTTCTGTATTAACGATGACATCCCAAACGTTTTAAGATGAATAAAAATACGTTTCTTCGAAAATGTTTTAATAACGTATTTATCGGGTTTTTCTGGGAACAAATTCCGCAACCTTTTTATAAAATGAAGTACTCTGATTTTTATAAAGCATAAACAAAATCGGTCTTTTCTGGCCGTGATTTTGGGGATGTCACATCTATTACCACTCCAGATAAAGTATAGTGAGAAGACTCACGTGCTACTGCCGACTAAAGAACAAGATCACGCTGCTCCGACCACCGTCACGAACTCCACCACTGAATCACCGAAACCAATAAACCAATAAATACCAATAACAACTGAAATACCCCTGGAAGTCAACTAGTCAACTCTTGGTCAAAGTCAAAGTCCTCAGTCAAAGCCAACCCTCCTGACTGACTCTACTCGCCAAGTCAACCCGGTGACTCGTCGAGCCCCATGCTCTGAAACTCCCATAACACGAATCAAATCGCTGAGTCGCCCCAAGACTCGCCAAGTCCCACAACTCTAAGTCAACCCATACTCAACTCACTGAGTCATCCCTTAACTCACCTATTCTCAGCTTAACCATAAAAGGTTAGGACCTTAAGACCAGACTCGCCGAGTCCAAGAACATACTCGCCGAGTCGAAGGCTATCCTCAACCAACTCACCGAGTTGTTCTTCCAATTCGCCGAGTTTCTTCCTATCTCATGCAACTCGCTGCGTACACCCATGTGACTCGCCGAGTACCACCAGCTCTTAACCCATACAGAGGCTTTCCAAGCCATGCATGGTCTCCAATCCATAGATCTCCTCTTATACAAGCTATCCATCACGTAAAGTGGCAAACTTTATGTGAATCCAAGGAGATCTATGCATAATACACTCTTGGGATAAGGTTTGGGGCTAAAAGACTTCATCAACAGCTCTTGAACAGGGACTTTATGCTCTTTTGGATTATCACTATTCTAGATCTGAGGTAGCAACCTCAGATCTAACCTCCAAACTCAAGATAACACTAGATATACACCCAAAAATCCCCATAAATGATTGATCTAGATGGATAACAGCTCAAGCAATGAATCATTACCTAAAAAGAAGGCTCCAGCAGAAGAATAATTCAAAACCTTGAAAATCCCCTTGCTCCAAGCCTCTTAATCTTCAAAGATCTCTTCAACAAACACTCCTTCAAGATCCAAATGTTCTCTAATTCTCTCATAACAAATATTAGGGTATCTGGACTTCAAGGGAGAGCAAAGAGGCTAGGGAGAGGGTATTATGTTCTTTATATAGGGCCAATTCCCTAGGATTAGGGTTTTCTCCATACAACACCAACTCGCTAAGTCCAGCCACCGACTCGCCGAGTTGGCCACTAGACACGCGACTAGAGTCACGACCCTACTCGCACCGAGTTGATCATTAACATTCTCACTTTAAACCCTGAGATTTGCACCCCTGAACTCGAGATGTTACAATTCTCCCCCACTTAAATTAGGCTTTGTCCTCGAAGCCTACGATAACACAACTCCAGAAACTACTCTCGCAATGCACCACCTGACATTAACCAAACTAGGTTCCTCAAAACACTACCATTAAAACCCACAACCTAACTCTTCCCCTGCGGTGTCTTGACCACCAGCTCATCCTCTGATACCCACACTTATCAACCAAGTACCACTCCATGATACTTCACTCGCTGCAAATCACAACGATCGCTTGACCCTTATCAACCAAGTACCAAAATCCTATCCCTTTCCTTGATTAGCATAATCTTTATCGAATTCACTCCCAAGACTTATCCCTCTTTCAATACGAATCCAACTCTTTTCTTTCCGTGCTGACAGGATGAACCATCCTTCAGCTCCTCAACAACTCTCTCCTGAGCTCTCCTCTACAATCGCATATATATGCTGAGCCTGTTCTACATCCTCGGGTTAGAAAAAAAAACCCGACATACTGACGATACCATCAAACATCCCCAGGATGAATTACCACTATATACATAACCCACTAATCACAACCATACTTAATTCCAAGGCTCTATCCTTGCATTTCTTCCGAACTCCGGTGGTTCTAAAACACTTGATATTCTTCCGCAACCTCAATAGACACCCAACCCAGATGCACTTACATACCACTGGCACAGACGTAGTGTTCAACCACCCTACTCTTAATCATCCACTTTCATTACCGCGTTCACTTCCGTGAACCAACACTCCTCCCGGAGTTACCTATCTTTCTCTTTCCTTACCCAAGGAAATCTACTTGTCAACCTTGCCACTTCAGACAAGTGCCACGGTGCTCACACCCCACTCTACACTATCCCTCGTAGAGTAACCGCTACTCCATGTATTGTACATGCTGTGAATCTGCTCGCAAGGACTCTCGGGTCCATGCACCACCTCTTCCCAGCAAATGGGGGTTCGACACCTCCTCCTATACAACAGATCAAAGGGTGGCATACCAATGCTTGAATGATCATTGTTGTATAGGAAAACTCAGCCAAGAGTAACTACGTATCCCAACTCCCTCCCAAATCTAATACACATACCGGAAGCATGTCCTCGAGTGTCTGAATTGTCCACTCGCCCTGAAAGTGTCCTCTGACATCACCATAATAAACTCTAGCTCATTTCTCATATCCCACTTCGATACAGAGTACCAAGTCAGCTTTTGACTCCACAGCTGAACCTCCAAACATCATCTATTACATGATCGAAAATATCTCACTAGCTTCCTCCTTGTGACCACTATCCCGGCCCAGTGACTCACAAGTCACGAGATTCTCTTTTCCTTGTACGAAAAATACCATCCAACCGAGGATCAATCAACTCTGACCTCCAGTTCCACCCTTGGTTCAACCACTAGGCTCCAAAAACTCTATACTAAGGCTACCCAAGCCTAAAACTCTTTTGCATCACACCCTGATCGGGTTACATTCAAACATCACACTCTCTTTCCATCTAGTGGTATTACGGCTCCCTGCAATAACACGACAACCTCTAACAAATGAGTACTACAGCTCCCCATAGTACCACGACTCCTTTTCTCTG